>NC_086115.1:1200000-1500000 GCF_963921235.1 Mobula hypostoma
AAATGCAACAGTTCAACAATGATAACCACACATGTGCACAGAATTAAGATAACAGCATCAATCAAGCTCTATCGTTGTCTAGGGGTAAATGACCAAATTTAAAAGTGACTCAAAGTTCAGTCCAGTTTAGTAGTTCAGTTCGCAGTAATCGTTGCCCTGGCGATGGACAACGTGCAGGGAGAGAGAGAGAGAACAGGAACAACTATTCATACACGGCTTCACTCACAGAACGGCGAGATGGCTCACAAGCAACTTTTGGGTGGGTCCTTGGTGATGTCACCTGAGGTCACCGACTGTGACCCCTCCTCCAGATGCGGTCGATCCTCTGCAGTGAACCCGGCACCCAGGCAAGGGCGGACACACACCAGGTTCCCGCTGATCGTACCTTTCCACCCTGGTCGTTGTCTGATACTTCTCACCCACTCGTGAGAGGTGCACCGCTTCCAGGGTCTCGTTACCTCGGGTGGCGTGTGTCCTGCCTTAGCGAACCGGTCCCTTTTTATCCCCCTGCTGGGGTATCGCCTGTCCATCCCTTTAAACAGTTCAAGGTTCAAAGGGGGAGCCGCTCCAGACAGCTCTCTCTCCCCCGTTCCTTCATTACACATCTCCAGACGCTGCTCCATTGTTCCTTATCTCTCCTTCCCCTGAGGGCAGGTGGCAGACCACTTGCTGATGTCACTGATGCTAACCCAGGCCAGCAAACATCTTAATTTTATGTGTATTCTCGTCACACACACCATCCCTACCATGAAGCATGATGGTGGCTATGGGGATGTTTCACTGTAGCAGGCCCTGGAAGGCTTGTGAAGGTGGAAGGTAAAATGAATGCAGCAAAATACAGAGAAATCCTGCAGGAAAATCTGATGCAGTCCACAAGAGAATTGTGACTTTGGAGAAGATTTGTTTTCCAGCAAGACAATGACCCCAAGCATAAAGCCAAATCTACACAGGAATGGCTTAAAAACAACAAAGTTAATGTCCAGGAGTGGCCAAGTCAGAGTCCAGACCTCAATCCAATGGAGAATTTGTGGTTGGACTTGAAAAGGACTGTTCGCTCCTGATCCCCAAGCAATCTGAGACAAAACTTAAGCAGTTTTGTAAAGAAGAATGGAGAAAAATTGCTGTATCCAGATGTGCAAAGCTGATAGAGACCTATCCACACAGACTCAAAACTGTAATTGCTGCCAAAGGTGCAGCTACTAAATACTGACTTGAAGGGGGTGAACAAATAGACAATCAATCATTTTGTGTTTTATATTTGTAATTAACTTAGATATACTTTGTGGAGATCTGTTTTCACTTTGACCCAAAAGAGTTTTTCTGTTGCTCAGTGTCAAGTTAAATCCACTGTGATTCAATGTTGTAAAGCAATAAAACATGAAAACTTCCAAGGGGGCAAAAACTTCTTATAGCCACTGTAACTATTTTTGGTAGAATTTTATATGATGATGAGAAGGCATACAGGAGTGAGATAGAACAGCTGACTGAGTGGTGTCACAGCAACAACCTTGCAGTCAACATCAGACCAAAGAATTGATTGTGGACTTCAGGAAGAGATGACCGACTCCATTTGTCATCGACCTCACTGATTGAAGCACAGGGAAGACTGAAGTCATTCAGGCGGGTGCAGAGGGCAAGCAAGTGTTCAGTGTTTTGTCTACCAGTCTCTTGCTTGCTGCTGCCGGGGGAAGGTCCTTGTATTCTGGTGATCTCTCTCCCTCGATGCTGTCGACAGATGGTAATGGAGCAGGGTTTAGTTGACGTGAATTCTGGATATGGACACTACTTCAGGTTTATAGAAGAAGAAGAAAGCCCTTAACTCCGGGTGGAGTCACCGGTTGGGAGCAGGATCAAAATAAGCTGCAAAAAGTTGTCAAGCCGGCCAGCTCCATCAGAGGTACTGGCTTCCCCAGATCCAGGAGCAATACCTCAAAAAGGCAATGTCCATCATTAAGGACCCCATCACCCAGGACATGCCCTCTTCTCATTACTAACATCAGGGAGGAGGTACAGGAGCCTGAAGACACGCTCAATGATTCAGGAACAGTGCTCTTCCACTGCCATCAGATTTCTGAATGGACATAGAACCTGTCATCACTACCTGACTACATTTTTCTTCTCTCTCTTTGCACTACTTATTTATTTTAACCTTTTTTTAATATTTACTTACTGAATTTACAATATTTAATTATTATGTAATGCAATGTACTGCTGCCACATAGCAACAAATTTCATGACTTATTCTAGAAATATTAAACGTAATTCTGATTCTGAAAACTCCCACTTCAGATAAAATGAACAACAGTTGATCACTAGATGTTCCAGGTCAGACAGCTTCCTTCACTAGGTGGTCCCAAAAGCCACCAGTGCAGCACAGAATTTTAACAAAGACGAAGGTCTCGCTCTAAGTGAGAACTGGAATTGTAAACAAGGTGGGACAGCAGAAAGCTGATTGGATGAGGACTAACCAATCAGGAAGGATGGACAACGAGAGTATAAATACCACCAGACTAGACATGCCCAGGCATCATCCCTGATGATGATGGCAGAGTCTATCATCAAAACATCAGTTAAAATTGATACCTGTATCTGGCTGAAAGCTCAAGAAGATTTTATTCAACATTTTAAGAAGTTTGTCAAAGTTTAAGATGTCATGCTGAACCTGCAAACTCCTAAGGAAGTAGAGGCACTGCTATGCTTTCTTCACAACTGCACTGGACAGGTCCTCTGAAATAGTAACACATAGGAATTTAAAGTTGGCCTTCTCCACCTCTGATCCTCCAATGATGTCTGGCTCATGGACCCTTGGTTTCCCTCTCCTGAAATCTACAATCAGTTCTTTGATCTTGCTGACATTGAGTAAGAGGTTGTTGTTATGACACCACTCAGTCAGATTTTCATTCTCCCTCATATGATGATTCAACACCACCTGCAGTTCAGCCCAAGACAGTAGAGCCATCAGAAAACTTGAATATGGCATTGTAGCTGTACTTAGCCTCACAGCCATAGGTGTAAAGCGAGTAGAGCAAGGGGCTAGCCACACAGCCTTGTGGAACACCTGTACTGATGGTGATTGTGGAGGAGATGTTGTTGCCAATCTGAACTGACTGGAGACTACAAGAGAGGAAATCCAGGATACAATTACACAAGGAGGTACTGAGGCCAAGGATCTTATAGATTAGTTTTGGATCTTATAGATTAGTTTTGAGGGGATGATGGTAATGAATGCTGAGCTGTAGTCGATGAAGGACATCCTCTGATATGCAACTTTGCTGTCCAGATGTCCCAGGAATGAATGAAGAGTGAATGAGATGGCAGCTGCTGTGGGCCTGTTGCTCTGGTGGGCAAATTGGAGCACACTCTAGACCCCTCTCAGGTTGGAGCTGATATGTTTCATCACCAAACTCTGAAAACACTTCAACACTGTGGAAGTGCGCGTAACTGGGCCATAGTCGTTGAGGCAGGTCAGCACACTCTTCCTGGGGACCAGAATAATTGAAGCCTGCTTGAAGCAGGCCGAGTACCACTCACTACAGAAGTGAGAGGTTAAAGATCTCAGTGAACACACCAGTCAGATGATCAGCACAGGTATTTAGTACATGACCAGGTACCATGTCCGGTCTGGATGCTTTTTGGGGTTTCACCCTTCTGAAATAAATAGAAGAGTACAGCACAGAAACAGGCCATTCAGCCCACAATGTTGTGCTGGACCAGCTCAAAAGTAAATCAGACATCCAAACACTAATCCCTCCTACCTACACCATGTCCATTTCCCTCCATCTTCCTCACATCCATATGTATATTCAAATGTCTCTTAAAACCACTAATGTATTTGCCTCTATCACCATACCAAGCAGTGCATTCCAGGCATCCATGACTCTCTGAGTAAAATAACTTAACCCTCACATCCCCCTTGAACCTATCCCATCTCACCTTCAATGCATGCCCTCTGGTATTAGACAGTTAAACCCTGGGAAACAGATACTCTATGCCTTTCATAATCTTATAAAGCTCTATCAGATCTCCCTTCATCCTCTGACGCTCCAGAGAAAACAACCCAAGTTTATCCAGCCTCTCATGTCAGCACATGCCTTCTGAACCAAGCAGCATCCTGATAAACCTGTTCTCCAAAGACTCAACATACTTCCTATAGTGGGGCAATCAGAACTGTGTGCAATACTCCAGATGTGGCCTTACCAGAAATTTATAAAGATGCAACATAACCTTTATACCTTTGAACTCAATGCCTCAACTAATAAAAGCAAGCATTCCACAAGCCTTCTTAACCACCTTATCGACCTGTGTAGCCACTTTCAAGGAGAGATGAACTTGGACCCCAGGATCTCTCTGCTCAGCAGCACTGTTAAGGACCTGGGCCTTAAGTTTACTGTCTCGAACTCACCCTACCAAGGTGCAACACTTCACATTTTCCTGGGTTAAATTGCATTTGCCATTTCTCAGTCCATATCTACAACTGATCTATATCACGCTGTAATCTTTGCCAGTCTTCTACACTATCTACAACTCCACCAATCTTGGTATTATCTGTAAACTTACCAATCTACCCTGGGTAATATATTGTTTTATTAAGCTTTTCTGTTTGTTTAAATCATTCATTATGCAATATATGTCTAAATACATGAATTGAATGCATCATCACGCTTATTACTGTTGTTTTAAAAGAGTCCATTGCAACCATTGCAACAGTTAAAACAACAACATGCAACTTATTCAGTTTTTGAGCACATCCCAGTCCACTAACTCAAAGCAATCCCATAACCGCTCCTCTGCCTCCAGCATATTTGTTGTCCTATTCTCTGGAGCTTTGCACTTTAACTTCTGCCTGTCTGCAGGTAGGAGAAGGACAGCCATGTGATCTGATTTACCAAAATGTGGTCTGGTCAAGGAACAGTAGACATTGCTTATCTTACAGACAGTGACAGTAGACAGTGGTCTAGTGTGTTGGGAGCTCTGATGCTACTGGTTATATGCTGGTAATAATTGGGCAGGATTTTTTTCAAACAGGCCAGGTTGAAGTCTCCGACTATGATTTGAATGGACTGTTACTTGTTAAGAGGCGACATCACACAGTGTTGCAAGCGCTTGATTATAGTCAGCTGTGGTGGTATGTAAGTTGTGGTCAGGATTACGTAGGAGAACTCCCTTGGGGAATAGAATGGACAGCATTTGATCATTATGTTTTCAAGGTCAGGAAAACATGACTTCAACAAAACCCTCACATCAAAGCATCACTGAAAGTTTGACATAAAATACACACCTCCTCCTGTTGCTTTTCCCAAGTCAGCAGTTTCAAACATTCTGTGAATCAAAAGTTCTTTTGATTTGACTGCTGAGTCTGGCATTGCCTAGAGAAGACCACATTTCAGTAAAGCATATAATGGAACAGGCTCTCAATTCTCTTTGATACCGCAGTCTTTCCCTCAGGTCATCAGTCTGGTTCTCCAACAACTGCACAATTGCTAACAAGATGCTGGGTAGGGAAGGCCTCATCCCTCTGGGTTGCAACAAAGTTTATAGAAAATTCCAAATTCTGTTCATGGAACATCATTTGGTGAATTATGTATGCTCTGAACTCTTTATATCTTAACTGCTTCTGTCCACGTTTTCGTGATTTCATCTGGAATTCAACAAACCCAAATATTTGACAACAGTCCATTTGTGAAGGAGCTTCTGCAGTGCTGTTGGATGTGGAGCTCTTGGACTTTGACCCAGAAATAATGAAGGAACACTAATATTCGAAGTCAGGATAGTATGAGACTGTGCAGCCAAAGGTCTGCTCTTTGTTCCATCCAGTTTCTCTGATGCTTTCCTTTAATGGGCAAATCTAATCATCAAATAAATATCAGCATATTTCTACTATAATGATAAATTGGCTGAAGGTGATTTGCAATTATTTGCACTGTGTCAATATCCGATGACGACCCTAATGTCAATAAGCCATGATTTTTAAAAAAATGGATGGAACCAAGTTATCCTTGGTTTTAAGTGATTTGTTCGATGCCAGTGATACAAAGATATAAAGTTACCCAATTACAAAAACAAATAAAATGGCCCATAAGCAATACAACTCAATAGTAATGAGAATGGCATGACATCACACCCATGTCTCCTGAATGAATAGCAAACAGGCCTTGAAAATTATCCCACATTGCTCCCAAATACATTATTGCTCCTTTTAAATTCCTAAACAATCATTTGTGTGATCCTTTGTTTTTAAAGAAGTGAAACAACGCAGTTCTCTGAGGCTTAGTTTTACATTAACCATAGATTGTTAGACAATGAAGCAAAGGCTGGCAAGTGGCAAAAGAATTTATGTTAATACAACTTAATCTCATCAGTAAATACTGAATAAAGAATTGTCCATTTTGTGAAATGCAGTTGTAATACATCATCAACTAACCCCGCACTATATATGGAACTGCAGAGCTGAAATACGTCTATTGGACCCTCCAATGTGCTATCCAATGAGATCATGGCTGATTCATTCCTGTCCTCAGCACCTCTCTCTCTCTCTCTCTCTCTCTCTCTCTCTCTCTGTTTTGCTGAACGCTGATGAATATATTGCAAGTCCAAGTTTTTTAACCTCACTTCAGAAAGCGCTTCCTTTACCCTACAAACCCTCAAATCTCCTCTGCTGAGCCTCCATTGTAAGCACATAAATCTGGAGACCAGAATTATAAATAATAACATAAGATATAGGAGCAGAATTTGGCCACTTGGCCTCATGAGGCTGCTCTGCCATTCAATCATGACCAATTTATTACTCCTCTCAACCCTATTCTCCTGCCTTCTCCCTGTAACCTTTAATGCCTTACTAATCAAGAACCTATCAACCTCCATTTTAAATACACACAGTGACTTGTTCTCCATAGCCATCTGTGGCAATTAATTCCACAGATTTACCACACTCTGGCTAAAGAAATTCTTCCTCAAACCTGTTCTAAACTGTATGCTCATGGACTTTGGTTGAAGAAATGAAAGGGTAACTATTTTCTCATTGGAGAGAAAATACAAAAGTCTAAGGTGCAAAGGGACTTGGGAGACCTTGTGCTGGATTTCCTAAATGTTCATTTGCAGGTTGAGTCGGTGGAGAGGAAGGCAAAAGCAATGCTAGCATTCATTTCAAGAGGATTGGAATATAAAAGCAAGGATGTAGAAGCACTGGTGAGGCCTCACGGAGTATTATGAGCAGTTTTGTGCCCCTTATCTTAGAAAGGATGTGCTGAAACTGGAGAGGGTTCAAAGGAGGTTCACAAAAATGATTCCGGGATTGAATGGCTTGTCATATGAAGAGTGTTTGATGGCTCTGAGCCTGTGTTCACTGGAATTCAGAAGAATGAGGGGTAACCAAACCAAAACCTATTAAATGGTGAAAGGCCTTGATAAAGTGGATGTGAAGAGGATGTTTCCTATTTGTGGGAGGGGGGCATCCTTTTAGAACAGAGTTTAGGAAGAATTCCTTGAGCCAGAGAGTGGTGAATCTGTGGAATTTGTTGCTATAGTCAGCTGTGGAGGCCGAGTCTTTATGTATATTTAAGGAAGAAGTTGATAGATTATTGATTGGTCAGGGCATGAAGGGATATGGGGGAAGGCAGGAGATTGGGGCTGAGAGGGAAAATTGGATCAGCCATGGTGAAATAGTGGAGCACACTTGGTGGGCTAAATGACCTAATTCTGCTCCCATATCTTATGGCCTTATTAAACAGACAGCCTTGTATTCTGAGGCTGTGTCCTCTAGTCTTAAACTCTCCCATTATAGGAAACATTCTCTCCAGGTTTCAATGAGATCCCCCTTCAAGGTCAATTCCAAGTTTAGTTATCACTCAACTATCCATGATTCCAGCCAAATGAAACAGTGATCAAGGTTCCAAAATCACAGTACCAATGGTCATACACAGCACAATATGAGATAGCAGTAAACATACAGTCACACAAAAAACATATAAAGTAGCCCAAGCTCCAAGTGACATGTCCCATAGATTGAGGGTGCATGGATGTTTTCAGCAAGAACAAGTCCTCAGCAGTCTGCAGACCAATGTACACATGCACACCGTTTTCCATCAGGTGAACACTGGAGAGCAGCTCTGCACTGCACCACCTCAGTGTCCCCTCCTCCTGGGCACCTGAAACAGGAAACACCACCTCAGCATCTCCCCTCCTGGGCACCTGAAACAGGAAACACCACCTCAGCATCTCCCCTCCTGGGCACCTGAAACAGGAAACACCACCTCAGCATCTCCCCTCCTGGGCACCTGAAACAGGAAACACTACCTCAGCATCTCCCCTCCTGGGCACCTGAAACAGGAAACAGCACCTCAGCATCTCCCCTCCTGGGCACCTGAAACAGGAAACAGCACCTCAGCATCTCCCCTCCTGGGCACCTGAAACAGGAAACAGCACCTCAGCATCTCCCCTCCTGGGCACCTGAAACAGGAAACACCACCTCAGCATCTCCCCTCCTGGGCACCTGAAACAGGAAACACCACCTCAGCATCTCCCCTCCTGGGCACCTGAAACAGGAAGCACCACCTCAGCATCTCCCTTCCTGGGCACCTGAAACAGGAAACACCACCTCAGCATCTCCCTTCCTGGGCACCTGAAACAGGAAACATCACCTCAGCATCTCCCCTCCTGGGCACCTGAAACAGGAAACAGCATCTCCCCTCCTGGGCACCTGAAACAGGAAACACCACCTCAGCATCTCCCAGCCTGGGCACCTGAAACAGGAAACACCACCTCAGCATCTCCCCGCCTGGGCACCTGAAACAGGAAACACTACCTCAGCGTCCCCTCCTCCTGGGCACCTGAAACAGGAAACACTACCTTAGCATCTCCCCTCCTGGGCACCTGAAACAGGAAACAGCATCTCAGCATCTCCCCTCCTAGGCACCTGAAACAGGAAACACCACCTCAGCATTTCCCCTCCTGGGCACCTGAAACAGGAAACAGCATCTCAGCATCTCCCCTCCTGGGCACCTGAAACAGGAAACAGCACCTCAGCATCTCCCCTCCTGGGCACCTGAAACAGGAAACACTACCTCAGCATCTCCCCTCCTGGGCACCTGAAACAGGAAACAGCATCTCAGCATCTCCCCTCCTGGGCACCTGAAACAGGAAACACTACCTCAGCATCTCCCCTCCTGGGCACCTGAAACAGGAAACACTACCTCAGCATCTCCCCTCCCGGGCACCTGAAACAGGAAACACCACCTCAGCATCTCCTCTCCTGGGCACCTGAAACAGGAAACACTACCTCAGCATCTCCCTTCCCGGGCACCTGAAACAGGAAACAGCACCTCAGCATCTCCCCTCCTGGGCACCTGAAACAGGAAACACCACCTCAGCATCTCCCCTCCTGGGCACCTGAAACAGGAAACACCACCTCAGCATCTCCCCTCCCGGGCACCTGAAACAGGAAACACCACCTCAGCATCTCCTCTCCTGGGCACCTGAAACAGGAAACACTACCTCAGCATCTCCCCTCCTGGGCACCTGAAACAGGAAACAGCACCTCAGCATCTCCCCTCCTGGGCACCTGAAACAGGAAACACTACCTCAGCATCTCCCCTCCCGGGCACCTGAAACAGGAAACACCACCTCAGCATCTCCCCTCCTGGGCACCTGAAACAGGAAACACTACCTCAGCATCTCCCTTCCTGGGCACCTGAAACAGGAAACAGCACCTCAGCATCTCCCCTCCTGGGCACCTGAAACAGGAAACAGCACCTCAGCATCTCCCCTCCTGGGCACCTGAAACAGGAAACACCACCTCAGCATCTCCCCTCCTGGGCACCTGAAACAGGAAACACCACCTCAGCATCTCCCCTCCTGGGCACCTGAAACAGGAAACACTACCTCAGCATCTCCCCTCCTGGGCACCTGAAACAGGAAACAGCACCTCAGCATCTCCCCTCCTGGGCACCTGAAACAGGAAACAGCACCTCAGCATCTCCCCTCCTGGGCACCTGAAACAGGAAACACCACCTCAGCATCTCCCCTCCTGGGCACCTGAAACAGGAAACAGCATCTCAGCATCTCCCCTCCCGGGCACCTGAAACAGGAAACACTACCTCAGCATCTCCCCTCCTGGGCACCTGAAACAGGAAACACCGCAACATGAGACTTTGTCTGCACTACCTTCAAGGCCACACAGCTCCCCCACCATCAGTCTCACCAATAAACCAGTGAACCAGACTTGCAGTATTTTACATTACCAATGATAAACAGTGCCTTGCCATCACAAGAAAAACATCCAAACAATCACTCGCTGTTAGACTGCACACCATTCACACACCGTCTCTCATGCCTTTCTATAGTGGGCAGCAGCACGGTCCACACTAAGCCCAGCTGCTCCAGTTCCTCTGGCAACAAGCAACTCACTGATGGGGAAGGCCTATAGTACCTGAAGTTCATAATGTCCAGTAGTGTCTTGCATTCATAAAAGAATTGCTTAAAAATGACAAACACACCTTTGGCTGGCTTCACTGTGGCTGCTGTGTCTGAGAGCACCACCATATTACCCAAAGTCCATCTTTTTTTCCATATATCAGGTCAAATATCACAGTGCCCTTAAACTTAGGGGGAAAAATGCTTTCCTACTAGTTCTAACAAAAGCCAATGTTCCTTTAGTCTTCTTAATTACACACAAGATTCTGGAGGAACTCAGCAAATCTAACAGTGTCTATGGAGGGAAAGTTCACACAGAAACCACTCATCAGGACTAGGACTCAACCTGAAACATCAATAGTTCATTTCCCTCCATAGATACTGCCTGACCTACACAGTTCTTCCAGCATTTTATACCTGTTGCTCCAGATTGCCACCATTTGCAGTCTCTCATGCCTCTTTTGAGCCTTCCAGATTACCTTCTGCACCTTCATTTCCTGACCTCTGTGTCACATTCTCGCCTCCCCTTTCTACAACATTTTGAAATCTTACTAGTGCTAATTTGTTTCTTCATTTTCCCTTTCAAATTGGGTTACCCCATGTTATATCCCAGCTGCCAATTTCACAAATTATCCAAGTAATCCATGTCATTTTTTATTTCTGCAACTCCTGTCTCCTTCTCCCAACTTGCAAACCCAGCTATTTTTGTACTATCACCAATTATGGTCTCTTCATCCAAGTCATCAGCATAGGTTATAAATGGTTGAGACTCCAGCACGATTGCAGTGGCACTCTTTTAGTTATGGACTGCCAATTCAGACCAAAGGTCCAAAAAAACTTGGTAATTGGTAATGGGTTTATTAGTTCCATATGTACAGAAATAGAGTGAAAAGCTTTGTTTTGCATTTCATCCAGACAGATAATTTCACACACAAGTACACTGAGGTATTACAAAATGACAAACAATAACAGACTGCAGATACAGAGTTTTATTGACAGAGGAAGTGCAGAACAGACAGGCAAACAAGATGCAATGGCCATTTCATCCTGGCTGACCAGACAAATTATGAGTGATATTTACACTGAGACATTCCCAAACCTAGGTACCATTGATGAGACAGTTGAATATACTCAACCCTGCTTTGTGAAGTCAATCACTGAAGTCCTTTTGGGTAGATGGCAGGAATAGGAAGGATGCAAACACACCAAGGGTTGGAGTCTTGGGGGATTTCAACTACCCTAATATAAACATGGACCTTCTTAGGTAAACAGGGTTTAGATGGGGCTGAATTTATTAAGTATTTCCAACACCACTTGGAGTACTGTGTTCAGTTCTGGTCACCTCACTACAGGAAGGATGTGGTTACTATAGAGAGAGTGCAGAAGAGACCTACAAGGATATTGCTTGGATTGGAGATCATGCTTTATGAAAATAGGTTGAGTGAACTTGGCCTTTTCTCCTTGGAGCGGCAGAGGATAAGAGGTGACCTGACAGAGGTGTATAAGATGATGAAAGGCATTCATCGTGTGGATAGTCAGAGGCTTTTTCCTCGGGTTGATATGGCTAACATGAGGGGGCTTAGTTTTAAGGTGCTTGTAAGTAGGTACAAGAGGAATGTCAGAGGTACGTTTTTCACACAGAGAGTGTAGAGTGCATGGAATACACTGCCAGTGGCGGTGGTAGAGGTGGATACAATGGGGCCTTTTAAGAGACTCTTAGATAGGTGCATGGAGCTTATAAAAATAAAGGGCTATGCAGTAGGGAAATTCTACGCAGTTTCTAGACTCGGTTAAATGATCCGCACAACATTGTGGGCTGAAGGGCCTGTAATGTGCTGTTGATTTCTACGTTTCTATCTTTTCTAAGAAGGTTTCTTAAATCAGTATGTCAACAGTCCACTGGACCTGGTGCTGGGTAATAAGCCTGGCCAGGTGATTGACCTTTCAGTGGGTGAGCAGTTACAGAACATTCACCACAACACCTTAGCTTTCTGGAAAAAAGACATAGAAACATAGAAAACGTAAGCACAATACAGGTCCTTTGGCCCCAAACATGTCCTTACCTTAGAAATTACTAGGCTTAAATAAAGCCCTCTATTTTTCTAAGTCTCTTAAAAGACCCAATTGTATCCCCCTCCACCACCGTTGCCGGCAGCCCAGTTCATGCACTCACCACTCGCTGAGTAAAAAACTTACCCCTGACATCTCCTCTGTACCTACTCCCCAGCAACTTAAACCTGTGTCCTCTTGTGGCAACCATTTTAGCCCTGCGAAAAAGCCTCTGACTATCCACACGATCAATACCTCTCATCATCTTATACACTTCTATCACGACACCGCTCATTCTCCGCCGCTCCAAAGAGAAAAGGCCGAGTTCACTCAGCCTATTCTCATAAGGCATGCTCCCCAATCCAGGCAACATGCTTGTAGATCTCCTCTTCACCCTTTCTATGGTTCCCACATCCTTCTTGTAGTGAGGCGACCAGAATTGAGCACAGTACTCCAAGTGGGGTCTGACCAGGGTCCTATATAGCTGCAACATTACCTCTCAGCTCCTAAATTCAATTACACGATTGATGAAGGCCAATACATTGTATGCCTTCTTAACTACGGAGTTAACCTGCACAGCTGCTTTGAGCGTCCTATGGACTTGGACCCCAAGATTCCTCTGATCCTCTACACTGTCCAGAGTCTTACCATTAATACTAAATTCTCCCATCATATTTGATCTACCAAAATGAACCATTTCACACTTATCTGGGTTGAACTCCATCTGCCACTTCTCAGACCAGTTTTGCATCCTATCTACATCCAGCTGTAACCTCTGACAACCCTCCACACTATCCACACCTCCAACCTTTGTGTCATCAGCAAACTTACTAACCCATCCCTCCACTTCCTCTTCCAGGTCATTTATAAAAATCACAAAGAGTAAGGGTCCCAGAACAGATCCCTGAGGTACTCCACTGGTGACCGAGCTCTATGCAGAATATGACCCATCTACAACCACTCTTTGCCTTCTGTGAGCAAGCCAGTTCTGGATCCACAAAGCAATGTCCCCTTGGATCCCATGCCTCCTTACTTTCTCAATAAGCCTTGCATGGGGTACCTTATCAAATGCCTTGCTGAAATCCATATACACTACATCTACTGTTCTTCCTTCATCAATGTGTTTAGTCACATCCTCAAAAAATGCAATCAGGCTCGTAGGGCACGACCCGCCCTTGACAAAGCCATACTGACTATTCCTAATCATATTATATCTCTCCAAATGTTCACAAATCCTGCCTCTCAGGATCTTCTCTATCAACTTACCAACCACTGAGATAAGACTCACTGGTCTATAATTTCCTGGGCTGTTTCTACTCCCTTTCTTGAATAAAGGAATAACAATCCTCCGGAACCTCTCCTGTCCCCAGATGCAAAGATCATCACCAGAGGCTCAGAAATCTCCTCCCTAACCTCTCACAGTAGCCTGGGGTACATCTCATCTGGTCCCGGCGACTTATCCAATTTGATGTGTTCCAAAAGCTCCAGCACATCCCCTTTCTTAATATCCACATGCTCGCGCTTTTCAGTCTGCTGCAAGTCATCACTATAATCACCAAGATCCTTTTCCATAGTGAATACTGAAGTGAAGTATTCATTAAGTACCTCTGCTATTTCCTTTGGTTCCATACATGCTTTCCCACTGTCACACTTGATAGGTCCTATTCTTTTACGTCTTATCCTCTTGCTCTTCACATACTTGGAGAATGCTTTGGGGTTTTCCTTTAATCCTGCCTGCCAAGGCCTTCTCATGGCCCCTTCTGGCTCTCCTAATTTCTTTCTTAAGCTCCTTCCAATTAGCCTTATAATCTTCTAGATCTCTAACATTACCTAGTTCTCTGAACCTTTTGTAAGCTTTTCTTTTTTTCTTCACTAGATTTATTACAGCCTTTGTACACCACAGTTCCTGTACCCTACCATAACTTCCCTGTCTCATTGGAACATACCCATGCAGAACTCCACACAAATATCCCCTGAACATTTGCCACATTTCTTCCGTACTTTTCCCTGAGAACGTCTCTTTCTAATTTCCTGCCTGATAACCTCATAATTCCCCTTACTCCACTTAAATGCTTTTCTAACTTGTCTGATCCTATCTCTCTCCAATGCTATTGTAAAGGAGATAGAATTATGATCACTATCTCCAAAATGCTCTCCCACTGAGAGATCTGACACCTGACCAGGTTCATTTCCCAATACCAAATCAAGTACAGCCTCTCCTCTTGTCGACTTATCTATATATTGTGTCAAGAAACCTTCCTGAACACACCTAACAAACTCCACCCCATCTAAACCCCTTGCTCTGGGGAGATGCCAATCGATATTTGGGAAATTAAAATCTCCTATCACGACAACTTTGTTATTATTACACCTTTCCAGGATCTGTCCTCCTATCTGCTCCTCGATATCCCTGTTACTATTGGGCAGCCTATAAAAAACACCCAATAAAGTTATTGATCCCTTCCTGTTCCTAACCTCCACTCACAGAGACTCAGTAGACTATCCCTCCATGGCATCCATCTTTTCTGTGGCCGTGACGCTATCTCTAATCAACAGTGCCACACCCCCACCTCTTTTGCCTCCCTCCCTGTCCTTTCTGAAACATCTAAAACGCGGCACTTGAAGTAACCATTCCTGTCCCTGAGCCATCCAAGTCTCTGTAATGGCCACCACATCATATCTCCAAGTACTGATCCCGCTCTAAGCTCATCCACTTTGTTCACAACACTCCTTGCGTTAAAATAGATGCATCTCAAACCTTCGGTCTGAGTGCGTCCCTTCTCTATCACCTGCCTATCCTCCCTCTCGCACTGTCTACAAGCTTTCTCTACTTGTGAGCCAACCGCCTCTTCCCCAGTCTCTTCAGTTCGGTTCCCACCCCCCAACAACTCTAGTTTAAACGCTCCCCAGTAGCCTTAGCAAACCTCCCCACCAGGATATTGGTCCCCATGGGATTCAAGTGCAACCCGTCCTTTTTGTACAGGTCACATCTGTCCCAAAAGAGGTCCCAATGATCCAGAAATCTGAATCCCTGCCCCCTGCTCCAATCCCTCAGCCACGCATTTATCCTCCACCTCATTCTATTCCGATTCTCACTGTCGCGTGGCACAGGCAGTAATCCTGAGATTACTACCTTTGCGGTCCTGCTTCTCAACTTCCTCCCTAACTCCCTGTTGTCTTCTTTTCAGGACCTCTTCCCTCTTCCTACCTATGTCATTGGTACCAAGATGTACCATGACCTCTGGCTGTTCTCCGTCCCACTGCAGGATATCTTGGACGCAACCTGAAACATCCCGGACCCTGGCACCTGGGAGGCAAACTAACATCCGAGTTTCTTTCCTGCATCCACAGAATCGCCTGTCTGACTCCCTAATTATAGAGTCCCCTATCACTACTGCCTTCCTCTTCCTTTCCCTACCCTTCTGAGCCACAGGGCCAGACTCTGTGCCAGAGGCATGGCCACTGTCGCTTCCCCCAGGTAGGCTGTCCCCCAACAGGGACCTACTCATCTGTCTCCTGTGGTTCTGGTGTGGCCACCTGCCTATAACTCCTTTCTATCACCTCCTTGCTCTCCCTAACCAGGCAAAAGTCATCAAGCTGCATCTCCAGTTCCCTAACTCGGTCCCTTAGGAGCTGCAGCTCGACACATCGTGTGCAGATATGGAAGTCTTGGAGGCTGGGAGACTCCAGGACCTCCCACATCTGATACCGAGCACAGAAAACTGGCCTCACACACATACTTCCTCCTTTCTGCAAGTAACACCAGTAAACCTACCTCGCCTCGTCCCGTTACCGCCTAAGCCCATTGAGCCAAAGCCCTACCACTCTGCTGACACTCACTCCACTGCCGCTCCGAACACTGCCCGCTGGATATGGCGGTCTTCTTTTTAAATGTTTCACTCTCTACTGGCTGACATCATGCGCCTGCGCAGTCTTGCCTCTCATTTACCCCAAGTGGTAAAACCTGCCTTGGCTCCAAAAATCAGCCATTCACTCACAGCCTTCTTGCTCCGAATCTAGCTACAGTATAGCAATAGAATAGGAAAGGATAGACAATAGACAATAGGTGCAGAAGTAGACCATTTGGCCCTTCGAGCCTGCACCGCCATTATGAGATCATGGCTGATCATCTACTATCAATACCCGGTTCCTGCCTTGTCCCCATAACCCTTGATTCCCCTATCCATAAGATACCTATCTAGCTCCTTCTTGAAAGCATCCAGAGAATTGGCCTCCACTGCCTTCTGAGGCAGCACGTTCCACACCTCCACAACTCTCTGGGAGAAGAAGTTCCTCCTCAACTCTGTCCTAAATGACCTACCCCTTATTCTTAAACCATGCCCTCTGGTACTGGACTCTCCCAGCATCTGGAACATATTTGCTGCCTCTATCTTGTCCAATCCCTTAATAATCTTACATGTCTCAATCAGATCCCCCCTCAATCTCCTTAATTCCAGCATGAACAAACCCAGTCTCTCTAACCTCTCTGCGTAAGACAGTCCGGACATCCCAGGAAATAACCTAGTGAACCTACGCTGCACCTCCTCCACAGCCAGGATGTCCTTCCTTAACCCTGGAGACCAAAACTGCACACAATACTCCAAGTGTGGTCTCACCAGGGCCCTGTACAAATGCAAACATTTTTCCTTGCTCTTGTACTCAATTCCCTTTGTAATAAAGGCCAACATTCCATTAGCCTTCTTCACTGCCTGCTGCACTTGCTCAGTCACCTTCAGAGACTGATGAACAAGTACTCCTGGATCTCTTTGTATTTCACCCTTACCTAACTCCACACCGTTCAGATAATAATCTGCCTTCCTGTTCTTGCTCCCAAAGTGAATAACCTCACACTTATTCACATTAAACGCCATCTGCCAATTTTCTGCCCACTCATCCAGCCTATCCAAGTCACCTTGAATTCTCCTAACATCCTCATCACATGTCACACTGCCACCCAGCTTAGTATCATCAGCAAACTTGCTGATGTTATTCACAATGCCTTCCTCTAAATCATTGACGTAAATTGTAAACAGCTGTGGTCCCAATACTGAGCCCTTGGAATAGGGCAAATTATGAAGTCATTAGGCTAGAACTATGAGTTAATTTCTCTGGCAAGTCTACAGCAGACATCAGGAGCATGTTTAAAGATCAATTGCACAGAGTACAGGAAAGGTATGGTCCTGTTAGAAGGAAGAACAAGGATAGAAAGATAAGAGGACCTTCAATGTCCAGAGAGATGATGAATTTTTCAAGTAAAGGAAAAGTATGTAAAGCTTTGGAAGTTTGGATCAAACAAAGCACTTGAGGAGTATGAAGAAGCTAGAAAAGAACTAAAGAAGGAAATTAGGAAATCCAGGAGGAACCATGAAAAGTCCTTGGCAAGTAGGATTAAGGTGAATGCCAAGGCATTCTACACATCCATCGAGAGCAAGAGGTAATTAATGAGGACTTTGCTTCAGTATTTACCAAGGGAAAGGATATGCAGGATCAGAAGATCAGTGCTGAATATGTTAGGGCATTAAGAGGTCAAGGAGGAGGACTGTTGGGCCTCCTAATGAGTGTTGAGGTGGATAAGTCCCCAGGGCCTGATGGAATTTACCCCAGGTTATTGAAGGATGCAAGAGACAAGATTGATGGGCCCTTGGTCAGTATTTTGTGTCCTCTCTAGCCATGGGCAAGGACTGATGAGTGGCTAATGTTGTACCTCTATTTCAGAAGGGAACAAAGGAAAATCCTGGGAACTGTACAACGGTGAGTCCCAGGGAAATTGTTGGAGAAAATTCTTAAGGATAGGATATATGAGCATTTGGAAACCCATGGTCTAATTATGGAGACAGCATGACTTTATGTGGGGCATGTCCTGCCTTACTAAATTGATTGAGTTTTTTGGCAAGGTAACGATAGATATTGATGAGGGAAGGCCAGTGGATGTTACCTACATGGATTTCTGTAAAGCATTTGATAAAGTCCCTCATGGGAGGCAAATCCAGAAGATTAAGATGCATGGAGTTCACGGCAAACTGGCGGTTTGGATTCAGAACTGGCTTGTGCGTAGGAGACAGAGGGTAGTGGCTGAAGGGACTTATTCAAGCTGGAGATCTGTAATTAGTGGTTCCACAGGGATCTGTGCTGGGACCTCTGCTGTTTGTGGTGTATATAAATGATCTGGATGAAAATGTAGATGGGTGGGTTAGTAAGTTTGCAGATGACACCAAGATTGGTGGAGTTGTGGACAGTGTAGAAGACTGGCAAAGAATACAGCACCATATAGACCATATATGGGCAGACAAATGACAAACGGAGTGTAACCCAGATAAATGTGAGTTGCTGTACCTTGGTAGGGCAAATGCAAGGATATAGCACACTGTTACGAGCAAGTTCCTTAAGAGTGTTGCTTAGCAGGGAGATCTTGGGATCCAGTTTCATTTTTCCTTGAAAGTGGCTGCGCAGGTCAATAAAGTGGTTAAGAAGGCTTGCTTTCATTAGTCAAGGTATTGCATTCAAAAGTCATGTTGCAACTTTATAAAACTCTGGCCAGGCCACATCCGGATACCTCCATTGTCATAGTTGCGCCACTATAGGAAGGATGTTGAGGCTTTGGCGAGGGTGCAGAAGAGGTTTGCCAGGATGCTACCTCGTTTAGAGGCTGTCATGAGAGGCTGGTGTGACGAGAATACACATAGATTAAGATGTTAGCTGTCCTGTGCTGGCACCAGTGGGATCAGCAGTTGGTCTGCCACCTGTCTTCAGGAGAAAGAGAGATAAGGAAAACAATGGAGCAGAATTTGGAAATGTTAATGAAGGGACGGGAGAGTTTAACGGAAGGAGAGTTGTCAAGATCGGCTCCCCCTTTGAACCCTGAACTGTTTGAAGTGATGGACAGGCGATACCCCAGCAGGGGGATAAAAAGGGACAGGTTCGCTAAGGCAGGACATACACGACACCCCGAGGTAACGAGACCCTGGAAGCGGTGCGTCTCCCATAAGTCGGTGGGAAGTTTTGGAAGGCTGGTCGCGGGATCAAGCCATAGACACACAGGGTGGAAAGGCACAATCGGCGGGAACCTGGTGTGTGTCCACCCTAGCCTGGGTGCCAGGTTCACCGCAGAGAAACGATCGAATCTGGAAGCGGAGGGGTCACGGTTGGTGACCTCAGATGACATCACAAAGGGCTCGCCCGAAAGCTGACTGCGAAGAATGTCGAAGGTCTGTGTGGAAGCCATTTGAATATTCATTCGTTTTGCTCTCTCTCTCCTTCCCCCCCACTGTCCATCTCCCACGGCAGCGATTACTGCGAACTGAACTGAACTAAATTGAACTGAACTTTGCGTCACTTTGAAACTGGTCATTTACCCCTAGACAACGATAGAGCTTGATTGATCCTGTTATCTTAATTCTGTGTACATGTGTGTTTATCATTGCTGAACTGTTGCATTTATTATCCTTTTGATTAGAGTACTGTGTTGCTTGTTTCTTTAATAAAACTTTCTTAGTTCTAGTAATCCAAACTCCAACTGAGTGATCCATTTCTGCCGGTTTGGCAACCCAGTTACGGGGTACGTAACACTGGATAAACTTGGGTTGTTTTCTCTGGAGTGCCGGAGGCTGAGGGAGATCTGATAGAGGTTTACAAGATTATGAGAGGCATAGATAGAGTGGACAGAGAGTATCTGTTTCCCAGAGCTGAAATTTTTAATACAAGTCAGTGTGCATTAAATGTGTGCATTATAGGTTCAAGGGGAATGTGAGGGGTAAGATTTTTACTCAAAGAGTCATGGATGCCTGGAATGCACTGCCTGGTATGATGGTAGAGGCAAATACATTAGCTGTTTTTAAGAGACGTTTGCATTGGCAAATAGTTGTAAGATGGATGCATGGATGGATTGATGGATGGATATGGATGTGATGTAGGTAGGAGGGATAGTGTGTGGGTGCTTTTGATTTTCTTTTTAAATGGTTCAGCACAACATTGTGGGCAGAATACCCTCTTCCTGTGTTGTATTATTGTAAGTTCTATGTTCAGTTAACCAGGAAGGAATGGAATAAGCCAAGGACATTGGAAGTCGACTAACCAAATACCTTTGATCTTGCCCTGCAGTGGAAGGATTGGAGGCCACTGCTGGATGATTGCTCTCCAACCTACATTTTGTAGGCTGTTCTGTGAAATGGCTTGAAAGCAATTGGTCTAAC
This sequence comes from Mobula hypostoma, assembly GCF_963921235.1. Taxonomy (NCBI): domain Eukaryota; kingdom Metazoa; phylum Chordata; class Chondrichthyes; order Myliobatiformes; family Myliobatidae; genus Mobula; species Mobula hypostoma. The sequence goes on from NC_086115.1 coordinate 1,220,646, forward strand.
TTCATAACAATGATCGCTGTGGAGTTTTGCCTTTCCTCCATTTGCAGTGTAGAATAAGTCCGAGTTTTTTGATGAGCCATAGATCTGCTGCAGTGACCTGTACATACTAAACAACATGAACTCTGCAGAATGCATCCTTGTCCACTGCTTAATTAGCATTAGTCTTACACCATGACACAAGTGCAATACATTCAGTTCTTCAGGCAGCGTCTCTGCATCCGACAGCATCAGTGAGGCCCTGGACACAAGATACTGAATTCTGAAGATGCTGGAAATCTGGAGCAACACACTCAAAATGTTGGAGGAATTCAGCAGGTCAGACAGCATCTATAGGGGGGAATCTGGTGTTTATGATTTGCTGCTCCTCTGTGAAGCCTCTTTGAAGTATGCCTACCCTGAAAAATTTTAAATCCTCTTTTTGATGGGAGTTTAGTGAGACTCTCTGTCGCTGCTCCCTGTGATCTCCGCTGCTCTCTGACTCCTCGACCAGGTGCTCACATAGAATTGCTGCTACAACCTCTCACCTCTCACATGCCAGCTTGTACTTCTGCCCCTTTCCCTACTTGCTTATTCTGGTTTCCCCATCCCTCCCCCAACTTCCCTTCTACTCCAGATCAAGGGGTAATGGTCCACATTGTCGTCTGTTTATCCCCCTCTATAAGTGCCTCCTGACCTGCTGAGTTCTACCAACCTTTTGTGTGTATTGCAGCTCTCGTCATGATGTCCAGACCTCCTGTCTTCCTGAGCTAAGCACATTTACCTGTTGATTTGCTGCCATCAATAAAAATACAATTGGTGATTGACAGCAGTGTTGAATTCAGACCCTCGTTATTAACAAGCCTGAGTAGCAATCAAATTCAAATCAGACAATGTAAACCAACTCAAAATGCTGTGTATCTGGATTGTAATCCATTTGTATCTCTGTATTAAACTCCTATTTGGCTATCAGACTGCATTTAAATGAACCACGCGGGTAAAATAACCGATAATTTAGAAATTTGGAGCAAAACACAAAATGTGGAGGAACTCAGCAGCTTAGCAGCATCTCTAGAGGGAAATAAACAATTGATCTGCTGGGACTCCTGAGGAATGTCAACCCCTGAAGCCCTCCAGCATTTTGTGTGTTGATCTTCTATTTAAACTCTTGGTCAAGACTTCTAACTCCTCACTTAGTAATTTTTTGCCATTACTTTGATAAGGTTATTGTGAAATATTTAAGGTGCTGCCTAATAGAAGACATTATGTTCAACTGTTAATCTGTTTGCATATAAATCCTTATAATTTTAAAAAGGTAAAACAAGGAACTCTCTCTTCGCCAAAAATCAGAAAGAAATTGCGGCAAATAGGCTTCTATTTAACCAGCATCAAAGGAGGCTGAACACACAGCAGAATCTGATGGAAACATAAACTCTGGTTGTCTGACCTGGCTTGCTGAGAATTTTCAATAAAGATTAGTTTTATTTGTCTCATCAAAACATACAATGAAGTACATTGTTTGCATTAAATCAAATCAATGAGGATTTTCTGGGCAGCCATGCTTCCAGCACCAAGGCAGCATGCCCACAACTTACAAAACTTTGGAATGTGGGAGGAAGCCCATGTGATCACTGGGTAACGTACAAACTCCTTACTGGTAGCGGCAGGAATTGAACCCCTTTCGGTGATCACTAGCACTGTAAATCCTAACACTAACTCCCAGATGGATTCTTGACCTCCTCTACCTCCTAGTCATGAATAGATCTGTATGAACAAGTCAAGTTTTCACAGTACTTCATAATCAGAATCAGAATCAGGTTTATTATCACCGGCATGTGACGTTAACTTAAATTTGTTAACTTAGCAGCAGTTCAATGCAGTACATAATCTAGCAGAGAGAAAATAATAATAATAATAATAATAATAATAATCAATAAAATAAAACATAACAATAAATAAACGAGTAAAGCAATTACATATATTGAATAGATTTTTTTTAAATGTGCCAGAACAGAAATACTGTATGGCAGAGGGGAAGAAGCTGTTCCTGAATCACTGAGTGTGTGCCTTCAGGCTTCTGTATCTCCTACCTGATGGTAATAGTGAGAAAAGGACATGCCCTGGGTGCTGGAGGTCCTTAATAATGGACGCTGCCTTTCTGAGACACCGCTCTCTAAGGATGTCCTGGGTATTTTGTAGGCTAGTACCCAAGATGGAGCTGAGTAGATTTACAACCTTCTGCAGCTTCTTTCAGTCCTGTGCAGTAGTCCCTCCATACCAGACAGTGATGCAGCCTGTCAGAATGCTCTCCACAGTACAACTATAGAAGTACATGTGACAGTAATAAACAAATTCCAATTTTCTGCACAGCTTCACTTTCTGTCCCAACTTCACTGAATGGACATCCCCCTTGGGAACCAAGTGAAGATGAAGGTAATGAAAGCAAGCTTCATGAAATCTCATCCATAAATAAAAATGAAGGTCTTGAATCATGTCTGTGCAAATTGATTTAATTGGCATTAATGCATATGCAATTTTCCCAAATCACTTTCTGAAAAAGGTTCAAACCAATGATTAGTTCCAAAATAATGATAGAAAGCTCATTCTGTGCTATTACTGTGTTTTAGAAACATTGAATGCTAGAATCACATTCTCGGCACCATTCCTCCTCACAGCTCTGACCTTAGAGAAGGGCACACCTTGATACAACTAGTATTTCCTCAGCATCAGCAGAGAAGTAAAGGGTTGGGTGCATATTGAAATGATGGGAAGAGGTTAAAGTGGTCTTCACAGGTAAACAGAGGAACCTTCACAAGCTTCTGAAGAACAGCACTGCCTCTTAATCCCAAAGACATTGCCGGCAGAAGGAACTCAAGCATCTTCTCTTCAGTTGCTGAACATAGAATAACGTTGTGCCGACCTTTCAACTTACTCCAGGATCAATCTAAATGTGCCCCCCCGCATATCCCTTCATGCTTCTATCATTCATGTGCTATTGAAAGAGAAAGCTGCAGGCAGTAAGGGTGCAATGTCAAGCAGCAGTATGCCTTCAATACAAGCAAATTTAAATATATTAACATAAATATTCATCCCCTCATTAATATGTAAATAACTGTGAAAACTAACCAGGGCAGAGTAAACTGGGAATTGCATCCACAATTCAACTGACAACTAAGCTGCTTTTCAATATGATGTCAGCTCATTTATCTCTGGAAGGATGACTCAGACTGAATTTTAAAGCCTTTCAATGCAATACTACTCACGATTAATCACTTTGAGTATATCACAACTAATCACATTACTGTTCAGTTGAAAGTGTTTAATGAACTCACTTGTGTATGTAGAATAGATCGCCAACTTTCAACATCTATTCAGAACTGAGAAGAAAGTCCACTTGGGTAAAGTGTTGACATGTAGCTAGTCTCTTGCCAGGTGGCCAAGCAAGAGATAGCATTGCCTTCAGAAAGAGAAGGAAACAATGGGCTGTTGTTCAAAAGAAAAGGGTGAATTTGTTCAGACTTCTCTTTCATCTCTACCCCATAATTGGTGGAAGTTTGGCAGGAGCTCTACCATTTACATTAGACTTGTAACATTGAGCTAAAAACAAATCAGAAGAACTCAAGAGGTGGTGTCTCTGGAGGCAAAGAGACATATCAGGACAAGATCCTGCACCAGGACTGATGCAGCAATGAGGCTGGATAAGAAATAACATTCTCCCTCCCAGACCCACAAACATCCAAGATGATCCTTCTCATAAAACAAGAATAAGGATACCTGTTTGCAAAATAAACGGCGTTTTCCAAGCCCTGTCACCTCCATTAAAACAGGACAGCAGAAAAATAATCAGTATCCTAGGGACAGACTTCCTTCTTAATGCCACTGAGTTTTGGGACTGTAGAACATCACAGAACAGCCAAAATGCAATTTGGCCAATTATGTTTGCACCAACTCCTTGAACAAGTTGTCCCATCACCCCCTTTCCCTTGATCCCCCTCATAACACTGACAAGGTTGTCCTTTTTATATTTGGATCTTTGAAAGTTACTGTGAGAAACCTGCTTCCACAAATTCAGGCAACACAATCCAAATCATTATAAGTTGGCCAAAAGAAACCAAATATCTCATCATCTCCCCATTTTCTCCTTAAATCCATGCCTTCTGCTTTGTTTCATTTTTATATAAAGAAGAAAAATCACAAACCTTTGTCCATATATACAGGTATTAGGAAAATTCTCTGGAAAGTGGACTAACATGTTTTAATAATTCTGAAGGTATTCCAGTTAATTAAGACCGGCTTTCCAAAGTTTCCATTAAATCAGCAGCTTCTTATTCCAATTTCCTGTAATCACAGTCCAAAAACTATAATAATGGCATTTTTAAAATTTCATTTGAATACTTGGTTATAATTATTCACTAAAAGTGCTGTGGACTTTTTTTTAATAAAAGGGCTACAAGTTAATGTGCTATTATCCTGGGGAATAAACGCCCCACCTTTATTAATTTCAATATGCTACAAATAGCAGCGCAAAATAAATTTGCTTTCAATCAAGTGCAGCTGAACTTACCAAGATAAATTATCCATTTGAATGTTTCATCTTAAGTTACTTACTGCTCCCTACTAAAATCAGTCTAACGTTCTTTTCGTATTCCAGCCAACCATAAATTGCTAGTGATTCTCTAAGGTGCTAACAATCTTGATGTTCATGGACCAATTAGTTGTTGATTCTTCAATCTAACCTTAGTGGGATCCTTAAGGAATCCTAGAAGAAAGCTAAGATCAGATATATATTGTGGGTTTCCTTTGGTCTTCACATGGCAAAAGATGGCATCGCTCATACCCAGGACATGTCCCATTCTCATTGCTATCATCAGAAAGGAGGTACATGAGCCTAAGAACATTCTCCCAACATGGAACAGCTTCTTGTTTATTTATTTATTGAAATACAACACAGAATAGGCCCTTCCAGCCCTTCAAGCTATGCTGCCCAGCAACCCCCCAGTGTATTCCTAGCCTAATCACAAACATGAGAAAATCTGCAGAGCTGGGAAATCCAAGCAACACACACAAAATGCTGGAGGAACTCAGCAGGTCAGGCAGCATCAATGGAAAAGAGTAAACAGTCGACGTTTCAGGTTGAGGAATCCTGATGAAGGGTCTCGGCCCAAAAATCGACTGTTTACTCTTTTCCATAAATGGCTTAATTCTGCTCTTGTGTCATGGTCTTATGGTCTACTATAAATCTACTGCAGTATAATGAGAGATTTGCATAGATTGCAAAACGACTCTATATTGATCGTCAGATTGGTCACTTTGACCTTCTACATTCTACCTTTCTCATTCATGGCAAGTTACTTTCCACTGACTATAGATCTGTATGCACAGCAAATTCAGATTCTCCCACCCTCATTAACTTAAATGATATTGGTGCAGCACAGTATCACAGTTAGTAGAATGACTTGGGTCCAATCCTGCCCTCTAGTGCTGTATATGTGGAGACTGCACATTCATCCCGAGTCTCCTCTAGATGTGCCAAACTCCTTCCACACACGAAAGGTATGGGTTGGTAATATGCCACAGTAAGCTAGCCCTACTGTGTAGTTGAGTGGTAGAATCTTGGGGAAGGGGAGTTGATAGGAATGGGGAAAATTTGGGATTGGGTATTAGTAGGAGTGGACTGTGTGAGACAAAGGTCCTGTCTCCTTGCATCTGTAATTCCCTGACAAGTGAATTGCTCATGCAAGACTCTGGGACCAGGGCATATTGTCTGCAAGCCATGAGTCATATCGGCAGTATATCAATGATAAGACCTGCACTTGAATCATCAAGTAGAACATCAAGAGCTGTTCAGTTAGTAGCAATCTTGCCGTTAAATCAGTAGGTTGTGGGTTCAAGTCCAATTCTGGCAACTTAAGCAAAAAACATTAGGCCAACTCTCCAGTATGGTAACAAGAGAGAGCTAAACAGAGGAGGACTCTGTTGTTTGGGTGAAAGATTAAATGGACATCTTGTCTGTTCCCTCAGAAAGAGGGACAGACCCAACAGCCATATTTATAAACAATAAACAGAAGCAATTATTCATAGCCTCCTTAACAATGTTTATATCTCAACCAACAAGAATCTGTGTTTGTAGGAAATGATTAATGAATAACGGCTGCCGCGCTTCCTCCTTTACCATGGTGACAACTCAGATAACAATTCCATTGACTATAAAGTACGTCAATCATCTTGAGGTTGTAAATGATGCTATATGAATACAGATCTTTCTTTATCAAGTAATAAATCCTGACTCCTACCCAACACTCCCTATTGAACAGCCAGACCCAAGAACACTTTCTTCCCACTGCCTTCTGAACGAATTATCTCCTGCACAACCCCTTCCCAGAGCTGCTGACATGTTCTCAAACACTTAATTCTATCTCTCCTGTTACAGTCTCTTCTGTTAACATTTTTTGCACTATCGCCCCTTTGTTTTCACCCATCACCTGTCAGCTTGTGCTCCTTCCCTCCCCTCACCCCTTATTCTGGCTCTTCCCCCTTCACTTTCAGTCCTGATGAAGGGTCTCAGGCCAAAACATCCATTGTTTATTCCCCTCCGTAGATGCTGCCTAACCTGCTGATTTCCTCCAGCATTTTGTGTATTTCCAGCATCCACAGGATCTCCTGTTTTTGTATCATTCTGCTATTTCACATTCACTGTATTTATTGATTTATTTAGCAGATATTTTGTGACTCTGTGAATTTCAAGCAAGCAAGGAATTTCATCACATTCAGGTGCATATGATAATAAACTAATCTAAAATAGTAAGCATCCATCATAAGACGATAAGACATAAGACATAGGAGCAGAATTAGGCCATTCAGTCCATCGAACCTGTTCTGCCATTCCATCATAGTTGATCCTGGATCCCACACAACGCTATAGACCTGCCTTCTCGCCATATCCTTTGATGCCCTGATCAGGAAACGATTAACTTCCACTTCAAATATATGCACGGACTTGGCCTCCACCGTAGTCTGTGGCAGAGTATTCCATAGATTCACTACTCTCTGGCTAAAAATATTCCTCCTTACCTCTGTTCTAATTCTGAGGCTGTGCCCTCTAGTTCTGGATACCCCCACCATCGAAAGCATCCTCTCCACATCCACCCGATCCAGTTCTTTCAACATTTGGTAGGTTTCAATGAGATCCCCCTGTATTCATCAAAATACAGGCCCAAAGCTGCTAAACGTGCCACATATGTTAACACCTTCATTCCTGGAATCATCTTCATGAACCGTACTTTACAATGCCTGCTTGATCACCAAGAGCTAAAACAAAAAGAACAGATGATGAAGCATTGAATTCCACTGGATCCCTTCATTGTACAACCCACCCTGGTTCTCCACTAACACGAGGAAATCTGCAGATGCTGGAATTTCAAGCAACACACATAAAAGTTGCTGGTGAACGCAGCAGGCCAGGCAGCATCTGTAGGAAGAGGTACAGTCGACGTTTCAGGCCGAGACCCTTCGTCAGGACTAACTGAAGGAAGAGTTAGTAAGAGATTTGAAAGTGGGAGGGGGAGGGGGAGATGCAAAATGATAGGAGAAGACAGGAGGGGGAGGGATGGAGCCAAGAGCTGGACAGTTGATTGACAAAAGGGATATGAGAGGATCATGGGACGGGAGGCCCAGGGAGAAAGAAAGGGGGAGGGGGAAAACCCAGAGGATGGGCAAGGGGTATAGTGAGACGGACAGAGGGAGAAAAAGGAGAGAGAGAAAAAATAAATACATAATAAATAATGGATAGCGTATTAACGGAAGTTAGTGAAGTCAACGTTAATACCATCAGGTTGGAGGCTACCCAGACGGAATATAAGGTGTTGTTCCTCGAACCTGAGTGTGGCTTCATCTTGACAGTAGAGGAGGTCATGGATAGACATATCAGAATGGGAATGGGATGTGGAATTAAAATGTGCGGCCACTGGGAGATCCTGCTTTCTCTGGCGGACAGAGCGTAGGTGTTCAGCAAAATGATCTCCCAGTCTGCGTCGGGTCTCGCCAATATATAGAAGGCCGCATCGGGAGCACAGGACGCAGTATATCACCCCAGCCGACTCACAGGTGAAGTGTCGCCTCACCTGGAAGGACTGTCTGGGGCCCTGAATGGTGGTAAGGGAGGAAGTGTAAGGGCATGTGTAGCACTTGTTCCGCTTACAAGGATAAGTACCAGGAGGGAAATCGGTGGGGAGGGATGGGGGGGAACGAACGGACAAGGGAGTTGCGTAGGGAGCGATCCCTGCGGGGGGGGGGAGGGAAAGATCTGCTTAGTGGTGGGATCCCGTTGGAGGTGGCGGAAGTTACGGAGAATTATATGTTGGACCCGGAGGCTGGTGGGGTGGTAGGTGATGACAAGGGGAACTCTATTCCTAGTGGGGTGGCGGGAAGATGAGGTGAGAGCAGATGTGCGTGAAATGGGAGAGATGCATTTGAGAGCAGAGTTGATGGTGGAGGAAGGGAAGCCCCTTTCTTTAAAAAAGGAGGACATCTCCTTCTCGCAATTCTTCCATCTCTGCCGCATCTGCTCTCAGGATGAGGCTTTTCATTCCAGGACGAAGGAGATGTCCTCCTTTTTTGAAGAAAATAGGACATCATAGACCCAACCAATTCCTTTCCACCACCACCTTCATCCATCTGGCAGAACTGGTCCTCACCCTCAACATTTCTTCTTTTGGCTCCTCCCACTTTCTCTAGCTCTTCCTGCCTTTTCTTTGACTAGGTCAAAGTCCACATTGGTAATGCTCCCCAACTCTTCCTGCATTACATTGGTGACTGCATAGGTGCAGCTTTATGCACCCAGGCTAAGCTCATCAATTTTATCAACTTTGCCTCCGACTTCCACCCTGCTCTGAATTCAGTTGGTTCATTTCTGACACATATCTCCGCTTTCTTGATCTCTCTATATACATCTCTGGAGACAACCAGTCCACTGACATCTTTTATAAACAGACTGACTCCCATAGTTACCTTGACTATACCTCTTCCCACCCTATTTTCTGTAAAAATGCAGTTCCCTTTTCTGACTTCCTTCGGCTCCACTGCACCTGTTCCCAGGAAGAGGCTTTTCTTTTTAGAACATCATAGATATCCTCCTTCTTCAAAGGACATTACATGCCTTACGAGCCTGATTGAAATTTTTGAGGATGTGACTAAACACATTGACGAAGGAAGAGCAGTAGATGTAGTGTAAGTGGATTTCAGCAAAGCATTTGATAAGGAACCCCTTGCAAGGCTTATTGAGAAAGTAAGGAGGCATGGGATCCAAGGGGAGACTGCTTTGTGGATCCAGAATTGGCTTGCCCACAGCAGGCAAAGAGTGGTTGTAGATGGGTCATATTTCGCATGGAGGTCGGTGACCAGTGGTGTGCCTCAGGAATCTGTTCTGGGACTCCTACACTTTGTGATTTTTATAAATGACCTGGATGAGGAAGTGGAGGGATGGGTTAGTAAATCTGCTGATGACACAAAGGTTGGGAGTGTTGTGGATAGTGTGGAGGGCTGTCATAGTTTGTAGCTGGACTTTGATAGGATGCAAAATTGGGCTGAGAAGTGGCAGATGGAGTTAAACCCAAATAAGCGTACGGTGGTTCATTTTGGTAGGTCAAATAGGATGGCAGAATATAGTATTAATGGTAAGCTCTTGGCAGTATGGAGGATCAGAGGGATCTTGGGGTCTGAGTCCATAGGACACTCAAAGCTGCTGTACAGGTTTACTCTGTGGTTAAGAAGGCACATGGTGCATTGGCCTTCATCAATTGTGGGATTGAGTTTAGGAGCCGAAAGGTAATATTGCTGCTACATAGGACACTGGTCAGAGCCCACTTGGAGTATTGTGCTCAGTTCTGGTCGCCTCACTACAGGAAGGATGTGGAAACCATAGAAAGGCTGCAGAGGAGAATTACAAGGATGTTGCCTGGATTGGGGAGCATATTTATAACTCTGCCAAAAATTTTGGAACTATTGACTGCGAAAATTATTGAACAATCAGTCTTATGAGTCACATAATAAAGATTTTGTTGAGAATTATTCTGAGTGGAATTATAAACAAGTTAAGACCAGAAACTTCTAGACTGCAATATGGGTTTATTGAGGACAGAGGAACTAGAAACGCAATTTTCATACTACGAATGCTTTCAGAAAGGGCAATTGAATATCAAAATGATGTCTTTTTATATTTTATTGATTTCACTAAAGCATTCGACAAAGTACAACATGAATAATTATTTCAAATTCACACTAAACTAAATATTGATGGAGGGGACCAACAACTGCTTCAAAATTTATATTGGAATCAAAAGGCAGCAGTAAAATTGATGATAATATAAGCAGTTGGACTAAAATTCAAAGAGAAGTTAGAGGGGGATGCGTTGCCTCACTGGAATTATTTAATATCTATAGTGAAATGATTCTCAGAGAAATAGAAGACCTAGATGGGATAAAAATTGGAAGTGTTAACATCAACAATATAAGATATGCAGACGATACCACCCTAATAGCAAGTGCTGCAGAAGACCTACAAATCCTCCTCGACAAAGTAGTACAAACAAGTTCAGGCTTAGGCTACTAAAATGTTATATCTGGTCAATCCTGCTGTATGTTTCCGAAACATGGACTATAACACTAGAATTCCAAAGAAACTTAGAAGCAACAGAAATGTGGTTTCTTGGAAGAATGCAGAAAATATCATATAGAGATAGGGTAACTAATGAGACAGTACTCCAACGTGCCTGTACAAAAAGATTTTTAATGAGAACATTAAATGAGAGGAAACTTAAATTCCTGGGCCATGTCATCAGGAAGGGAGAAATAGAATGCCTTACATTACAAGGCCGTATGCCTGGGAAACGCGGTAGAGGAAGGCAAAGAAGAAAATATATGGACAATGTGAAAGAACTAACAGATCCAAGTGTGCGAGGTATCATTGACGCTGCGAGAGATCGTTTGATGTGGAGAGCCAAGATTGCCCAAGCGTGTAACGCGCAAGGCACATGAAGAAGAAGATACTTTCCCCATCCAGTGTTCAAATGGATCCTAGTAAAGTTCAGGTGGTTAGTGGCCCAAACCATTTACAGTCACAGGTACTGCGCTTCATGGGGTTTGCGAACTTTTATCGCCGCTTCATCCAGAATTTCGGCTCTATCGCGGCTCCAGTTAATGCACTCACCAAGAAGACCTGGGCAGGATTCCATTGACAGGTGGTGCCAACTAAGCACTTGTGGAGTTAATGCGATGTTTACCGCTGCCCCGCTGCTGCAACACCCAGACCCACCTCAGCCATTCATTGTGGCAACACGAGCTGGAGGGGGCAGAGTCTGGACAGATCACAAGAACCTCTCCTACATTCAGAATTCAAAGAGACTCACTCTTGTCAAGCCTGGTGAGCTCTCTTCACATGATTCAATTTATTCCTCACCTATTGTCCCGGCAGCAAGAATGCCGACGACGCTCTCTTGTGGCAGTCCGACAGACCAGAGGACAATGCCGATCCAGGGCCCATTCTACCTCGCTCGTGTATCACTGCTCCGGTGATCTGGGGAGTAGAGGCAGAGGTGAGGGCTGGCCAACAGTCGGACCCAGGCCCAGATGGAGGACCCTCCCCCTCCCCCCAATCGGCTGTTTGTCTCTGCTGTGGCGCATTTCAAAGTGTTGAAATGGGGTCACTCCTCCCATCTGGCTGGACATCCAGGAATTCAACAGACTCAGGAGTTTATAAAGAGACAATTTTGGTGGCCATCTATGTCCCAGTATGTCCACGACTTTGTATCTGCCTGTCCCACCTGTACTCAGAACAAGACGACATGCCAGCGTCCTGCGGTTCTGTTATGTCCACTGCCTGTGCCCCACCGCCCCTGGTCCCACCTCTCAGTAGATTTCATCACTGGGCTGCCCCCATCTAATGGAAACACCACCATTTTGATTGTTGTGGATCGATTTTCCAATGTTACCCACTTCATTGCCCTCCCGAAGCTCCCATCACTGCCACACTGATGGTTCAACATGCGTCCAGGCTCCACAGCTTTCCTTAGACATCGTGTCTGATCGTGGACAACAGTTCACTTCCCACATTTAGAAGGCTTTCAGCCCTCCTGTAGGAGCCACAGCCAGTCTCCCATCTGGTTTCCACCCCCAATCCAATGGTCAGACTGAGAGTGAACCAGGAGCTGGAGACAACCTTGCACTGTCTTGCCTCTTCCAACCCCATGTCCTGGAGCTCCCAATTGGTTTGGGCAGAGATCGCCCACAATAACCTCCAGTCATCCTCCATGAGTATGTCTCCCTTTGATTGCCAGAAGGGATTCCAGCCCCCGCTATTTCCTGGTCAGGAGATTGACACAGGAATTCCTGCTGTTGAACAGTGATCCAGTGCTACAAGCACACCTGAAGACGAGCCAGGGCTTCTCTGTTGCATGCCCAGAAACACGCATTCCCGGCAGGCTGATCGGCTCTGTCGACAGGCAAGGCCATTCAAGCCAGGAAAGGAGGTCTGGCTGGCATCAAGGGATCCTCTCCTGAAAGTCAAGAGCCATTTGTGGTGGAAAAGGCTGTCAACATGATGTCCTATAGATTGCATCTACCAGCATCACCAAAGATCCATCCAGTATTCCACGTTTCCCAGCTCAAGCTAGTTACACCTCTCCCCTGGTCCCTGTCACCCCACCTCCCCCTCTTCCCCACCTGGTAGATGATTCCCTTGTCTATACTTGGCATCTCGCCGGGTACGTGGTAAGGTCCTGTACCTTGTGAACTGGGAAGAGTATGGCCCAGAAGAATGTACTTGGATCCCGGAAAAGGACATCTTGGACAAGTTGCTGATCCAGGACTTCCAGCAGACACAGGTCTGCTGGGTCTGGGGAGTGGGGGCTGCTGTTGTAATCATGGATTCTATAGCACAGCAGATACGAAAATTGCACTCATGAATATGCAAATGTCAACTAATTATTATTTAATTGTGATGGTATTTAACTCCATTTTTTTTCATCTTGGCACTTGTCAAGGCTTCAGCAAAGCACTTCAACATTTTGCTGCCTGTTTGCACTCGGCCTTGCTTGAGAAATTGGACTGTCGAGTCAACTGACTCTGAAGACCGGCGGTATTCGTTTTATATTTAGTTATTCCTTTCAGCCACACTGTTGGCTTCATTTTCCATTTGAGAGTTTTAGTCAACAGTCCTGTTTGGCCTAGCATTTATTGTTTTCTTTTCCCTCTAACTCTGTTCCTATTAAAGTCTGAACTATCGACCGGCTTCAGTGTCTCTCACTCCGCACTTGGGCCAAATCTGAGCGTAGTGACAGTCACCTTGTGTCCTCTATATTTACTGCCTATTTCTCTATCCTTATATCTTCTTGTACTTGCTCAGTTTGTTCCCTTCTGTGCTCTAGTTGGACGCCCTATTTGGGTGGTCTTTCACTGATTCTGATGGCTATTACTCTATTGATTTATTGAGTATGGTGAAACGTGTATATAGATAATAAAATTTTCTTTGAACTTTTGAACTTTGAAATAATTCAAGATCTATAAGAATGAATATAATGTAACATTAAAAGAATATTAATTGTTTTATAAACACTGATCTCGTGTGGAGTTTGGCCAAAATTTGCCACCAGAAGTCAGCTGCCTGCTCTTGAAACTGATCTAACTTTGCCAGTCTCAGCTTCATGTCCAAAGTATTCCTGATCCCAAAAAGGAATAGACACACAACATACTCTAATAAGGTCATGAAGACATCCCAAAGCCAGCTCTGCTCATGAAACAGTTGAAGTACATCTGCAGACTTTGCCAGCTGATCTACCTGTCAATAGAGCTTTGAGCAGTGGCAGTCTAGGCACTGGTAGTTTGGAGAGGAGTGGACTTCAGTCAGCTCCACCATCCAAGAATAAAAGGCAGAAGTGGTTCATGGCAGCACAATAGATCTTTGACCATGGCCATTCAAATTTGGGATTAATTAATTTGCTCTTACTAGTTAAAGGAAGTCAGGGGCAAGTGCTGCAGCCATCGTCTGAGTTGACATAGTCAGAGTCTTAAGTGGGAGGGTGAACACTCAGAAGTCGTGCTCCATGTACCTGAACAGGAAGAGACTAATATCCCAGCGGGAAGGTTTGCTAACGCTGCATGAGGGGGTTTAAACTAGAGTTGCAGGGGGATGGGATCCAGAGTGCCTGAACAGTTAGTGGAGAGGTTGTTGTGGCAGATGTTAATCAGGCCTCAGACAAATTTAGGAATCAGAAGGTTGAGCATGGTGCGATCAAATCAAAAAGGTCTGAAGTGATTATATTTGAATGCATGCAGTGTACGGAATAAGGTAGATGAACTTGCAACACAGTTGTAGGTTGGTAGGTATGATGTTGTGGGCATCACTGAATCATGGCTGAAAGATTATAGCTGTGTGTTTAATGTCCAAGGTTACACATTGTATCGAAAGGATAGGCAGGAAGGCAAAGCGGCAGCGTGACTGTGTTGGTAAAAAATGAAATCAAATCATTAGGAAGACATGACATAGGGCCAGAAGGTGTTAACTCATTATGGATAGAGCTAAGAAACTGCAAGAGTAAAGAGACCCCGATGGGAGTTGTATACAGACCCCCAAACAGTAGCAAAGATGTGGCCTACAAATTTCAATGGGAGATAGAAGATGCATGCCAAAAGAACAATATTACAATAGTCATAGGGGATTTTAATATGCAGGTATATTGGGATAATCAGGTAGATGCTAGATTACAGGAGGGGAATTTCTAGAGTGCCTATGAGATGGCTTTTTAGAGCAGCTCATGGTTAAGCCCACGAGGGAATCAGCTATTCTGGATTGGATATTGTGCAATGAACTGGAATTGATTAGAGAGCTTAAGTTAAAAGGACCCTTAGGGGAAAGTAATCATAATGTGATCAAATTCCCCTGAAATTTGAGAAGTAGAAACTAAAGTCAGATGAATCAATATTACAGTGGAGTAAAGGGAATTACAGAGGAATGAGGGGGGAGTTGGCCAGATTTGATTGGAAAAGAACACTGGCAGGGATGACAGCAGAGCAGCAATGGCTGGAATTTCTGGAAGCAATTTGGAAGGCACAGGATATATACATCCCGAAGAGGAAGAGGTATTCTAAAGGAAAGATAATACAACCATGGCAAACAAGAGAAGTCAACACCACATAAAAGCCAAAGAGAGGGAATATAATAGATCAAAAATAGTGGGAAGTTAGAGGATTGGGAAGCTTTTTAAAAACCAACAGAAGACAACTAAAACATCATTAAGAAGGTAAAAATAGAATATGAAAGTAAGATATCCTCTTTAATATTATTGGCTACCACTAGTTTCTTCCAATATATAAAGTGTAAAAGGGGCATAAGTGGATATTGGACAGCTGGAGAACAATACTGGAGAGGCAATAATGGGGAGCAACTAGATAGCGGACAAACTGAATAAGTATTTTGCATCAGTCTTCACTGTGGAAGACATTAGCAATATGTTGGCAGTTCCAGGTGTCAAAAGTCATGAAGTGTGTGAAGTTGCCATAACTTGAAAGAAGGTTCTAGGGAAACTGGAAGGTCTGAAGGTAGATAAATCACAGGGACCAGATGGTGTACACCCCAGAGTTCTGAATGATGTTGCTGAAGAGATTGTGGAGGCATTAGTAATGATCTTTCAAGAATCACTAGATTCTGGAATGGTTCCAAAAGACTGGAAAATTGCAAATGTCACTCCATTCTTCAAGAAGAGAGAGCGGCAGAAGAAAAGAACCTATAGGCCAGTTAGTCTGACCTCAGTGGTTGGGAAAGTGTTGGAGATGATTACTAAGGATGAGGTCTCAGGGTACTAGGAGGCACATGATAAAATAGGCTGTAGTCAGCATGGTTTCCTTAAGGGAAAATCTTGCCTGACAAGCTTGTTGGAATTCTTTGAAGAAATAATAAGAAAGATAGAATCGGCGTTTGTGTATTTGGATTTTCAGAAGGCCTTTGACAAGGTGCCACACGGGAAGCTGTTTAACAAGCCCATGGTATTATAGGAAAGATTCTAGCGTGAATAAAGCAGCAGGTGAATGGTGGGAGGAAGAGTGGAAATAAAGGAAACCTTTTCTGACTGGCTGTTGGTGGGGTCTGTGTTGGGACCAATTATTTTTATGTTATATGTCAATGATTTGGATGATGGAACAGATGGCTTTGTTGCAGATGATGTGAAGATAAGTGGAGGGGCAGGTAGATTTGAGGAAGTAGAGAGGCTATAAAAGGACTTAGAATGATTAGGAGAATGGGCAAAGAAATGGCAGATGGAATATAGTCACAAACAAGAGAAAATCTGCAGATGCTGGAAATCCAAGCAGCATACACAATGCTGGAGGGAATCAGTAGGTCAGGCAGCATCCATGGAAAAAAGTACAGTCGAGGTTTCAAGCCAAGGCCCTTCGACTGTCCTGCAATTTGGTAGAAGAAATGAAAGGCTTGACTATTTTCTAAGTGGAGAGAAAATACAAATAAAACAAGGTGCAAAGGGACTTGGGAGTCCTTGTGCAGGATTCCCTAAAAGTTAATTTGCAGGTTGAGTCTATGGTGAGGAATGCAAATGCAATATTAGCATTCATTTCAAAAGGACTCAAATATAAAGGCAAAGATGTAATGTTGAAGCTTTATAAATCACTGATGAGGCCTCACTTGAAGTATTGAGAACAAGTTTGGGCCTCTTATTTTAGAAAGGATATGCTGGAACTGGAGAGGGTTCAAAAGAGGTTCACAAAAATGATTCCAGGATTGAATGGCTTGTTATACGAAGAGCATCTGATGGCTCTAGGCCTGTATTCACTGGAATTCTGAAGAATAGAGGGTAACCTCATTGAGAACTATTGAATGGTGAAGGTCTTGAGAAAGTGAATGTGGAGAGGATGCTTCCTGTGGTGGGAGAGTCAAAGACTAAAGGATAAAGCCTCAGAATAGAGGGGCGTCGTTTTAGAATGGAGATGAGGAAGAATTTCTTTAGTCCTAGGGTGGTGAATCTGTGGAATTCTTTGCACAGGCAGCTGAGGAGGCCAAGTCTTTATGTATTTTTAAGGCAGAGGTTGATAGATTCTTGATTGATTAGGACATGAGGGAATCAGGCAGAAGGCAGGAAATTGGGACTGAGGACAAAACGGGATCAGCCATGATGAGACTTGATGTGCCAAAATCCCAAATTCTGCTCCTCTGTCTTCTGGTCTTATGGATGTGTCTGATTAATCAAAAACATTCAAAAATAAGTTTTAATAGCATATGAATTTGAAAAAAAATGTGTAGTTAAAACATTTGAACTATTTAAACCTGATTCAGTTGAAAAAGTTCAAAGTAAATTTTATTATCAAAGTCTGTCACTATATACAACCCTGAGATTAATTTTCCTGCGGGCATACTTAGCGAATCTATAGAATAATAACCATAACAGGATCAATGAAAGATCAATCAGAGTGCAGAAGATGACAAATTGTGCAAATGCAAATATAAGTAAATAGCAATAATAATGAAAACATGAAATAACAAGACAAAGAGTCCTTAGAGTGATCATTAGTTGTGAGGACATCTCAATGGATGGGCAAGTGAGTATAATTATCCTTTTTTGTTCAAGAGCCTGATGGTTAAGGGGTGGTAACTGTTTGTGAACCTGGTGGTGTGAGTCCTGAGGCTCTTGTAACTCTTACCTGATGGCAGCAGTGAGAAAAGAGCATAATCGGAGTTGGGGGGGGGGGTCTCTGATGGATTATGCTTTCCTATGATAGCACTTCATCTTCACTCTCATTCTCATGGTGGCTACTGATTCCTATGTCACTCCCATCATTATCATATTTTTCAACTGCAATATTAAGATTCAGGGTTTCTGAAAATGCAACATGACTTTCTATCTTTGTCGTTTCCCTGTGCAGTTCAGTTATTTTTGTTTGCCCAACATTCTCTTTGTATTTGTCCCACTTTGTTGCATTTTCTACAGATTTCACCTTTAAATCTGCATTTGTTTGGTCGATGTGAGGCCCTACCACAATTTATTCGACAAGGCCGGTTTCTGTTTAAACATTGCAATTTTGTTTGCATTCACTTTTCTTCCTGACTGCAACTAAATTGTGTCTCTGATTGCTGTTTCCAATGACAAAGCAATTTCAACTGCTCTTTTAATTGTGAGTTGTGCTTCAGTTAGGAACCGTTTTTCAATGCCTTATTGTAAGATTCCTCAAACTAAATACAAACACAGACAAAACTCTTCAATTCAACTACGCGCACTGAAATAGACTTCCCTTTCTTTTAATTTAGCTGATGAAACCTAAGGCATGCTGAAATCAACGATGGTTTCCTTTTTAAATGTTCTTGCAGTCCTTTCATGAGATCAGCAAAGCTCATTTTGGCTGGTTTGCTTGGAGGTATGTTATGGAGGACAAGATGTTATTTGCACTCCTGAGACATGCTGCCTAGACTCTGTAGATGTGGTGGCATCTTCTGGGTTATCAAGTGGACTTCTCTTTCCTCAGTGTTTCGCTGATAGGCCCACGACACCTCCGGAGGGTTCAGCAGTGAATCCCAGCGTCCCAGGCTCACCCCCTAGATGCTTTTCACTCACTTGGGGGCCCAGATGGAATCCTTTCTCTTCATCCAGAGCCACTGCCTACCCTTTTCAGCAGCTCTGGAGAGGTCTTTGACTGCTTGTCAGTGTGCCTTCCCTCACACTTCCAACTCCTGGAGTAGCCTTGATATTGATGTGGCTACAAATCTTCTGATTATTAAGGGATTGGACATGCTAGGGGCAGGAAACATGGGGGGAGACCAGAACCAGAGGCCACTGTTTAAGAATAAAGGGTAGGCCATTTAGAATGGAGTTGAGGAAAAACTTTTTCACACAGAGGGTTGTGGTTCTGTGGAATGCTCTGCCTCAGAAGGCAGTGGAGACCATTTCTCTGGATGCTTTCAAGAAAGAGTTAAGTAGAGCTCTTAAAGACAGTGGAGTCAAGGGATATGGGGAGAAGGCAGGAACGGGGTACTGATTGTGGATGATCAGCCATGATCACAGTGAATGGTGGTGCTGGCTCAAAGCGCCGAATGGCCTACTCCTGCACCTATTGTCTATTGTCTCTGCAGCCTACTTTGACCGGTCGGACCCTCGCTTTCCAGCCACGTTGTTGCACATCGGTTGCAAGCTCAACATACCTCAGCTTCTTGCGCTCGTCAGCCTCCTCCACTGCATCCTCCCAGGGCACTGTAAGTTCAATGATGTAAACGAGATGGAGTGAGGCTGACCATAGCAGAAGGTCTGGTCTGAGGTTGGTTTCCGTGATTTCAGTTGGGAAGCAGAGTCTCTGGCCTAAGTCTGCCACCATCTTCCAATCACGTGCCCCGCCTAACTGCCCGGTGTCTGGTATCAATCTATCAAGTCTGGCTTGACCCTCACCTTCCAGAACAAATGCTGTTAATGGCCAGCGGGATGAAGGGGGAAGGACAGCATTGACGCTCATCCGCCAACTTTCCAGCACTGCTGCAAGACCCGTAACACCTGGTTGTGCCACCAGGCGTATCAGCCTTGAGTAAGGTTAGTCTTGTAGCCCACCAGAATGTGTCTTAGTGTTGCTGAAGTTGAGCAGAGGGAGCATGTGGGGTCCTCTCCATACCACTGGCTGAGATTCATGGGAGACGGCAAGACATT
The DNA here is from genome assembly GCF_963921235.1 of Mobula hypostoma. Taxonomy (NCBI): domain Eukaryota; kingdom Metazoa; phylum Chordata; class Chondrichthyes; order Myliobatiformes; family Myliobatidae; genus Mobula; species Mobula hypostoma. The sequence goes on from NC_086115.1 coordinate 1,240,304, forward strand.
GTAGGCAGCCCTGATGGTGAAGCTCGCTCTGAATGTCCCCATCTCCCACAGCTCTTTCCAGGAGATCTTTCTTTTCTCCACTCCCTCCCATCTCATCCATTGCCCTTGCATTGCCTGAGTGACTGTCTTTGTGCACCTTGCCTCCTCCTCCTGCAGATGTATCTCCTGCGTCACAAGCCTGCGTCTCTGAGACAGAGCAGCCTTGTTCCAGGATGGTGTACTGTCCCCAAGGCCAAGACCGCTCCTCCCTTGCTGCACGCGGCCCACGACGTCCCTGTGCTCGAGAGCCGCCTCTGCTTGCTCGGCTGCTTCTGATGGAGTCCATTTCCTCCAGGATCCAGGATGTGGGCAGCTTGTGCCACAAATGGATCACTCGCCTCTGTTAACATCATCTCCAGTCTTACTTTGGCGCACGTGGACTCCTCTGAAAGACTGGAAATGGGTAGCTCTAGGACTCATTTGCCGTAGAGCCCTATGCTGCTGAGGCACCTGGGAAGACCAAGCCACTTCCTTACGTATGAGCTGATCAGTCTCTCCAGCTTTTCCACCTTCGAGATTGGAACTTCATACAAGGTTAGTGGCCACATGCGGCATGGAAGGAGCCCAAATTGCATACACCAGAGCTTCAACTTGCCAGGGAGTGTTCTTCTATCAATGCTCTCGAGGCCACTGACGACATCCTTCCTGAGCTGATCTACCTGCTCTGTGTCTTTGAGGGATGCATTATACCACCGACCTAGGCTCTTCACATGCTTCTCGAAGACTGTTGGAATCGTCTCATCGCACATGTACAAGCATTGGTCTACCAGCTTCCCCTTGACGATAGAGATGCTTCTGGACTTGTTCGGCTTGATCTTCAGCCGAACCTGCTCTATGTTCTCTTGAAGCTTTCTCAACAGGCATACAGTACAAGCCTTGGTCATGGTGAGTGTTGTGAGATTGTCCATGTATGCTCTGGTAGGCAGCAGCCTCAGGCCAGGTCTTATGCATTGTCCTCCAACCACCCATCGAGATGCTCTAATGATCACCTCCATGGCCATGATGAAGGCTAACAGGGAGATGGTACAACCGGCCATGATTCCCACTTCCAGATGTTGCCACACTGTGGTGTAATCTGCTGTTGTCAAACATAGCTGCATGTCCTGGAAGTAGGATTTAATGAGGCTTGTGAGAGCCACTGGGATGCTGAAGAAGTTGAAAGCAGTCCAGAGGAGGTTATGAGGGACTGAGCCGAAGGCGATAGTGAGGTCCAGGAACACCGCGTGAAGGTCTGTTCCCTCCTTCTTGGCGACTGGATCTGATGCCAGATGGTGCAAGCGTGTTCCAGACAGCCAGAGGAGCCCCGAGATCCCTGCTTTCTGTATTCATGTATCAATCAGATGGTTTCTTTGCAGATATCTTTACAGCCTATGAGCCACCACACTAAAGAAGATTTTACCCTCGATGTTTAGGAGACTAATCTGGCAGAATTGGCCGATTTCTGATGAACCCTTTTCCTTTGGGGTCAGGATTCCTCCGGCTCTCTGCCAGGATGTTGGTATTTCCCGCTTATGCCACCCCACCTTCGTAAGCCTCCAGAGGAACCGCAGGACACCTGGTGCATTTTTGTAGAACCTATATCGCACTCGATTGGGACCTGGGGCTGATGTGGCCCTTGCTCCATGCACAATTTTCTCCAGCTCTCTCCATCTAGGTGGGCTGATATCTAGTTGGTGTTCCGGTGGATGGATTGGTGGCATGTCAGGTGGGAGGGTGATCTTTTCGTGGCATCGGTTGTCTGCGTATAACTTTTCCAGGTGTTTTTCCAGTTCCGCCTTTGACACTGAGAGACTTCCACTCTTCTCCCCTGTGAAGAGACACTTCACAAACTTGAAGGGATCTTTATAGAAGCTTGTGCTTGTCTGCTCCTTCCTCCTGCACTTCCTTACCAGGTTCTCAGCTCTCCTCAGATGTCTGCTTGCAACAGGTTTATACCTTCCTTCTCCTCCTCTGTGGCCTTCCTCCATTGTTTCTTCAGCTGCCTCCTCTCTCTGATTAGATGATCTCTTTCCTTCTGCCTCCTGGACTTAGTGGGGAACGTCAATGTGCTCTTCCTCACTAGCACTCCAAACCTTCTGCTCCATAGCTATAGATCAATTCCCCCATTTTTTCCAACTTCTTCATGGTGGTGCCTCTGAGCATCTCTAAGATGTTGCAGAGGTCAGCATTGACCTCCTCCCACATTGTCTTCTTGCAGGATTTTGGCCACTTGATCAATGGCTTTTGTCCCTGGATCTTCTTTTCAGTTGCAGGTCATAATGGGCTGGGTTCGGGTTGCTCTCCTGTGCCTTGCTCTTCCTCCGCTAGGACAGGGGTATTGATGTCCTGCAGACTTTGGGTTTTGTCCTGCTGCTGAACTTCAGGCCAAAAACTGAACTTTACTTTACACAAAGGTAGTCACAACTGCACAAAGGAGTCCACAATCTAGCATAATGTAGCTGAATCCTCATTGGCAACAAATATTGCTGCACTGATAGAAGTTCTGCAAATCTGGAAATTTTTCTGCTTTTTGAAAACTGAGCTCCCTTGCCAACAGTTCCCTCTAACCTTGAACTTCGCACAAGCCTCTTATTATTTTTATTGATCACTGAATGATGAGAAAAGTTGTGATAATGATGCTCCTCTGCTTTAGATCAGATTATTTATAATAAAGGATAGCAGGAAGACCAATATTAATATTTTATTATCAAAATGTTCTTCATTTGCAAAGTTGCAAAAGTGTTATTACAAAACATCAGCAGGCAATACAAACTAGAAAGCAAATACCAATTTGGTCTGAAGCGTGGAGTCAATAAGAAATTGAAAGTAGTCACTAAAAAAAGGTTTGCTGAAATTGATGTAAAGAAAAATTGGGCAGAGTATGCTGAGCACCTCACTTCATCAAATGCAATTAATTTTACACCCCCACCAGAGTTTAAAATTATCCATTTTTCAACCAGAATAAATATAGTTGGCGTGTCAGCAGGACCAGGGTATAGGCAATGTGTGTCACCAGGACCATGGGCTTCAGCATCAGTTCCCTCCTTCTTCAAAGATCTCTGACTCTTAATGGGCAAGGTACAAAGGTGCTGCTGACTTAGAAACCTTTTCAGACTGGCTGCGAAGGCAAATGGAATATTGTGAAGCAGTGAATGCTGATGCATCCATTTTAGGAAAGCAGCAATGACAAACAGAGTTGAAGGAAGCAACACACACAAAATGCTGGAGGAGTTTAACAGGTCAGGCAGCACCAATAGAAAGGTAGCAAAGTTTCAGGCCGAGACCCTTCATCAGGATTCAGCCTGAAATATTGACTATTTATTCCTCCCTATAGATGCTGCCTGGCCTGCTGACTTCCTCCAGTACTTTTTCCAGTTTTGTTCAGGATTTCCAGCATCTGCAGAATCTCACATTTAAAAGCAGAAGGAATGATCATCTGTTCTTGGATCCAAATTTGTTACTATTAGGGCATCACGCGATGTGAATATGACCTTTGTCATTGAAATAAATAGAATATTCTTTTGATCTGCTTTCCTGAGAATCTTGTGTCACTGTACACATTGATCACACTGTACTCGACTCTACCAATGTTGTGCACCAACTGTAGACTTTTCTTCATTTCCGGAATGTGGGCATCACTGGCAAGACCAGCATTTATTGTTTCTTTCTGGTTGTCATGCATTTAGTTACATAGTTAAGTCAACCACTGAAATTACGATAATTTAATCGTGCAGATTCAGATCCATCACATGCACGGCAAAACGTACTGTGAAATCGGTGTTTGCATTAGCGACCAATGTACTAGCATTGAAGCAAAGGCACATAACGTGGACACATAATCTGCCAGAGTCTTTCCTGCTTCTCAGGCACAGAAGGTTAGCTCAAGTTATTCAGATTTATTCATGCATCACATGCACATGTAAAGGTACAGTGAATGCATCATTTGTGTTTGCAAACAACACACCCAAGGAGTTGCTGGGAGCAGCTGCAAGTGTTGCCACATATTCTGGCGCCAACATTGCATGTTTCAAATGTTCAGCAGAGCCACACGAGCAGGATCAACAAACAGAAGCGGTAAGCACCTTTCCCTCCCACCCCCACACATGGGGAGACCAACACAGGATTGTCCACCTTGAGGCCTCCAGTCATTAGCCCACTTATACATTGGGCCTCTGGCCTCCTGTTCCTGACCCAAAATGATCAGGAGAATGCATTGTGACATGGAGGAACCATTGAAGATTGAATTCCATCACAATATTCCCTTCTTCCCTGCCCCCATGTTCATCAGACAGTTGACAACTCCTGCATTAGTTAAGCAGGTCTCATCAGTCTGCAGGATCTGGGAAACACTCAAGACTGGAAGGAAGAGTCATACCTAATCACCTATTTGCTAACACAAAACAGTAGCTATGTTCTGGAGGTTTGATAGATGGAAGGGACTATCTGGAAAATCACCTTGCCTCCTTCAACAAGACCTTCCAAGACCACCAACTCTACTACTATAAAGTAAAAATTAGTGGGCTCAGGCCAACATCACCACCTTCAAGTTCCCCAACTGATCCGAAGTTCAAAGTAAATACTTTATCAAACTATGTATGCCATCTTGAGATTTGTTTTCTTTCAGGCAATAGCAGGATAATAATACAATAGAATTTAGCAAAATCTATACATAAACAGACAAAGACTGGCAAACAATCTATGTGCAAAAGTAGACAAATTGTGCAAATAAAATGAGAAACAATACCAAGAGTGCGAGGCACGAAGTGAATCCGTAGAATGGGGCATCAGTTCAGTTGAATGAGTGAGGTTATTCACGTCGTTTCGGGAGCCTGCTGCTTGCAGGGAAATAACTATTCATAAACCAGGTAGTTCCTGAACTGATCATTCATCTTCTTGAACTAGAAATGTATAATTTCTAGCCGACACCTTATCTAACACTCAGCATCATAGAATCATAGAGAAGTGCGGCACAGAAAAAGGAACATTGATCCATCTAGTCCATGCTGAACCATTGATATCATCCATCAACCTCCACTGGAATCACAGCCCTCCATACCCCTACCAAACTTCTCTTAAAAGTTGAAATCGAGCTTGCATGTACCACTTGTGCTGGCAGCTCATTCCACACTCTCACGATCCTCTGAGTGAAGAAGTTTCCCCTCATATTCCCCTTAATCTTCTCACCTTTCGCTCAAATTTTGGTTGTAGTCCCACCCAACCTTAGTGGAAAAAGCCTGCTTGTATTTACCCTCTCTATACCCCTAACAATTCTGTACACTCCTATCAAATCTATCAATCTTCTATGTTCCAAGGAATAAAGTCAATGTTTCGTTACAACTCAGACCCAGCAACATCCTTGTAAATTTCCTCTGTACTCTTTCAACCTTATTTACATCTTTCCTCTAGGTAGGTGACTAGAAGCTCATATAATACTCCAAATTAGGTCTCACCAATATCTTATACAACTTCAACATTACATCCCATCACTTGTACTCAATACTTTGATTCATGAAGGCCAATGTGCCAAAGCTTTCATAATGACCCATCTACTCTATGACACCACTTTCAATGATTTATGGACCTGTATTCCCAGATCCCTTTGGTCTACGACATTCCTCGGTACTCTACCGTTCACTGTCTAAGATCTATCTTGATCGGTCCTACCGAAGTGCAAAACCTCACACTTGTCTGCATTAAACTTCATCTGCCATTTTTCCAGCTGATGCAGATTCCTCTGCAAGCCAATGATAGCCTTCCTCACTGTCCCCTACATCTTGAAACTGGTGTTATCCATAAATTTGCTGATCTAGTTATCCACATTATCAGCCAGGTCATTGATATAGATGACAAACAACAACAGACACAGCACTGATCCATGCAGCACTCCACTAGTCAGAAGCATCCAGTCAGAGAGGCAACCATCTACTACCACTCACTCGCTTCTCTCACAAAGCCAATGTCTACTCCAAGCTAAAGCCAACATCCCAAGCAAGACCTTGTCAATGCCTTACTAACATCCACTGCCTTGTCTTCATCAACTTTCCCAGTTACTTCCTCAAAAATTTCAATAAGGTTGATCTGATATGACCTGATTGGCCCTCATACTGACTATCTTAATCAGTCCATGTCTACCCAAATACTTACATACTTGGATGTTATTTTGCGTCCCTGGTGCAGAATCAGGGATGTCTTGGATCCAGTCCATGGCATTCTCAAGGGCAAGGGTGAGCAGCCATAAGTCTTGCTGCATATTGGCACCAATGACATTGGTAGACAAGGTGAGGATGTCCTGAAGAGAGATTTTATGGAGCTAGGTAGAAAGCTTAAAAACCAGACCTCCAGGATAGTAATCTCTGGATTGCTGCCAGTGAGGGTAGGAATAGGATCATCTGACGGTGGAATACATGTTTGAGGAACTGGTGCAGGGGGCAGGGGTTCAAATTTATGGATCATTGGGATCTCTTCTCGGTAAGGTATGGTGTGTACAAAAGGGATGGGTTATACCTGAACCCCAGGAGGTCCAATATCATTGAGGGCAGGATAGCTAGAATTGTTTGGAAGGGTTTAAACTAACTAGGCAGGGGTGTGGGAAAAAGAATGATAGTGCTAAGGACGAGGTAGTTCATTTACAAACAAAGACAATGCATAGTGTGATTCCCAGCTAGGAGAAGCTGTTGACAGGGCAAAATAGCAGTTAGCAGGATGAGTTGCAATGTAAGAGGTGAACAAAATTGAAAAGAGCAAATACTGGACTTAAGGTGATATATTTGAATGCGCGCAGTATACAGAATAAGGCAGATGAACTTGTAGCATAGTTACAGATTGGCATGTGAGATGTTGTAGGCATCAGTGAATCATGGCTGAAAGAAGATTATAGCCGGGAGCATAATGTCCAAGGATATACATTGTATCAAAAGGAAAGGCAGGAAGGTAGAGGAGGTGGCATGGCTATGTTAGTAAAAAATAAAATCAAATCATTAAAAAGAGGTAATATAGAGTCATAGATACATAGAAACATCGAAAATCTATAGCACAATACAGGCCCTTCGGCCCACAAAGCTGTACCGAACATGTCCTTACCTTTGAAATTACCTACGGTAATAGCCCTCTATTTTTCTATGCTCCATGTACCTATCCAGGAGTCTCTTAAAAGACCCTATCGTATCCGCCTCCACCACCCTCACCAGCAGCCCATTCCACACACTCACCACCCTGTGTAAAAAATTTACCTCAACATCTCCTCTGTACCGGCTTCCAAGCACCTTAAAACTGTGACCTCTCGTGCTAGCCATCTCAGCCCTGGGAAAAAACCTCAGACTATCCGCACGATCAATGCCTCTCATCATCTTGTACACCTCTATCAGTCCACCTCTCATCCTCCATCGCTTCAAGGAGAAAAGGCAGAGTTCACTCAACATATTTTCATAAGGCATGCTCCCCAATCCAGGCAACATCCTTGTAAATCTCCTCTGCACCCTTTCTATGGTTTCCACATCCTTCCTGTAGTGAGGTGACCAGAACTGAGCACAGTACTCCAAGTGGGGTCTGACCAGGGTTCTATATAAGACCATAAGACAAAGGAGCAGAAGTCGGCCATTCAGCCCATCGAGTCTGCTCGGCATTTTATCATGAGCTGATCAATTCTCCCATTTAGTCCCACTCACCCGCTTTCTCACCATAACCTTTGATGCCCCGGCTACTCAGACACCTATCAATTTCTGCCTTAAATACACCCAATGACTTGGCCTCCACTGCCGTCCGTGGCAACAAATTCCATAGATTCACCATCCTCAGGCTAAAAAATACAGCTGCCGCATTACCTCTCGACTCTTAAACTCAATCCCACGATTGATGAAGGCCAATGCATCATATGTCTTCTTAACCACAGTGTCAACCTGCGCAGCAGCTTTGAGTCTCCTATAGACTCAGACCCCAAGGTCCCTCTGATCCTCCACGCTGCCAAGAGTCTTACCACTAATACTGTATTCTGGCATCATATTTGACCTACCAAAATGAACCACCTCCCACTTACCTGGGTTGAACTCCATCTGCCACTTCTCAGCCCAGTTTTGCATCCTATCAATGTCCCGCTGTAACCTCTGATAGCCCTCCACGCTATCCACAACACCCACCACCTTTGTGTCATCAGCAAATTTACTAACCCATCCCTCACTTCCTCATCCACGTCATTTATAAAAATCACGAAGAGTAGGGGTCCCAGAACAGATCTCTGAGGTACACCACTAATCACTGACCTCCATGCAGAATATGACCCGTCTATAACCACTCTTTGCCTTCTGTGGGCAAGCCAGTTCTGGATCCACAAAGCAATGTCCCCTTGGATCCCATGTCTCCTTATTTTCTCAATAAGCCTTGCATGGGGTACCTTATCAAATGCCTTGCTGAAATCTATATACACTACATCTACTGCTCTACCTTCATCAGTGTGTTTAGTCACATCCTCAAAAAATTCAATCAGGCTCGAAAGGCAAGATCTGCCCTTGACAAAGTCATGCTGACAATTCCTAATCATATTATGCCTCTCCAAATGTTCATAAATCCTGCCTCTCAGGATCTCCTCCATCAACTTACCAACCACTGAAGTAAGACTCACTGGTCTATAATTTCCTGGGCTATCTCTACTCCTTTTCTTAAATAAGGGAACAACATCCGCAACCCTCTAAACATCCAGAACCACTCCCATCATCATTGACGATGCAAAGATCATCACCAGAGGCTCAGCAATCTCCTCCCTCACCTCCCAGTAGCCTGTGGTACATCTCGTCTGATCCCAGTGACTTATCCGACTTGGTGCTTTCCAAAAGCTCCAGCACATCCTCTTCCTTAATATCTACATGCTCAAGCTTTTCAGTCCATTGCAAGTCATCCCTACAATCGCCAAGATCCTTTTCCATAGTGAATACTGAAGCAAAGTATTCATTAAGTACCTCTGCTATCTCCTCCAGCTGCATACACACTTTTCCACTGTCACACTTGATTGGTCCTATTCTCTCATGTCTTATGCTCCTGCACTTCACATACTTGTAGAATGCCTTGGGGTTTTCCTTAATCCTGTCCACCAAGGCCTTCTCATGGCCCCTTCTGGCTCTCCTAATTTAATTCTTAAACTCCTTCCTGCTAGCCTTATAATCTTCTAGATCTCTATCATTACCTAGTTTTTTGAACCTTTCGTAAGCTCTTCTTTTCTTCTTGACTAGATTTACAACAGCCTTTGTACACCACAGTTCCTGTACCTTACCATCCTTTCCTTGTCTCATTGGAATGTACCTATGCAGAACTCCACACAAAAATCCCCAGAACATTTGCCACATTTCTTCTGAGAACATCTGTTTCCAGTTTATGCTTTCAAGTTCCTGCCTGATAGCCTCATATTTCCACTTATTCCAACTCAATGCATTAGAATTGTGATCACTATCTCAAAAATGCTCTCCCACTGAGAGATCTGACACCTGACCAGGTTCATTTCCCAATACCATATCAAGTACAACCTCTCCTCTTACAGGCATATCTACATACTGTATCAAGAAACCTTCCTGAACACACCTAACAAATTCCACCCCATCTAAACCCCTTGCTCTAGGGAGATGCCAATCTATATTTGGGAAATTAAAATCTCCCACCACATCAACCCTGTTATTATTACACCTTTGCAGAATCTGTCTCCTTATCTGCTCCTCGATATCCCCCCTTTCTGTTCCTAACTTCCACCCACAGAGACTCCGTGGACAATCCCTCCATGACTTCCTCCTTTTCCGCGGTCATGACACCACCTCTTTTCAACAGTGCCAAACCCCCACCTCTTTTGCCTCCCTCCCTGTCCTTTCTGAAACATCTAAAGCCTGGCACTTGAAGTAACTATTCCTGCCCCTGTGCCATCCAAGTGCATGGTAGCTGAAAAAATTCTTTCCAAGGATGAGTGGAGCCCATGAGCAACACCGGTGGTCCTAGCAGCCAAGAAGAATGGGTCTGTCAGGAACTATGATGATTTTAAAGTCACCATCATACAAGTACTGAAAGTAAATCAGTACCCTCTTCCCAGGATAGAAGATATCTTTGCAAATCTTTCTGGAGGGTAATATTTCAGCAAAGTGGACTTAGCTGAGGCTTACCTACAGATGGAGATGGAAGAAGAGTCCATAAACACTCAAAATTATCATCACTATAATAGGCTTATTTTTGGAGTAGCATCTGCACCTGGACACTGGCAGAAAGCTATGGACCACATCCTGCAGAACTGCCCAGGCTGTCAGCGTTACCTGGATGACATCATTGTTATCAGTGAGGATGACAAGGAATATCTCCAAAATTTCAAAACAGTGCTAAAAAGATTAGAATATTATGGTATTCTAATGTTGGAGGAACTTAGCAGGCCAGGCAGCAGCTATGGAAAAGAGTACAGTTGATGTTTTGGGCCAAAACCCTTCGGCAGATCTGGAGAAAAAAAGCTGAGTAGATTTAAAAGGTGGGAGAAGGGGAGAGAGAGAAACACAAGGAGATAGGTGAACACCGTGGAGGGGAGGGGTGCGGAATGAGGTAAAGGGCTGGGAAGTTGATTGTGAAAAAGGCAGAAAGAAAGAAGGGGAGAGGAGCACCAGAGGTAGGTGATGGGCAGGCAGGAGATAAGATGAGAGAGAGAAAAGGGGATGGGAAATGGTGAAGTGGGGGGGCTGGTGGAGTCATTACTGGAAGCTTGAGAAATCAATATTCATGCCATCAGGTTGCAGGCTACCCGAACGGAATACAAGGTGTTGCTCCTTCGACCCAAGTGTGGCCTCATTACAACACTGGAGGAGGCCATGGATGGGCCTATCGGAAGGGGAATGGGAAGTGGAATTAAAATGGGTGGCCATATATTAACTGGGAGATCTCACTTTTTCTGGCAAATGGAGCGTAGGTGCTCGACAATGCCATTGGAGGTGGCGGACATTTTAGGGAATTCTGTGCTGGTGGGGCATCCTCCATATCCAGCACATAATTTTCCAAGACTTCTGCCATCTCCAATGAAGTCCCATCACCAAGCACATCTTTCCATCCCTGCTTCCCCACCCACCCCCCACTGTCTGCTTCTGCAGGGATCACTCCCTATGTGATTCCCTTGTCCATTCATGCCTCCCCACTGATCTCTCTCCTGGCACTTATGTTTGCAAGTGGAACAAGCGCGACATGTCCTCCCTCACTACCATTCAGGGCACCAAACAGTCCTTCCAGGTGAGGCGATACTTCACCCTTGAGTCTGTTGGGTTCATATACTGAATTCAGTTCTCCCAGTGTGGCCTCCTGTATATCGGTGAGACCTGGCGTAGACTGGGAGATCACTTCGCCGAACATCTACCAGAAAAAGTGGGATCCACCAGCTAATGCGTGGCTGTCCGTTTTAATTTCACTTCCTGTTTCCATTCCAGTATGTCCATCCATAGCCTCCTCCACTGTCTTGTCCTGTCCATACTGCACTAACCGCCACTGCTGGGCTATAAACGTGCAGGAGCAAAGTGTGGTTAAGTGCCTTGCTCAAGGACACAACATGCTGCATCACTGTTCTGATGAGGCCACACTTAGGCTGGAGGAACAACATCCTATATTCCGTCTGGGTAGCCTGCAACCTGATGGCATGAACAGCGATTTCTCAAATTTCCAGTAATATCCCCCACCACCCCACCTTCACCATCTCCCACCCCCTTTTCTCTCTCTCACCTTATCTCCTTGCCCACCCATAGCCTCCCTCTTATGCTCCTCTCCCCTTTTTCCTTTGTTTCATGGTCTTCTGTCCATTTCACCAATCAATTTCACAGCTCATCACTTCACTCCTCCCCCTCCAGGTTTCAACTATCACCTTGTGTTTCTCTTTCCCCTTCCCTCACCTTTCAAATCTATTCCTCAGCTTTTTTTCTCCAGTCTCGGCCAGAAACATCGACTGTACTCCTTTCCATAGATGCTGCCTGGCCTGCTGAGTTCCTTCAGCATTCTGTGTGCGTTGCTCGAATCTGCAGATTTTCTCTTGTTTGTGATTAGAAGATTATGGGCTCAGAGCACAATGTAAGTGTGAATTCTACAAACCAAGTATCACTCACTCTGGTCACACCATCAACTCACAAGTATTACACAAGTGAGCTGAGAAAATTCAAGCAGTGGTGGATGTTCTAAGGTCAAAGCACATGTCACAGTTTAAGGATTTGTTAATTACTATAACAGGTTCCTGCCCAATCCGGCTACAGTGCTCCACCCCTTGAACTCATTACTACAGATCAGGAAGAAAAGGCAATGGACAAAGTAGTCTGAGGTGCCTTTCAAAATGGTTAAGAGAATGGTGATGTCAGATAATACCACACCTTATGATCCACATCGTCCAGTGAAGCTTACCTGTGATAACTTGCATGCATGCCTTTGGTTCACATCCCCTTACCACTGCAGAGAAAAAATATGCACAGATTGACAGAGAGACCTTGAATCTGGTTTGGAGATGGACTCTGCATCCTGGAGGATAAAACTACAAGATCAAATTCAAAGGGGCAACTAATCATAGAAAACCCGGTGGAATGTCCCAGTTACCCTTGGAAAAGGAAATACGTAAAAACTTTACTAAAAACTACACACCTCGATGTATTCTGCTTAATGCAAATTGATAGTCTCCCTATTACAGCAGAGATGTTCCAAAGGGAAACCAGAAAAGACCCCACACTATCTCAGGTTTACATGGCAACAAAAATGTGCAGCAGAAACTCTTGTTCCACCATTTTTACCAGCGTCGGGATGAAAATGCCCTTGGCGAGGATTCCCTTATGTGCAGATTGGGAATTGATGTACCAGCCAAGCTGAGAGCTAACATACTGGAGGAGCTACATGCCGGCCATCTAGGTGTAGCAAAATGAAAGCGTAGGCTCAAAGTTTTGACTGGTGATAGATCAGCAGATCAAACAGCTTACAACACACTGTTCAGGCTGCCTACACATCCAGAAAAAAATATGTCCACAGCTGTCAGAACCACTTCCTGCAGTGCCAGAGTCAACTCCTACAACTACTACAGAGGACGTCCCAGAACATAGAACATAGAACATAGAAAACCTACAGCACAATACAGGCCCTTCAGCCCACAAAGTTGTGCCGAACATGTCCCTACCTTAGAAATTACTAGTCTTACCCATAGCCCTCTATTTTACTAAGCTCCATGTACCTATCCAAAAGTCTCTTAAAAGACCCTATCATGTCCACTTCCACCACTGTTGCCGGCAGCCCATTCCACACACTCACCACTCTCTGAGTGAAAAACTTACCCCTGACATCTCCTCTGTACCTGCTCCCCAGCACCTTAAACCTGTGTCCTCTTGTGGCAACCATTTCAGGCCTGGGAAAAAGCCTCTGACTATCCACATGATCAATGTCTCTCATCATCTTATACACATCTATCAGGTCACCTCTCATTCTCTGTCGCTCCAAGGAGAAAAGGCCAAGTTCACTCAACCTGTCTTCATAAGGCATGCTCCCCAATCCGGGCAACATCCTTGTAAATCTCCTCTGCACCCTTTCTATGGCTTCCACATCCTTCCTGTAGTGAGGTGACCAGAACTGAGCACAGTACTCCAAGTGGGATCTGACCAGGGTCCTATATAGCTGCAACATTACCTCTCGGCTCCTAAATTCAATTCCATGATTGACAAAGGCCAATACACCAGACGCCTTCTTAACCACAGAGTCAACCTCACAGCTGCTTTGAGCGTCCTATGGACTCGGACCCCAAGATCCCTCTGATCCTCCACACTGTCAAGAGTCTTACCATTAATACTATATTCTGCCATCATATTTGACCTACAAAAATGAACCACATCACACTTATCTGGGTTGAACTCCATCTGCCACTTCTCAACCCAATTTTGCATCCTATCGATGTCCCACTGTAACCTCCAACAGCCCTCCACACTATCCATAACACCTCCAACCTTTGTGTCATCAGCAAACTTATTAACCCATCCCTCCACTTCCTCATCCAGGTCATTTATAGAAATCACAAACCGTAGGGGCCCCAGAACAGATCCCTGAGACACACCACTGGTCACTGACCTCCATGCAGAATATGACCTGTCTATATCCACTCTTTGCCTTCTGTGGGCAAGCCAGTTCTGGATCCACAAAGCAATGTCCCCTTGAATCCCATGCCTCTTTACTTTCTCAATAAGCCTTGCATGGGGTACCCTATCAAATGCCTTGCTGAAATCCATATACACTATATCTACTGCTCTTCCTTCATCAATGTGTTTAGTCACATCCTCAAAAAATTCAATCAGGCTCGTAAGGCATGACCTGCCCTTGACAAAGCCATGCTGACTATTCTTAATCATATTATACCTCTCCAAATGTTCATAAATCCTGCCTCTCTGGATCTTCTCCATCAACTAACCAACCACTGCGGTAAGACTCACTGGTCTATAATTTCCTGGACTATCTCTACTCCCTTTCTTGAATAAAGGAACAACATTTGCAACCCTCCAATCCTCTGGAACCTCTCCCGTCCTCATTGATGATGCTCAGTAATCTCCTCCCTCACCTTCCACAGTAGCCTAGGGTACATCTCATCCGGTCCCGGCGACTTATCCAATTTGATGCTTTCCAAAAGCTCCAGCACATCCCCTTTCTTAATATTTACATGCTGAAGCTTTTCAGTCTGCTGCAAGTCATCACTACTGTCACCAAGATCCTTTTCTATAGTGAATACTGAAGTAAGTATTCATTAATTACCTCTGCTATTTCCTCTGGTTCCATACATACTTTCCCACTGTCACACTTGATAGGTCCTATTCTTTCACATCTTATCCTCTTGCTCTTCACATACTTGTAGAATGCCTTGGGGTTTTCTTAATCCTGCCTGCCAATGCCTTCTCATGGCCCCTTCTGTCTCTCCTAATTTCCTTCTTAAGCTCCTTCCTGTTAGCTTTATAATCTTCTAGATCTCTAACATTACCTAGCTCTCTGACCCTTTTGTAAGCTTTTCTTTTTTTCTTGACTAGATTTATTACAGCCTTTGTACACCACGGTTCCTGTACCCTACCAAAACTTCCCTGTCTCATTGGAATGTACCTATGCAGAACTCCACACAAATATCCCCTGAACATTTGCCACATTTCTTCCGTAGTTTTCCCTGAGAAAATCTGTTTCCAATTTAAGCTTCCAATTTCCTGCCTGATTGCATCATAATTCCCCTTACTCCAATTAAATGTTTTTCTAACTTGTCTGTTCCTATCTCTCACCAATGCTATTGTAAAGGAGATAGAATTATGATCACCATCTCCAAAATGCTCTCCCCACTGAGAGATCTGACACCTGACCAGGTTCAATTCCCAATACAAAATCAAGTACAGCCTCTCCTCTTGTAGGCTTATCTACATATTGTGTCAAGAAACCTTCCTGAACACAAGTTCACAAGACAAAGGAGCAGAAGTAGGCCATTCAGCCCATCGAGTCTGCTCCGCAGCTCCCCCATGAGCTAAACAATTCACCCATCTAGTTCCAGTTTCCAGCTTTTTCCCCATATCCCTTGATACCCTGACTAATTAGATACCTGTCAATCTCCTCCTTAAACACCCTCAATGATCGGGCCTCCACAGCTGTATGTGGCAACGAATTCCATAAATCCACGACCCTCTGGCTAAAAAAATTTCTCATCTCTGTTTTAACTGGGTACCCTCTAATTCTAAGACTATGGCCTCTTGTCCTGGACTCACCCACCAAGGGAAACAACCTTTCCACATCTACTCTGTCCAACCCTTTCAACATTCGAAACGTTTCTATCAGATCCCCTCTCATTCTTCTATACTCTCATGAATACAATCCAAGAGCCGACAAACGCTCCTCATATGTTAGCCCCTGCATTCCAGGAATCATCCTCATAAATCTTCTCTGAACTCTCTCCAACATCAGTACATACTTTCTAAGATAGGGGGCCCAAAACTGCACACAGTATTCCAAATGAGGTCTCACTAATGCCCCATAGAGCCTCATCAACACCTCCTTACTCTTATACACTATTCCTCTTGAAATGAATGCCAACGTAGCATTCGCTTTCCTTACCGCCGATCCAACTTGGTGGTTAACCTTTAGGGTATCCTGCACGAGGACCCCTAAGTCCCTTTGCACTTCCGATTTTTGAATTTTCTCCCCATCTAAATAATAATCTGCCCGACAACAGGAATTCTGCAGATGCTGGAGATTCAAGCAACACACATCAAAGTTGCTGGTGAACGCAGCAGGCCAGGCAGCATCTCTAGGAAGAGGTACAGTCGGCGTTTCAGGCCGAGACCCTTCGAAACGTCGACTGTACCTCTTCCTAGAGATGCTGCCTGGCCTGCTGCGTTCACCAATAACCTGCCAGATTTACCAGGATGCTGCCTGGTTTAGAAAGTATGCATTATGATCAGAGATTAAGGGAGCTAGGGCTTTACTCTTTGGAGAGAAGGAGGATGAGAGGAGACATGATAGAGATGTACAAGATAATAAGAGGAATAGATAGAGTGGATAGCCAGCACCTCTTCCCCAGGGCATCACTGCTCAATACAAGAGGACATGGCTTTAAGGTAAGGGGTAGGAAGTTCAAGGGGGATATTAGAAGAGGGTTTTTTACTCAGAGAGGGGTTGGTGCATGGAATGCACTGCCTGAGTCAGTGGTGGAGGCAGATACACTAGTGAAGTTTAAGAGACTACTAGACAAGTATATGGAGGAATGTAAGGTGGGGGCTTATATGGAGGGCAGGTTTGAGGGTCGGCACAACATTGTGGGCTGAAGGGCCTGTACTGTGCTGTACTATTCTATGTTCTATGTTCCATTATTTCTTCTTCCAAAATGTACAACCGTACATTTGTCAACGTTGCATCTCATCTGCCATTTCTTTGCCCACTCTCCCAAACTGACTAAGTCTCTCTGCAACCTTTCCGTTTCTTCAACATTTCCTGCTCCTCCATCTATCTTGGTGTCATCCACAAACTTAGCCACAAAACCATTTAATCCATAATCCAAATCATCGATATAGATCGTTAAAAGAAGCGGCCCCAACAATGACCCCTGTGGAACACCACTAGTAACCGGCAACCAATCAGAATAGGATCCCTTTATTCCCACCCTTTGCTTTCTGCCTATCAGCCAATGCTCCACTCATTTCAATATCTTTCCTATAATTCCATGGGCTCTCATCTTATTAAGCAGCCTCATATGCGGCACCTTATCGAAGGCCTTTTGAAAATCCAATTACACAACATCCACAGCCTCTCCCTTGTCAATCTTATTCGAGATTACCTCAAAAAATTCCAATAGGTTGGTGAGGCAGGATCTTCCCTTCATGTCGGCCTATCTTGTCATGCACCTCGAGGTATTTCATAACCTCATCCTTGAGGATTGACTCCAATATCTTTCCAACTACCGATGTCAGACTAATAGGTCTGTAATTTTCTTTTTGCTGCCTCCTTCCTTTCTTAAATAGCAGAACTACATTTGCGACCTTCCAGTCCTCCAGAACCATGCCAGAGTCTACTGATTCCTGGAAGATCATTTCCAATGCTTCCACAATCTCCAAAGCCACCTCCTTCAGAACCCTTTGGTACACCTCATCCGGACCAGGAGACTTATCTATTCTTAGTCCACTTAGCTTCCCAAGCACTTTCTTTCTATTAATCTTGACTGTACCTAATTCCATTCCCTGATACCTCTGGCTAGCAGGTATATTGCTCATGTCTTCCACTGTGAAGACTGATGCAAAATACTCATTCAGTTCCTCCGTCATCTCTTTGTTATCCATTATAATTTCTCCAGCATCGTTTTCAATCGGTCCCGTATCTACCCTTGTCACTCTTTTACCCTTCATATATTTTTTAAAAAGTCATATATTTAAAAAAAACTAGTATCCTTTTTTTTATGTTAATCGCCAACTTCCTTTCATAATTCATCTTTTCTTTCCTAATGACTTTCTTAGTTTCCTTCTGTAAGTTTTTAAAAGTCTTCCAGTCCTCATTTTTCCCACTAATTTTTGCTTCCTTGTACGCTGTTTCTTTTGCTTTTATTTTTGCCATAACCTCTCTTGTTGGCCACATTTGTGCCATTTTTCCATTCATGATTTTCTTTTCTCTTGGAATATATTTTTCCTGCATTTTCCTTATGTGTTGGAGGAATTTCATCCAATTCTGCTCTGCCGTCCCTCCATTTAGCTTACTTTTCCAATCGACTTGGGCCAGTTCCTCTCTCATACCACTATAATTTCCCCTGTTCCACTGAAATATCGATACACCTGATACCAGCTTCTCCTTTTCAAAGTTGAAACTGAACTCAACCATATTATGATCACTACTTCCAAGGGATCCTTTACCTCCAGCTCCCTAATCGCCTCAGGTTCGTTACACAGCACCCAATCCAAAACAGCCGGTCCCCTGCTGGGCTTCTGGACAAGCTGCTCCAAAAAACCATCCTGCAGGCATTCTACAAACTCCCTCTCCTGAGATCCATTACCTTCCTGACTTTCCCAATCTACTTTCATATTAAAATCCCCCATAATTATCTTGACATTTTCCTTGTGACACACTTTATCTATTTCCAGCTGCAACTTGTAGTCCATATCCCGGCTGCTGTTTGGAGACCTGTATATAACTGCTATTAGTGTCTTTTTACCCTTGCCATTTCTTAATTCTACCCATAAGGATTCTACCTCTTCTGATCCTATGTCCCTTCTTTCTATTGATTTGATATCATTACCTACCATCAGGGCCACACTACCCCCTTTACCTACCTTCCTATCTTTCCTATACACTGTGTATCCTTGGATATTCAGCTCCCAAACACATCCATCATTTAGCCATGACTCGGTGATGGCTACAATGTCATATCTTTCAACCTGCACCTAACAAACTCCACCCCATCTAAACCCCTTGCTCTAGGGAGATGCCAATTGACATTTGGGAAATCAAAATCTCCCATCATGACAACTCTGTTATCATTATACCTTTCCAGAATCTGTTTCCTTATCTGCACCTCAATATCACTGTTACTATTGGGCGGCCTATGAAAAATACCCAGTAAAGTTATTGACCACTTCCTGTTCCCAACCTCCACCCACAGATACTCCGTAGACAATCCCTCCATGACATCCACCTTTTCTGCAGCTGTGACACTATCTCTGATCAACAGTGCCACGCCCCCACTTCTTTTGCCTCCCTCCCTGTCCTTTCTGAAAGATCGAAAAACTGGCACTTGAAGTAACCATTCCTGTCCCTGAGCCATCCAAGTCTCTGTAATGGCCACCACATCATATCTCCAAGTACTGATCCACGCTCTAAGCTCAACCACTTTGTTCACAACACTCCTTGCATTAAAATAGACATATCTCAAAAGTTCGGTCTGAGCCCGTCCCTTCTCTACAACCTGCCTCTCCTCCCTCACACACTGTCTCCTAGCTTTCTGAGCCAGCCGCTGGGGAAGCCCAGTCTCTTCAGCTCAGTTCCCACCCCCCAACAATTCTAGTTTAAACTCTCCCCAGTAGCCTTAGCAAACCACCCCGCCAGGATATTGGACCCCTAGGATTCAAGTGCAACCCGTCCTTTTTGAACAGGTCACACCTGCCCCAAAAGAGGTCCCAATGATCCAGAAATCTGAATCCCGGTCCCCTGCTCCAATCCCTCAGCCACGCATACATCCTCCACCTCATTCTATTCCTATTCTCACTGTCACGTGGCACAGGCAGTAATCTGGAGATTACTACCTTTGCGGCCCTGCTTCTCAACTTCCTTCCGAACTCCCTGCACTCTTTTTTCAGGACATGTTCCCCTTTTCTACCTATATCATTGGTACCAATATGTACCACAACCTCTGACTGTTCTCCCTCCCACTGCAGGAGATCTTGCACGTGATCTGAAACATCCCTGACCTTGGCACCTGGGAGGCATAACGGTCAGTGTAATTGGTAAATAGTCATACAGTATCTGTGCAGTCACATAACGGTCAGTGTAATTGGTAAATAGTCATACGGTATCTGTGCAGTCACATAACAGTTAGTGTAACTGGTAAATAGCCATACACTATCAGTGCAGTCACATAATGCTTAGTGTAACTGGTAAATAGCCGTACAGTATCAGTACAGTCACATAGCGGATAGTGTAAGTGGTAAATAGCCGTATAGAAACATAGAAAATAGGTGCAGGAGTAGGCCATTTGGCCCTTCGAACCTGCACCGCCATTCAGTATGATCATGGCTGATCATCCAACTCAGAACCCTGTACCAGCCTTCCCTCCATACCCCCTGATCCCTTTAGCCACAAGGGCCATATCTAACTCCCTCTTAAATATAGCCAATGAACTGGCCTCAACTGTTTCCTGTGGCAGAGAATTCCACAGATTCACCACTCTCTGTGTGAAGAAGTCTTTCCTCAACTCAGTCCTAAAAGGCTTCCCCTTTATCCTCAAATTGTGACCCCTCGTTCTGGTCTTCCCCAACATCGGGAACAATCTTCCTGCATCTAGCCTGTCCAATCCCTTTAGGATTTTATATGTTTCAATAAGATACCCCCTCAATCTTCTAAACTCCAGCAAGTATAAGCCTAGTCGATCCAGTCTTTCATCATATGAAAGTCCTGCCATCCCAGGAATCAATCTGGTGAACCTTCTTTGTACTCCCTCTATGGCAGAATGTCTGCTGACCAAAACTGTACACAATACTCCAGGTTTGGTCTCAGCAAGGCCTTGTACAACTGCAGTAGAACCTCCCTGCTCCTGTACTCAAATCCTCTTGCTATGAATGCCAGCATATCATTTGCCTTTTTCACTGCCTGCTGTACCTGCATGCCCACTTTCAATGACTGGTGTACAATGACACCCAGGTCTCGTTGCACCTCCCTTTTTCCTAATCAGCCACCATTCAGATAATAATCTGTTTTCCTGTTCTTGCCACCAAAGTGCATAACCTCACATTTATCCACATTAAATTCCATCTGCCATGAATTTGCCTACTCACCTAACCTAACCAAGTCACCCTGCATCCTGTTAGCATTCTCCTCACAGCTAACACTGCCACCCAGCTTTGTGTCATTCACAAGCTTGCTGCACTTAATTCCCTCGTCTAAGTCATTAATATATATTGTAAACAACTGGGGTCCCAGCACTGAGCCTTGTGGTACCCCACTAGTCACTGCCTGCCATTCTGGTATGGTATCGCTACAGTCACGTAGCGGTCAGTGTAACTGGTAAATAGTCGTACAGTATCGGTACATTCACATAACAGTTATTGTAACTAGTAAATAACTGTACAGTAACAGTACAGTCACATAGTAGTTAGTGTAATTGGTAAATAGCCATACACTATAGGTACATTCACATAGCGGTGAGTGCAATTGGTAAATAGCCGTACAGTATCGGTACAGTAACATAGCAGTCAGTATAATGGTTACGTAGTCATAAAATATTGTTACAGTCACATAACGGTTAGTGTAATTGGGAAATAGCCGTACCGTATCAGTACAGTCACATAGCAGTCAGTGTAATTGGTAAATATCCATACAGTGTCGTCACAGTCTCATACCGTTTAGTGCAACGGTCCCCAACCACCGGGCTGCGGACCGGTACCAGGCCGCAAAGCATGTGCTACCGGGCCGCGAGGAAACGATATGATTTGGCGATAGGAGTCAGCTGCACCTTTCCTCATTCCCTGTCATGCACTGTTGAGCTTGAACACACGTGAGGTCATTACCAGCGCATCATCCATATCAGCGCGGGAAGGAGATCAACTCTTCAAGCTTGCAAATGACGGCGGGCTGAAAAGTATGTTTGACATAACATCTCTGCCGGCATTCCGGATCAAAGTCAAGGCTAAATATCCTGAGATAGCCAAGAAAGCACTGAAAACGTTGCTTCCATTTCCAATATATCTCTGCAATGAATGCAACAGAAACTAATTTACGGAATAGACTGGACATAAGGAACCCCCTTCGAGTATCGCTGTCTCCCATCACCCCTCGCTGGCACCGTCTTGTTGCAGGGAAACAAGCCCAGGGCTCCCACTGATTCAGCGATATTGGTGTGTTGCAATGATTTTATATGTTCATACGGGGAAAATATGTGCTGTGTGTTTAATATCCAAACGTTACTTAAAATGTTATGATGCTATTGACTTATGAGTGACTTATAATTGACTCATCACTATATTCATGCTTGGAAAATATGCGCCTTGTGTTTAATATTGAATTCGTTAGATAAACCCTTTCAGAAACGAAATTGAGTGTATTAGCCACTTATCACCTACATTCCGGTCATGATTAACACCCCCCGCTCCCCAAACAGAATCGCCAAAAACGATTTGTAGAAAAAAAAAAATCGGCACGTACAGGCATGCTCAAGTGAAGCATACGCACTGGTGGCCGCTCAAGGCTTCATGGTCATGGTAGTCTTTCTCAGGGTAAAAACAACATATTTGACTGCTACTCTTAAAAGTTGCTGGTGAACGCAGCAGGCCAGGCAGCATCTCTGGGAAGAGGTACAGTCGACGTTCTGGGCCGAGACCCTTCGTCAGGACTAACTGAAAGAAGAGCTAGTAAGGGATTTGAAAGCGGGAGGGAGAGGGGGAGATCCGAAATGATAGGAGAATGACGAAGGGTCTCGGCCCGAAACGTCGACTGTACCTCTTCCTAGAGATGCTGCCTGACCTGCTGCATTCACCAGCAACTTTTATGTGTGTTGCTTTGAATTCCAGCATCTGCGGATTTCCTCGACTGTTGCTGTTGTCCGTTGGCAACCCTACCACCCCCACCCCCCCAGGTCGGCCAGTCCGCAAGAATATTGTCAATAATAAAACAGTCCGCGGTGCAAAAAAGGTTGGGGACCCCTGGTTTAGTGTAATTGCTAAATAGCCATACAGTATCAGTACAGTCAAATAGTGGAGAACGTAATTGGTAAATAGCCATACAATATCGGTAGAGTCACATAGCTGTTAGTGCAATTGGTAAATAGCTGTACTGTATCGTTACAGTCACATAACGGTCAGTGCAATTGGTAAATAGCTGTACAGTATCAGTACAGACACATAACGGTTTGTGTAATTGGTACGTAGCCATATAGTGTCAGTACAGTCACATAGTGGTTAGTGTAATTGGTAAATAGTCATACAATATCGGTACAGTCACATAACTTTGTGTAATTGGTTTGTAGCTATACAGTATCAGTACAGTCCAATAGAGGTTAGTGTAATTAGTATATCACCATACAGTATCAGTATAGTCACATAATGGTTAGTGTAAACAACAGGAATTCTGCAGATGCTGGAAATTCAAGCAACACACATCAAAGTTGCTGGTGAACGCAGCAGGCCAGGCAGCATCTCTAGGAAGAGGTGCAGTCGACGTTTCAGGCCGAGACCCTTCATCAGGACTAACTGAAGGAAGAGTGAGTAAGGGATTTGAAAGTTGGAGGGGGAGGGGGAGATCCAAAATGATAGGAGAAGACAGGAGGGGGAGGGATAGAGCCAAGAGCTGGACAGGTGATAGGCAAAAGGGGATACGAGAGGATCATGGGACAGGAGGTCCGGGAAGAAAGACGGAGGGGGGGTGGGGGACCCAGAGGATGGTCAAGAGGTATATTCAGAGGGACAGAGGGAGAAAAAGGAGAGTGAGAGAAAGAATGTGTGCATAAAAATGAGTAACAGATGGGGTACGAGGGAGAGGTGGGGCCTTAGCGGAAGTTAGAGAAGTCGATGTTCATGCCATCAGGTTGGAGGCTACCCAGACGGAATATAAGGTGTTGTTCCTCCAACGTGAGTGTTGCTTCATCTTTACAGTAGAGGAGGCCGTGGATAGACATGTCAGAATGGGAATGGGATATGGAATTAAAATGTGTGGCCACTGGGAGATCCTGCTATCTCTGGCGGACAGAGCGTAGATGTTCAGCAAAGTGGTCTCCCAGTCTGCGGCGGGTCTTGCCAATATATAAAAGGCCACATCGGGAGCACCAGACGCAGTATATCACCCCAGTCGACTCACAGGTGAAGTGTTGCCTCACCTGGAAGGACTGTTTGGGGCCCCGAATGGTGGTAAGGGAGGAAGTGTAAGGGCATGTGTAGCACTTGTTCCGTTTACACGGATAAGTGCCAGGAGGGAGATCAGTGGGGAGGGATGGGGGGGACGAATGGACAAGGGAGTTGTGTAGGGAGCGATCCCCGCGGAATGCAGAGAGAGGCGGGGAGGGAAAGATGTGCTTAGTGGTGGGATCCCGTTGGAGGTGGCGGAAGTTACAGAGAATAATATGTTGGACCCGGAGGCTGGTGGGGTGGTAGGTGAGGACCAGGGGAACCTTATTCCTAGTGGGGTGGCGGAAGGATGGAGTGAGAGCAGATGTACGTGAAATGGGGGAGATGCGTTTAAGAGCAGAGTTGATAGTGGAGGAAGGGAAGCCCCTTTCTTTAAAAAAGGAAGACATCTCCCTCGTCTTAGAATGAAAAACCTCATCCTGAGAGCAGATGCGGCGGAGACGGAGGAATTGCGAGAAGGGGATGGCGTTTTTGCAAGAGACAGGGTGAGAAGAGGAATAGTCCAGATAACTGTGAGAGTCAGTAGGCTTATAGTAGACATCAGTGGATAAGCTGTCTCCAGAGACAGAGACAGAAAGATCTAGAAAGGGGAGGGAGGTGTCGGAAATGGACCAGGTAAACTTGAGGGCAGGGTGAAAATTGGAGGCAAAGTTAATAAAGTCAACGAGTTCTGCATGCGTGCAGGAAGCAGCGCCAATGCAGTCATCGATGTAGCGAAGGAAAAGTGGGGGACAGATACCAGAATAGGCACGGAACATATATTGTTCCACAAACCCAACAAAAAGGCAGGCATAGTTAGGACCCATACGGGTGCCCATAGCTACACCTTTAGTTTGGAGGAAGTGGGAGGAGCCAAAGGAGAAATTATTAAGAGTAAGGACTAATTCCACTAGACGGAACAGAGTGGTGGTAGAGGGGAACTGATTAGGTCTGGAATCCAAAAAGAAGCGTAGAGCTTTGAGACCTTCCTGATGGGGGATGGAAGTATATAAGGACTGGACATCCATGGTGAAAATAAAGCAGTGGGGGCCAGGGAACTTAAAATCATTGAAAAGTTTAAGAGCGTGAGAAGTGTCACGAACATAGGTCGGAAGGGATTGAACAAGGGGTGAGTGTAATTGCTAATAGCCGTACAATATCAGTACAGTCACATAGCGGTTAGTGTAATTGGTAAATATCCATACAGTATTGGTACAGTCACATATCATTTAGTGTAACTGGTAAATAGCCGTGCAGTATCGGTACATTCACACAGAACATAGAATAGTACAGCACAGTACAGGCCCTTCGGCCCACAATGTTGTGCCGACCCTCAAATCCTGCCTCCCATATAAGCCCCCACCTTAAATTCCTCCATATACCTGTCTAGTAGTCTTTTAAACTTCACTAGTGTATCTGCCTCCACTACTGACTCAGGCAGTGCAATCCACATACCAGCCACTCTCTGAGTAAAAAACCTTCCTCTAATATCCCCCTTGAACTTCCCACCCCTTACCTTAAAGCCATGTCCTCTTGTATTGAGCAGTGATGCCCTGGGGAAGAGGCGCTGGCTATCCACTCTATCTATTCCTCTTATTATCTTGTACACCTCTATCATGTCTCCTCTCATCCTCCTTCTCTCCAAAGAGTAAAGCCCTAGCTCCCTTAATCTCTGATCATAATGCATACTCTCTAAACCAGGCAGCATCCTGGTAAATCTCCTCTGTACCCTTTCCAATGCTTCCATATCCTTCCTATAGTGAGGCGACCAGAACTGGACACAGTACTCCAAGTGTGGCCTAACCAGAGTTTTATAGAGCTGCATCATTACATTGCGACTCTTAAACTCTATCCCTCGATTAATGAAAGCTAACACCCCATAAGCTTTCTTAACTACCCTATCCACCTGTGAGGCAACTTTCAGGGATCTGTGGACATGTACCCCCATATCCCTCTGCTCCTCCACACTACCAAGTATCCTGCCATTTAATTTGTAGTCTGCCTGGGAGTTTGTCCTTCCAAAGTGTACCACCCCACACTTCTCTGGGTTGAACTCCATCTGCCACTTCTCAGCCCACTTCTGTATCCTATCAATGTCTCTCTGCAATCTTCGGCAATCCTCTACACTATCTACAACACCACCAACCTTTGTGTCGTCTGCAAACTTGCCAACCCACCCTTCTACCCCTACATCCAGATCGTTAATAAAAATCATGAAAAGTAGAGGTCCCAGAACAGATCCTTGTGAGACACCACTAGTCACAATCCTCCAATCTGAATGTACTCCCTCCACCACCACCCTCTGCCTTCTGCAGGCAAGCCAATTCTGAATCCACCTGGCCAAACTTCCCTGGATCCCATGCCTTCTAACTTTCTGAATAAGCCTACTGTGTGGAACCTTGTCAAATGCCTTACTAAAATCCATATAGATCACATCCACTGCACTACCCTCATCTATATGCCTGGTCACCTCCTCAAAGAACTCTATCAGGCTTGTTAGACACAATCTGCCCTTCACAAAGCCATGCTGACTGTCCCTGATCAGACCATGATTTTCTAAATGCCCATAGATCCTATCTCTAAGAATCTTTTCCAACAGCTTTCCCACCACAGATATAAGGCTCACTGGTCTATAATTACCCGGACTATTCTTACTAACTTCTTTGAACAAGGGGACAACATTCGCCTCCCTCCAATCCTCCGGTACCATTCCTGTGGACAACGAGGACATAAAGATCCTAGCCAGAGGCTCAGCAATATCTTCCCTTGCCTCGTGGAGCAGCCTGGGGAATATTCCGTCAGGCCCCGGGGACTTATCTGTCCTAATGTATTTTAACAACTCCAACATCTCCTCTCCCTTAATATCAACATGCTCCAGAACATCAACCTCACTCATATTGTCCTCACCATCATCAAGTTCCCTCTCGTTGGTGAATACCGAAGAGAAGTATTCATTAAGGACCTCGCTCACTTCCACAGCCTCCAGGCACATCTTCCCACCTTTATCTCTAATCGGTCCTACCTTCACTCCTGTCATCCTTTTTTTCTTCACATAATTGAAGAATGTCTTGGGGTTTTCCTTTACCCTACTCACCAAGGCCTTCTCATGCCCCCTTCTTGCTCTTCTCAGCCCCTTCTTAAGCTCCTTTCTTGCTTCCCTGTATTCCTCAATATACCCATCTGATCCTTGCTTCCTAATCCTCATGTATGCTGCCTTCTTCCACCTGACTAGATTTTCCACCTCACTTTTCACCTATGGTTCCTTCACCCGACCATTCTTTATCTTCCTCACCGGGACAAATTTATCCCTTACATCCTGCAAGAGATCTCTAAACATCGACCACATGTCCATTGTATATTTCCCTGCAAAAACATCATCCCAATTCACACTCGCAAGTTCTAGCCTTATAATCTCAGACCTTGCCCTTCCCCAATAGCCGTTAGTGTAATTGGTAAATTGATGTACAGTATCTGTACAGTCACATAATGGTTAGTGTAATTGTTAAATAGACATACAGTATCGGTACAGTCACATAATGTTCAGTGTAATTGGTAAATAGCTGTAGAGTATCAGTACAGTCGCATAGCAGTTAGTGTAATTGGTAAATAGCCATACGGTATCTGTACAGTCACATAACGGTTAGTGTAATTGTTAAATAGCTGTACAGTATCAGTACAGTGACATAACAGTTAGTGTAATTCGTTCGTAGTTGTACAGTATTGGAACAGTCACATAGCAGTTTGTGCAATTGGTAAATAGCCATACAGTATCAGTACAGTAACATAGCAGTCAGTGTAATTGGTAAATAGCCATACAGTATCAGTACAGTCACATAACGGTTAGTGCAATTGGTAAGTAGCTGTACAGTGTCAGTACAGTCACATAGCAGTTAATGTAATTTTTAAGTAGCCGTTTGGTATAAGTACAGTCGCATAGCGGTCAGTGTGATTGCGAAATAGCTATACAGTATCAGTACAGTCACATAGCAGTTAGTGTAATTGGTAAATAGCCATACGGTATCTGTACAGCCATATAACGGTTAGTGTAATTGGTAAATAGCCATACAGTATCGGTACATTCACATAACAGTTAGTGTAATTGGTAAATAGCTGTACAGTATCGGTACAGTCACATAACGGTCAGTGTAATACCAGCCAACAGCATGCAAAGTGTTTGTTTATTCTCCCTGTGACTGCATGAGTTTTCCCTGGTGTTACTTTTTCATCTCACATTCCAAAGACAGATGGTTTGGGTTAGTGAGTTACATGGTTAGGATTAGTGAGTTATAAGGATGTAATTGGTAAGACAGATGGTTAGGGTTAGTGAGTTATAAGGTTAGGGTTCATGAGTTATATGGTTGGGGTTCATGAGTTATCAGGATGCCATGCTGATGCTGGAAACTCAGTGACACTGGTTCACTGCTCTACACTATGCTTGCTGCTCTGATTTGACACAAGTGAAGCATATGTTTTAATGTACATGTGACAAGTACAGCTAATCTTTATTTTTATAGCTTGGGCCAATCATAGTAACAACACAGTACTAAGAGCATGGCAGATGTAGCAGATAACTCACTTCCTCGGTCTACTCTAAATCAAAGTAAATGTATTATCAATGTACATATATGTCACCATTTTCATTTTCTTATGGATATTTACAGGAAAATAAAGTACAATAGAATTTGTAATAAGATATATAACTATTAAAGACTGACAAACAACCAAGGTGAAAAATACCAATTATGCAAATAATAAAAAGTAAATAAATCTTACTGAGTATGAGCTGGTCCCTCTTCATCACTGACTAGGCATAAACTGGAAGAGTGCTCGTGAATATTTTGCCACATTGTACTGGGTGCTTGAAGCACTGCTACTGGTTACTGAATTTTATTTCAATATGTTCTCCGGTCCCGAGCTGGTTCTTTAAAAAGGCCAATAACAGAATGGTAACATTTTCCCTTCCAGATACTCATTCCAGTCTCACACCAGCCTGACACTGGGATGCATCAACATCCTGTGATCTCTGTATTACGTCCTGCTATTCCTTACCCAACTTCTCTGTGGAAGCAAAATAATCGACGGACTGTGATGCTCTAAAAGTGAAGCCCATCACTATTGAGTCCTCAGGGCAAATGCACATAAATGCATTTAAATACACAAAAAAGTATCATATCACAATAAGTAAAAAATAATATCATTTAAATACATTTGTCCTGTTAAACAGGTAGATCTCCCTTCCGATATTAAAATATCTTAGAACAAATTCAGAAATTTTACCAGGTATGTAGCAAGTAACACATGGCATAATGATCTCTGTGTTTCTTTTGATTCCACTTCAGAAATTCAGATTTTACTGACTTCAAAATTCAAGGTACTTTAAGCAGATGTTGTTCTATTGCACGGTTTATAAATGCTAAATAAAATGTAACCAACCGCCCGGCAGCTTCTGATTAGTGTTGGATGGTTCATCCACCAAAGTGCTGGCTGGCTCTAAGTTTATCATCAGAATGAAAGTGTCTGAAGACTCATTTTCTTTTCTTTGCAGTATTCTTCAGTCACTTTTCTCATCTCTTCCCTTCTCTGGAGGCTTTAATTTATTATATTCGTCCAATTTCAGGTGGGCTGGTCACGTAATCCCTCACAAATGGCTATTGTTTGTGAGGGAATTGTTGAATCAGTACAAGAGGATCAGTGCTGAACTCTAACTGAACACTCTTCCCTCTAACCCCAACACACATACACACACAGACACAGACACACTCACATACACACACATATATACACACAGACGCACACACATACACATAGGCACACACACACACACACACACACACACACACACACACACACACACACACACAGAGGACACTGCTGAACTGGTATCACATGAATACCCTCAGATCCAAACAAATTACATCGTCACTGCCGTTTTGAAATCCAGTAACAACACCAACACACATAAAATACTGGGTGAACTCAGCAGGTCAGGGTCCTCCAAGAGGAATAAACAGTCAACATTTCGAACCGAGACCCATCATCAGGACTCAGCCCAGAGCAGTAACTGCTTATTATACACAGATAGTAACTCTATAGATGCTGCCTGACCTGCTGAATTCCTGCAGCACTTAGTTTGTGTTGCTGAAGATTTCCAGCATCTGCAGAATCTCTCATGAACAGAATCCTAATCAGCATTTAAGTCATGTATATAAAATAATGATACCATATGTGAAATAGTGACACACGTCTTGTTAAATGAAGTACTTGTTCTCTTGCTTCTGGTGTCTTCTGTACACATTACAAAACCTTCAACTATTCTGCAAAATACAATCAGTTTTTGTTTATACTGTGTTTGGGGAGATCTTGTTAAGAGACACAACTGTTATTTTAAAAATGGAAGGAACCAAAGGATTGCAGTTCTGTTTTCCATTTTTCTCCCTAAGAACCAGCCAGAGGCTTGTAGTCAAAGTCTTATACAGTGATAGCACAAAACTACTACAGTCTAAAGCCAAAAGTATGATCAGGAACAGTAATGTTTCAGGATGACAGTATACACAGAGTTGGTTTTGGGTAGACATCATCCTGTACCATAGAGTCAGATGTGTTTAAATTGGATCACTTGAGAAGGACACTTCAAACAGTTACATTTTATATACATTCATGCATAACATATGTGCTTGTAACATGTATAATGATTATTGGGAAGGCATCTCCCGGTCCTTCCACATGGCCTGCATAGAGTTCCTTCAGTCAAGCCTATACCAAACCCAAAAAATCAATGGCCTTCCAGAATTTCAACAGATAAACTACCTTTCCTCCAATGAATCAGACTGCACTATAACCTATGATGTAATCATTAATTATAATCATACATCTGCAGATACCATCACCATCCCAATTAACTACAAATAAATGTTTGGAACAGGGTAGAAACAAATTAATCCCATTTTATTCTCCAATCATCTGAGATTAGAAGGCAAATTAAAGTGTGAATCAGGTGTAAGTTGTGCATTTTCTGTTGCGTGCAGGCAGCAGCCATACTTCTATTCTTCAGTACCACTCCACGTCAGAACCAGGGAATGTTTAAGCCCTGATGTAAACAACGTGAGCTTGAGGAGTAGAATATACTCCAATCCCTGGCAACTCTGCTCCCTCACACTCACTCCTTCAACTTCTCCAGACCCAAACTACAGAAATCCCACAGAATGTTTTAATTTTCCAAGTTATTCCTAATTTGTGTACAGTCCTCAGCCACAGAGAACCTCTTATCCACTGGAGACATGTGGGAGTGCAGATCCTGGAGTCTGGAGCAACAAATAAAGTGCTGGAAGAACTCAATAGGTCAGGCAGTGGGGGTGGGGGGAATGGACATCTGATATTTCAGATTGAGAGCTTTCAAAAGCACTGAAAGATAGAGGGGTATAAAGAGGTGGATAGAAGGGAGACAGCAAGATCTGGCAAAAGAGAAGGGTTAACAAGCAAATGGAGGAAGGAAGTGTGGAAATAGTGACAGAAACCGGAAATAGTGACAGAAACCGGAAATAGTGACAAAGTGCTGCAGATTATGGAAAATAAGGTGGAGCGCAGAATCAAATAAGGGAGGTGGGGTGAGCAGATCAAGTGAGTAAACAACAGAAGGAAGCTCTCAGTCACCAATTGTACATTTTCCCCACCACCAGTAAATACACAGGTACCATCATTGGTTCAGGCAGAGGCACTGGAGTATATCAGTAGATGGCATGGTAACATAGCAAGCAGATTTCATTCTTCAGTAACTATGAAACTTCGCACCAAGATAAGTGACAGAAAGATTATGTGATTAGCACAACAGAACAACAAAGACTCTACTAACAATAGAAGCTTCATATGATTTATAATATTGAATGTTGGCCAAGTAAATAGACCACAATAAGGTTAACTTGTCACAGTCACTCCAGAAGATAAATATTTCCAACCCAATTTTGTGACATTAGCCAAAACAAAATATATAAACTGACAAAGAGATTAATCCCTCAGCCCTCTGTTTTAACTCCAAATACAACCTGATATTACACGAATAACAGCATGAGTCATTCAGAGCATGACTGAATATCTCACAAGCCATTGGTCCAAACCTACATGATAGAGAAATATCCATTTGCTTTGGGTAACAAAAAAGTTTTCTTCACTAACTTAATTATTTTTAACAATTGCTCGTCAAATCTTAATTGATATCCCTAATTAAGTGGCATTGTGTCCAATCTTTGTTGATGACTCTACATTTTCTACTCTGTTCTTCCAGTGAATGCTCATTATTGCTCCTTCCAACTCATCAACAGAATCAGTGGACGGAGTTAAGTGCCATTTTGTTGTAAAAACCATTTAAAATATGAAGCTTTGATGAATTTTGTAACCAAGTTTTTAAAAAGCATACAAGAACTTTGCTATTCCTAAAAAAGCTCTCTAGTTACAAAATTTAAGTTAACACTTCTGATTTTCATTCCCTTAGAATAATATGTAAAAATCCCAAGGTTTAAAAATAGAAAAATATTATTTTCTTTAGAATATTTTTCTTTAACATGCCTCATTTTGAAAAATTGTGCTTTTTTACTTTTTTGGTTAGTTTCATGTGATGAATTAGCTTTCAGTTTAGGTTAGTCAATTTAAAGACATCCTTGTGAGAGTGTGACGGACATATGCTCCCAATAGATTGCACTCACACCAAAAAAGAGAAAATTCCACACCCCACACAGCAGAATTTATCTCTGTAGCCATGTTTCTTCAAGATACCCAGTAAGCATTTCCCCATTTGTCATTAAGGAGACAATCTGATCTCACCATTGCAGGCAGTGGTAATACAATAAAAGCTTGGAACCCGAATACCTATCCCTATCAGTTTTACCCGGTTGGAATGAATTAGGATCCTAATGGAAACATGGGTGACTGAAGATACTGGAATCTGGAGTAACAAACTATCTGCTGGAGGAATTCAGCAGGTCAAACAGCATTTCAGGGAAGAAAGGAATTCTTTTCCTCCATGGATGCTGCTCAACTTGCTGAGTTCCTCCAGCAGATTGTTTATTGCTTGGGATTCTTATATGTTGGTATGTATTTGTCCTACCTCTTTGGGTCCTTGGAAAGCCATCTGGTGTATGCATTACTCATGTTGAGTCCTGACCTGATATTCAAGCAGTTAAGTCATTCAGTAAACATTCATTGCAAAAGGCAATGTCATAATGAAGCAAGCTACAATTTGCGAGAAAAAATGTCTAGAACCAACAGTTTTTTAAACTTTTATTAGAGATAAATCCCATATTTTCCCTACAACTGGCTCATAATAGCAGCAGACAAGGCAACAGGGCCTTATTCGATGGTCAAAGCATGCATACATGCAAGCACTGGGACCTTCATGCCTGTCAGCATGAGATTGGCCTGCATTATGATAATGATAATACAGGTTAATACTGGTTGCAGATTAATAGCTGTAATAAATTTGTGATTTCAAAGCATTGTATGTCCTCTGTTCTTAGTTTACAATTAAAACATTCCAGGTATAACATCCAGGAACAGAAGAATACTGTGGAGAGACTTGTCCCCCAAGTAAATGAAAAAAAACTCTTGGAGGCTGGCAGCTTTGATATGACTCTATTATACAGCTTCCTTTCAGTGACTTTACACAGTGACATGACCTTTACAAGGTCTTCATTAGTCAAGTATACCAAGGTCACTTTGCTTCTAGCTTCTCTTTATTTCGCAATATGCCTCCATTACGGGACATGGCAGAGAGCTCTGTGGAGAACGTAACTGCTGAGGAATACATCACGCAGTCCTTTCATATTTGTTCACTAACTCAATTAACAAACAAAGCAACAAACAAATAATTCAACAGTCTGCAAACTAAAACCTCACACGTTAGGCAGATAAGGAATAACTTGTGTATATAGAACAGAATAGGCAGTTACTTCTGCTAGAGGTACAAACCACACTGTAAATATTGTAAAAGATAGTGATATCATTTTTGCACATATCTATTAACTAAACCAATTCTATTTTGTACTTATAAATATTATCGCAAAACCGTGAAAAGCCAATCTGCATATAAAAGTTTGGCAAAATATGTTCCTGGAATAAGATGGAATAATGCACCTGAAAGCAGGGCTCCAAATAGGGGTATTTGATGCATGGATAGAATTATTTCTCTGTCAACATTCTTGCCTCTTTACCTCATCAGGCTTCAAGTGAAATATCTCTATAAACTTTTGTGTTAAAACTGGTTCCAAGAAGCTTCTCCTTCCTGCCAAGCAAACTATTCTTCTGCTCAGTGACTTTCTGCATTGTCTCAACTTTCTGTGAACCCCGTCTCTAAGCGAAAAGAAAATCTCGGTGCCTGACTGATCTCTCATCTGTGGCCTCTGATATCCAGTTCCTTCTACTTCAACAGCTCATAAAACCACTGAAGTTTACAATGAACAGCCACTTCAGCTAATGGATCAAAAAAGGGGCATGTGTACTTTACCTGCAATCCAGCTACCATCAGTTATCTCTGCAGAGTGTTGAACTAAGTAAATGTGGTAAACATTTCTGGTCTCCCCGAGTGAATTCCCACTTCCACTGTTCTTTGGACATGTATAATATCCTCTCATCCTATCAGTAACCCTACAGTGCAGTAATTGATCTTGTTTTGTCTATAAATATTATGCTCTTCAGCCCTCTTTGTTCCTAAGAAAAGAGTCATTGCCAAACAAATCTCTCCTCATTAATCAGTATCACCAACCAGACATCTTCATCTACACATTTGACTGCACCTTCTCGGAAGTAAACACATCTTCTCCTGATGTCACTTCCTGTTTTGTACAGTTCGGGGATTTGCACTCCTTTCAGATTTGATAAAAGCAGATTTAATGTCTATCTATCTGACTGCCTATGCCACTTAACCAGCCCTTGATTTCTGTCAGCATTATTCCATGTTGTTGGTCATACTACCAATGTTGGTACCATCTGCAAACGTCATAATAGTGACTCAAGTCCAGATTATGGGTATGTACAAGCAAAGGCCTTTGGAACCTCACAGTAGATGCAGTTACTCAGAATGCCATCAGCCATGCCTTCCCTTTTCTGCCATTGAGCCTGGGACCCTATGGCCTTCCACTTCCCCATCAGTCATCCACATGGGCCTACAACAGATTGCCAAATCAAATGCATTGCCACCAATATCCTTCATTTGCAAGTCTGACATATTGTTCCTTTAATACTCCCAATTATTTTCTGGTAAGTGGTGATAGTGTTGCACCTAATATGGACCGGACCAGACCAGTTGTGTTTTAGCAGCTTCCTACCTCTGATCTTTGTGAACTTAGGCTCCAGGCTTCAGTACTGTAACTTTGCCACCCTTCAGATATTAAGCCTAGAACATTATCTGCAACATTTCCACTGGGTCTACTTGAGGATCAGTAGAAAATCTTTCCATTCTCCTTGGTCATTTCCCATCACACCAGATAAATTAAAAAGGTAATTCACCTCCTTGAGCAAGACTTGCTGTTCATAAGTAGTGACTATCATTGGCTATAATACAACCAATTTGCTAGTGAAGAGCTTGGATCAACCTCAAAGAAATGCAATATAAACAGGAATCTTCCCTTGTGTGTGGTCTAAACTCATGTATCTAGTATTAAACTCACTGCTTCCAAACTAAAGCTCCATTCTTGTATAATATTTAAACCCATGCTTACCTTACCGAATCATTTTTTATTACCTCCTTTACATCTTACAGTTGTAATACTATTCTAAATCCATAGGTCTATCAATTAAGGAGTTATAGAGCATTTGGTATAACTTTCCCCGGTAGCCATGTGATCTACATTTTACCTGTTGATTCCAGTATATTCTCAACAGCCTCATCCAGACCATTCCTGCATTCTCTACATAGTTGTGTACCTAAGAGCTTCTACTGTATTCACCTCTACCACTACCCCTGGCATTCCTGGCACCCACCACTTTCTGTGTAAAAACTTGCCCCACACATATTTGAACTTCCCACTGAAGGATGCAACATCAAAGATCTGGAACTAATAGAATGGATTTCTTGTTAAGGTCAACATTTTAATGGGCAAGTGGAAACCTGCTGCCCTCTGATGGAAGGTAAATTAGATCCCCACACCCCAACTGGTCTAACTTCTATCCCCAGTGTGTATCTGTGTTATCTCAGTGTGGCTGGCAAGGCCTCTATCGTTGGTCACTTCTAATACCCAGCATCCTCAACATCTCCTCTTTCTCCACCCTGGTTGGCCTAAAGATCCTCCTCGTCTTTTGTCTTCACATTACCGAAGCCTTAATTCCTCACCTTGTTGTTCATACTATCAATAGCCCTGCAAATGTTCAAACTTATCTTTCAGTGTGTAAGAGATGCTAAAGAAAATGTTAATGTCAAAGAAAGGCAGAGCTGAACTTCATTCTAATTCACATGTCGCAATAACAATTCCAAATAGAAAAAATGGTAAATATCTGAATCACTGCAATTCAATTTGCAACATTGTTCACTCAAAGCTTGTCAATTTTCATATTCATTTCTTTCATAGCATTTGTAACAAAATCTATTTGACTTATTAAACTGATTTTTTGATTCTTAAAAAAGCAGATGGTCGGTTTACTCATTATCACCTGTAAAATGAACACCTGAATTTTAAAATGATGCTCTGGTTTTCAGTTCTTGAACGCTTCTTCTCCTGTAAGACTCATTATCATATTTGTCCTCAAACTCCTAATATGGCCAACCGACAATGCTGGTGTGGGGCGTGCAACCAAGTTAAAGATGTGAAGTTGAACGGGCTGCTTTTGTCCATTGACTCCAAGCCCTGGCCGATGATAATATAAGCATACAGGCAGATGGATTTTTCAACAACTTGTGGTCTTGCGGCGTGTTCGATTCTGACAAACAATGCCACATGGTCTGCGCGAGAGGGGCAACCATTGCTCAAGATTAAAGCCGAACTCGT
The DNA here is from genome assembly GCF_963921235.1 of Mobula hypostoma. NCBI lineage: Eukaryota > Metazoa > Chordata > Chondrichthyes > Myliobatiformes > Myliobatidae > Mobula > Mobula hypostoma. The sequence goes on from NC_086115.1 coordinate 1,277,322, forward strand.
CAGAATCTAATACTAAGTGGATAAAGTTTGATCGACTGAGAGGGGAAAATAACTTGTGCATTTTGAAGTCACGAGGTATTTTACGCATTGATCTGCGTTAGATTTTGTCTTGTTCGCGAGGTAGACAGTGAAAGATCTCCTCGCGTTAGCTTTGGTCCGGTACAGTTTGAACCCACAGCAGGTTCAAGGGCGAACAGACATACTCTTCATACACTCTGAGATGGGACATAGCAAGACGTCTGTTCTGGAGCTTAGAATAGAGAAAGGGGAACTTTTCAGTTAAATAGGTGCCAGTGTGTTTGGGATCCGATATGAGACCCTTGCTTTAAGCTCAGCGCGGACCCGTGGGCCAGTCTCCGAGTGATCATGATAAAGAGATCTTGTTAAAAAAAACACAGCATTCTCTTTATTCCGAAATCACTCACATTCACAAATGTACAAAAGTAAAGGAGGAAAATGCAAAAAAGACCCACAATCTCTGGACGCTCGTCTTCGCTCTTCAGACTTTCTGTGCTCTGTTTGTCCTGCAAAGGATTTTTTTAAAAGCCTTCCTGAAGTCGTGGTTGAAAATAGTGTAGATGACGGGGTTCAGGGAGCTGTTACAGTATCCGAACCAGAAGAAGAATTTGAACAGAGTTTCAGGCACAGCGCAGCTCTCGGAACAGATGGCGGTAAGGGAATACGTGAAGAAGAAAGGAAACCAGCAGACCACGAACACCCCGATCACCACGGCCAGCACGAAGGTGAACCTCTTCTCGCGGTTGTGGCGCCCCTTCCAGCGGGCCGCCTTGGGACTTACCCCGTCTTCCGGCCGCTGCAGCCCGCTCACCACCTTGCCTTGCACCGACTGCAGCACCCCGGTGGCCTTGGCCCGGGGCTCTACCTTGGTCTTGGCCGCGCAGTGATTATCCTGGTGGTCGGAGGATGAAGACTCTTCCTGCTCCAAGCCATTGCCTTTGCCCTGGCACGCTTTACCGGCGCCGTTCCGCAACCCGTCGGGCGATGCTGATGAGCGCAGTCCGTTCTGCTTGGTGCCTAGCTCTCCGTTGGTCTTCTTGCCCGGTGGATGCCTGGTTCTCAATTTGGCGATCTGGTAGATCCTCACGTATACCAGGATCATGATGATGCACGGGGCGAAGAAAGAGCCGATACAAGACGAGATAATGTACCACTGCTCGTCGTTGATCTTACACTGGGGATTCTCCCGAAGACCGGTCTCCTTGCCGATGGAGATCAGCGGCGGGAAGGAGATGACGGCGGCGATCACCCACACCGTGACGATGATGCATTTGATCCTCCGAGGAGTCCTCTTTAGGTTGTACTCGATAGCCTGTGTGATGGACCAGTATCTGTCCAAACTGATGGCGCACAGGTGCACGATGGAGGATGTGCAGAATAGAACGTCTAGCGCCAGGTAAATCTCGCACCAGACTCTGCCAAAGTACCAGCAGCCCATCAACTCCTTGGCCAGAGAAAAGGGCATGACCAAAGTAGCCACCAGGATGTCGGCGGACGCCAGGGAGACGAGGAAGAGGTTCTGGGGCGCCCGCAGTCCTCGGCTGGTGAACACGGCGATCACAACCAGCACGTTGCCGAAGATGGTTGCGAGGATGATGACCGACACCACCGATGTCAGGATGACGGCCGCCTGCACAGAATAGGAGTGCACCTCGTCGCTGTTGGAGCCGTTGCAACTCCAGTTACACGGACTGGCTCCTACCTCTGCCATATTACCCCGTCACTAGAACACACCCACCTCATGCGAACTTGAGTTGGCTTCACGGACGCGGCGGGAGCAGCAGCAGCAGCAGCGACTTGAACTTGCAAGGCGGGTCTATTCTGTCCATCACCGGTTTACAAGGAAGGCTGCGAGTGGAGTCCTGTGAACGGGCTGGGTGGAAAGTCAGCGCAAGCGGGAATCCGAGCTGAGACCGGCGAACGATGGGCGGATTTGAGCCAGAGGGCGTTCCGCGGGGTGCAAACAGACTTCGCCGGAGCTGGCGTCCCTTTATATAGCCCCGGCAGCTGGTGATGTGACGCCGGCCAGTCCTCGTCAGGGCACCACGTGGCCCCCGCGTTGGCTTCAAAAGGCGGAAAGTTGGGAGGAGGAGGCTAATCTTCCGCCGATACCTGAAGCCCCTCGGCGAGCGAGAGGCAGCCGACCCACACCTTCGACCTGCGGCAAGCTGCCAGTTCCTCGCTGCACCCCAGCCCCACGGACAGGAACGTTTCAGACTCGTTAATTCCAGCAGAGTTTTCTTTAATGTCTGTAATGTCTTATTTCGTTTTATAACCGTAGCCTGTAGGTTCACCAGACCCTGACAGTAGATTTGTTATTACCGTAAGCGTGAAAGCGGCGAGGAGAATACGTACAATGAATAACAATACTGTTTCTAACAGCTTCGCAAGGTATTAAAGCATTACCTGGAACAATATTAGTGTTGTAACTGGCGTTCTTTAATAAACTCGTACCTCACTGAGACACTGCCTCGGTGAAACTGTAATGAGGGTGCAGAGCAAGGCGTTTGTAAATAAAGCAAGAATTGAATTTTTAAGAGTCATATTCACCATCAACTGTTCTGTAATGGAGCAGCAGCCTGCTGTGTGGATCTTTGACTGGGCGCAGCGGGCTGCACACAGGTAGCACACTGGAAGGGAAGGACAGAATTTGGCCGCGGGATTTAGAAAGGGAGCAAATTGAAAGCGACATGCTCTGAGTGCAATTCAATTGTGGCAAGGCTCTGTCTAGCTATTTGTATATTTCTCCCTGTATCCTACGAAAGAGCCGATAACTGAGTGAGAATCATCACGAGAAAACAACTGGCTTTGTTAATGGTTATCAACGTGTTAACTGACAGTCAAAGTCTTCCCTCTCCGCTGAAGGCGGAGTTTCTGGTGTTGTCTTCCGATGTAGCGAGTTTAAAGGACTAAGGACAGTTCGGACTCACACTAAGTTAGCCAGCGAGCTGCAGGGGGAGCTTAGCAGATCAGGCAGCATCCGGGGAGATGAAGGGACCAACAAAGTTTCGGGCACAACAATGTCTCAAACCTAAATGTCGACCAGCCCTTTGCCTCCACAGAGGCTGCTCGGCCTGCTGAGGTCCTCCGGCAAAATGTTTCTTCAGATCCCAACATCTGCAGTTTCTTGGGTCCTGTGGTAAAGGCATACTGTACGTTTTGTCTTCACTTTATACTCGAGATGATCTGTCCATAATTACACTGAAATCCCCCAAGTGATTATCTACCTCTGCTGGTGCAGCAGCCTCCTGTGTTTCAACAAAATAGAAACACAAAAGAGTACAGCACAGGAACAGGCCATTCAGCCCACAATGCTGTGCTGATCCAGCCAAAAAGCAAATCAAAAAACCCCAAACACTAGTCCCTCCCACCTACACAATGTCCATATCCCTCCATCTTCCTCACATCCATGTGTCTATCCAAACGTCTCTTAAGAATCTCTAATGTATTTCCCTCTACCACAACATCAGGCAGCACATTTCAGGCATCCATTGCCCTCTGAGTAAAAGGAACTTATCCCTCACATCCCCCTCACCTTCAAAGCATACCCTCTGGTATTAGACAGTTCTACCCTGAGGAAAAGATGCTCCCTGCCCACTCTATCTGTGCCTCCCATAATCTTGTAAACCACTATCAGATCTCCCTCCGCCTCTGCCATTTCAGAAAGTTTGTCCAGCTCTCATGACAGCACATGCTGTCTAAGCCAGGCAGCATCCTTCTCCAAAGCCACCACACCCTGCTTATAGTGGGACAAGCAGAAAAGTGTGCAATATTCCAGAGCTGGCCGAACCAGAGTTTTATAAAGTTGTATCATTACCCCTTAACCTTTGAACTCAATGCCAGTGCAATTACAGCTTCTGTCAACTTCTATTAAAACGAGTTAATAAATCTATAACTGAAATGGTTCATCTGTCAACTCCTTAGACAAATAAATAGCAAACTATTTGTCAGGGTTTCCTGATGACAGCAAGTCAAGTGACAGAGTAGATAAGAGAAACTGCAAGACTGGGTAAATCTGTGGCAGATGGAGTTCAGTGTAAGGAACTGTGAAGTTGTTCTCTCTGGACTCCTGAAAGAAATGAATATCCTCTAAGTCATGGAAAACACGGGAGTAGATGAGTGGGGAGATTTAGAGGTTTTTGTACAGAAATCAAAGGATATTGGGGGGCAGGTAAATGGCCACCCTAAAGCTTGTAAAAAAAAATTCATTTCAGAAGGGCCCCAGTGTAAAGGTGAGTGTTATGTTCCTCTTTAAAGGTCTGGATAAAACTGAAGATAGATTTATGGCCACATTGTTAAGTACATCTGTACACCCGCTTGTCAATGCAAATATCTAATCAGCCAACAATATGCCAACAACTCAGTACACAAAAGCATGCAGACAAGGTCAAGAGGTTCAGTTGTTGTTTGACCAAATTACGGAATTGGAAGAAATGTGACCAAAGTGACTTTGACTGTGGAATGATTGTTGGTGCCAGAATCTGCTGATTTCTTGGGACGTCCATGCATAACAGTCTCTAGAGTTTACAGAGCATGGTGCAAAAAAAACCAAACAAAAAAATCCAGTGAGTGGCAGTTCTGTAGGGAAAACCACCTTGCAATAGGTGATCCCTACTCTTCGTGATTTTTATAAATGACCTGGATGAGGAAGTGGAGGGATGGATTAGTAAGTTTGCTGATGAAGCAAAGGTTGGGGGTGTTGTGGATTGTGTGGAAGGCTGTCAGAGGTTAAGGCGGGACATTGAAAGGATGCAAAACTGGGCTGAGAAGTGGCAGATGGCGTTCAACCCAGAGAAGTATGAGGTCAAATATGATATAGCATTAGTGGCAAGACTCTTGACAGTGTAGAGGTGTACAAGATAATGAGAGGCATTGATCACGTGGATAGTCAGAGGCTTTTTCCCAGGGCTGAAATGGTTAGCATGAGAAGGCATAGTTTTAAGGTGCTTCGAAGTAGGTACAGAGGAGATGTCAGGGGTAAATTTTTTATGCAGAGAGTGGTGAGTGTGTGGAATGGGCTGTCAGCAGTGGAGGCGGAAATGATAGGGACTTTTAAGAGACTCCTGGATGGATATATGGAGCTTAGGAAAATAGAGGACTATGGGTAAGCCTAGGTAGTTCTAAGGTAAGGGCATGTTCGGCACAGCTTTTGTGGGCCGAAAGGCCTGTATCGTGCTGTAGGTTTTCTATGTTTCTATGTTTTCTGTAAGTCAGCTTGGGGCAGCGTGGTAGTGTAGTGGTTAGCACAATGCTTTACAGTACCACTGACCCAGGTTCAATGTCAACCGTTTACTATAGGGTGTTTGTACGCTCTCTCTGGAACTGCATGAGTTTCCTCCAGGTGCTCCAGTTTCCTGCCACTGCCCAAAGATGTACCAGTTGGCCATTGTAAATTGCCCCATGATTAGGCGAGGATTAAATCGAGGGATTGCTGGGCGGCACGGTTTGAAAGGCCAGAAGGGCCTATTCCATGCTGTATCTCTGTAAATAACACCAGTTCGCAAAGGTTAAATCTATGAACCATCTCTAATGGTTTCCATCTCCATTGAAATTGATTTGTTTAAGTTAGGGTGTCATGGTAACAAGTGACACTATTACAGCCCGGGGTATTCCGGAGTTCAGAGTTCAATTCCGGGACCATTCTGTAGAATGTGTGAGTTTTCTGGTGCTCTGGTTTCCTCCCATGGTCTAAAGACGTACTGGATAGCTCATTGGTCATTGTAAATTGTCCTGAGATTAGGTAAGGGTTAATAAAGTTTAGGTAAGGTAGGGTGGCTGGGGCAGTGTGGCTCAAACGGTCAGAAGGGCCTACTCCACCTGTATCGCTAAATAAATAAATATTATAAAATAATAATAAAATGATTAATTCCTCTTCCGAACAATGAAACATTTTAATTTATATGAAATCATTCAAAATGCCTCCCTTCAAAACCCCAATATTTTAATTATTTTTCTTGGAAGCATAATTTGATGTTCTTCATAAGATCATAAGGCATTAGAGCAGAAATAGGCCATTGGGCCCAATGAGCCTGCTCTGCCATTTGGTCATTTCCCTCTCAATCCCAATCTCCTCCCTTCTCTCTTTCACTCCCTAAATTATCAAAAACAAAGTCTCAAAGACTTGGCCTCCACAGCTGCCTGTGGCCACAAATTCAACAGATTCACCACCATCTGGCTAAAGAAATTCTTCCTAATCTCCATTCCAAATAACGTCCCTCTATTCTGAGGTTGTACCCTCTGGTCCTAGACTCCTCCACTATAGGAAGCATTCTCTCCACATCCAGTCTATCTGGGCTTTTCAACATTCAATAGGTTTCAATGAGATCCCCTTCGTGATTCAAAGATTCAAGATGTGATGTTAGGATACACAGATGTCCTTCCACTTCAGAGAATATTGAACACTCTAAGAAGTCAAAGTTTGCTAATCTCAATATAGTACAACTAATTAAACATGGGCAATCTACAAAAACCAAAAAATGCTGTCAATAACTTTAATAAAGGGAAAACTGAATTTGAATCAGGCAAGTGGTTTTCTAAAAGCTATTGAAAGCTTAATTTCAGTGAAGAGCAAATGTCAGCCCAATATATACAAGAAAAACTCTAATAGTCCTGAAATCTGATCTCAGAATACATTTTCCATTACTAGATACAATCATGTTAATTCTTTCAGTTTTTCATACCAAGGTTATTAAATCCTTTGGAGTTCTACACCTCGTGACAACTGGTGTAATATTCCCTCACAACAATACTACAATTGACTCAGTGTCACATTTATCAACCGTATTTATTAAACTTCTTACTAATGCACAATGTGCTACAAAGCTAATATCTTTGCCAGTTGTGCATTTTATGTTTTCCTATACAGAGAGGGTGTGGATTTTATTGCTAATGCTTGGAGTTGTATATATAACACATCTTTCTTCATATAATGAAAATAACCAATCATAAATATGGAGGTAAAGATGCAGATACAGGAAATCTGAAACAGCTGCAAATATTAGGTCTGACTGTGACCTAATGTCCCTTTGTTCTGACGTTGTACCCTTTGGTCCTAGACTTCACCGCTATAGGAAGCATCTTCTCCACATCCACTCTATCTAGCCTTTTCAACATTCAATATGTTTCAATGAAATCTCCATTATTGAAGAAATAATTTTATCATTTCACATCAATGACCTTTAAACCTCAGTTGACAGTCATAGTCATAGTCATACCTTATTGATCCCAGGGGAAATTGGGTTTCGTTACAGTTGCATCATAAATAATAAATAGTAATAAAACCATAAATAGTTAAATAGTAATATGTAAATTATGCTAGTAAATTATGAAATAAGTCCAGGACCAGCCTATCGGCTCAGGGTGTCTGACCCTCCAAGGGAGGAGTTGTAAAGTTTGATGGCCACAGGCAGGAATGACTTCCTATGACGCTCTGTGTTGCATCTCAGTGGAGTGAGTCTCTGGCTGAATGTACTCCTGTGTCCACCCAGTACATTATGTAGTGGATGGGAGACCTTGTCCAATATGGCATGCAACTTGGACAGCATCCTCTTTTCAGACACCACCGTCAGAGAGTCCAGTTCCATCCCCACAACATCACTGGCCTGACGAATGAGTTTGTTGATTCTGTTGGTGTCTGCCACCCCAGCACACAACAGCAAACATGATAGCACTGGCCACCACAGACTCCTAGAACATCCTCAGCATCATCCAGCAGATGTTAAAGGACCTCAGTCTCCTCAGGAAATAGAGGCGGCTCTGACCCTTCTTGTAGACAGCCTCAGTGTTCTTTGACCAGTCCAGTTTATTGTCAATTCGTATCCCCAGGTATTTGTAATCCTCCACCATGTCCACACTGACCCCCTGGATGGAAACGGGGGTCACCGGTACCTTAGCTCTCCTCAGGTCTACCACCAGCTCCTTAGTCATTTTCACATTAAGCTGCGGATAATTCTGCTCACACCATGTGACAAGATATGAACTCTTGTTTCTCTTTCCACAAATGCTGCCTGGCCTGCTGAGTATTTCCAACATTTTATGGTTTTATTTCAACTATGTTCTCACCCTTGTAAATGTAGCATATTCTTATAGATCGTGAGGATTGCTATTAGTATAGAAGGAGCTCTTTGTGTCTATATTCTGTCTGGCCCTTTCACTGCCTGTTTCCCAAGCTCTGCAAATTATTGCTACAAGCTGCTGCACGGTTCCACTATGAAAGTGTTCATTGATTCTGTTAACAAAGCTAAGAAATCAAAATCAAAGTCGCCATGAGAAGACTCTCCGATCAATACTCAGACAAGTGCAATGTCACTCTGGTAATGAAGAAGTTACATAAATTTGTTTAAAACCTGAAAGTATAACGCGTGTTTTGCAGACTATCACAACAACACTCTAATATCAGAATTCCAGCACGAGCACCAAAATTATAGTAGAAGGTTAAACACATTAGGACTTTATTCCCTACGGCACAATAGAATGAGTGGAGAATTGATAGAGATCAGCAGATCAGCAGAATGGGGTGATTAGCACAACTCTTTACACTGTAGGTTCAATTCTTAGAAGGAGTTGGTACTTTCTCTGCATGACTGTGTGGATTTCCACAGTTTCCCTCCACCATCCAAAGGTGTGTCGGTTAATTTTTTCATGATTAGCCTCGGATTAAAATCAGAGAATTGCTTAACTTGGTGGCATGGCTCGAAAGACTGGAAGGATCTAGTTTGTGCTGTATCTCAATAAATAAATACAAAGATTATGAGTGGTATACATAGGGTAAATGCAAGCAAGCTTTTTCCACTGCAGTTGGCTGAGACTAGAGTGAGAGGTCATGGGTTAAAGACAAAAGGTGAAATGTTTAAAGGAAAACTGAGGGAGAACTTCTTCATTCAGAGGGTGGTGAGAGTATGGAAAGAGCTGCCGGTGGAAGTGGTGGATGCGGGTTTGATTTCAACATTTGATAGAAATTTGGGTAAGTACACGGACAGGAGGGCTATGGTCTGGGTGCAGTTCGGTGGACGAGGCAGATTTATAGTTCTGCCTCGACTAGGTGCCTCAATGGGCCAGCTTCTGTGCTGTAAAACTCTAATACTTGTCGGCCAAATCCAAATAATTGACTATTGTGAAAATCGGGTATTCTCCATTTTATGGGAGTGGGGTGTGGATTTCATAGGCATATGGGAATTAGAGGGGGACTGAGATATAATGACAAGATGCATAAAGTCAGTTTTTGGCCACTTTAATTATGTAGAGAATGGTAATTGATCTGTAGGAGACAATCGGAACACGTGGCACAAAGCAGCAGACATGACACACCTGAGAAGGAACCCACGTCAATGCAATGCATAGGCAGCAGCAACAGGATTGAGGCTAGTGGCAGAGTGAACAACTGCTCTGCTGTGTAACTGGGCCATCTCAACAGTGTGTCTGAGAATACAAAGGCTGTTCATTTGAAAGGATCAATTTACATGGTGAATCTAGAACTGTCTAAAACTTAGCGAACATTTCTGGGCAACATCATGAGCACAAATGGCCATTCATCAGTGATGCCTCCAAACACCAGCCCAGGAGGTAACTATTCACACTATGCTAACATTCCTTACAATACCCCTACAGAATGAGAAGATGCTGTCTATTTAGGTTCAATGATTTGTTGTGGATAAAGTGCGCGGAGATCATTGGAATTTGTTACTGCCTTGACAATAAGACGTGGGGGAGGCAGCTGTGTGTTGGTGGCATAGCTGTTTCTCAGATGGTTTCTGAAACTGCAGATGCTGGAATTCTAAAACAAAAGCAGAAAATGCCAAGAGTTCTCAGCAGGCCAGGCTGCACCTGTGGGAAGAGAAATATACTCAGTGTTTCTGGCTGGAGACTCTTCATCAGAAGTGGATACAAAGTAAAAGAAGCAGGCAATGTTGCAGGGAAGGTGGAATTAGAATGTCTGCAAGAGGATAAAATTGGGGTGATGCTGGCAACAAGCAATAAAACAGCTTTTGAGTGGTGGGGGCAGTTAGATTGTGAGAATGTGGGAGCTGGAGGAGTTGCCACAGGTCTGACTGAGCTTGTCCTTCATTCTCAGTGATAAAATAAGGAAGGAAAACCAAATGCACTAAAGTTACAAATGGATGACTGATACAGACAGAAAATTAAAGTTGTAATAGTCAATATGAAGGCAACAAAGTGGCCAGATAAATTGTTATCCTCACTGTACAGCTATACACCCATTGACCAGATGCTTGCAGTTTAACACTATATCAGTGATAGCTCCCTTCTCCATCCTTTCCGCAGTGTAATCAGCTTTTCCTGTCTCCCTTTCAGTTCTAACGAAGAGCCTCTGACACGAACCGTTGACTCTGTTTCTCTTCCCATAGATGCGCCTGGCCTGCTGAGTATTATACTCCTGTTCTATATTGTACAATATCCCCCTTTACCGCCAACTATTCTTTGCCGAATTAGTCCAGCACCGCGGATAGAGCGAGCCCTCGCTGCCCCCTGGCGACAGGCTGTAACGGTATACTGTATAGAGGGCCAGAAGCGCCATCCGGCGGCAAGGGCGCCGAACTCCAACTCCCGACTCTAATTTACCCAGTGAAAAATGAAACTGCATTCGTCCTAATCGCAAGGAAAAGATGAAACTCGAAACCTTGCCCGACAGGCTGCAAAGCACAACACAAATGTTCACGTTCTGTGAATTAAAAGACCATTTGTTTAATTCTATAACGTTAACTGCATTGTTTTACCCAGCGCAATAAATGAGATTTTATCTTAAGGCTGTTTTATTTTCGGCGAAATTTGTCACCGCTTCCTATTAAACGCTCTTGGAAAACAGTTTTAATTCAACTAGACACATCACGAAGTAAACTCAGACCAACCAAAACTCATTTGTTTGAATTAAGAGACTTGCCGTCTCCTGTTGTTAGTTTTCTTTTACTGAAATAGCAAGCAGCTGGTGAATTAACCTGAGGCTACCCAATGTCCACGGCTCACTGATGAGCGAAATCGCTCGCCGTTCAGGAATCAACGAGAAGTGGGCAGATAACTCAGGTGGTCTAAACAGCTGCTATGGACCAAATATACAGACTCCCCGCCCGTTTGTAAATGTTTCACTTGTTACCTTTCCTTATGACGTAGTAGCCATTCGACCGATCGATTCCATGCCGCTTCGAGGATGTGCACAGTAAGTATGCTGAAGGGACTCCTTTAGTTCTCCATTTGATTACCAATTTAACTGCCTTGGCGCAACATTGAGGGCCGAAGTGCCTGTTCCCGAGCTGAACGATTCTATGTTCGATGTTCCACTTCATATCTCTTGCAAAAATATGAACATACATACAAACAGGATGGAGCCATAAGGTCATGAGACATAGGATCAAAATTAGACCACTCGACCCATGGAGGCTGCTCCGACATTCGATCATCACTGATTTATTTTCCCTCTTAACTTCATTCTCATGTCTTCTCCCAGATAGCCTTAGTAATCTACTTTAAATATACCCCTTGACTTGGACCCCACAGCCATCTATACTAATGAATTCCACAGATTCACCATACTCTGGCTAATGAAATTCTCCCTCATCTCTGTTGCAAAGGGACACCCTTGCATTGGGAGCCTGTGCCCTCCAGACTCTCCTACTACAGGCAGCCGTCTGTCCATCTGGACCTTTGAATATTCGATAGGTCTCAATGTGACCACCCCCACCCCATTCTTCTAAACTGCAAAGAGTACAAGCCCAGAGCCATGAAATGCTCTTGTTCATTAACCCTTTCATTCCTGGATCATTCTTGTGAAGCTTCTCTGGACCCTCTCCAATGCCAGCACATCCTTTCTCAGATGAGGGCCCAAACTGTTCAAATCCCATTTGCATTTCCTGATCTACATGAGCAGTGCTGTAGAATGTAACCCACACTGTGGGGCTGTGTACTCAATGCCTGTACTTCACTCAACTCTAAATGTTGCATGATCTGGATCAGTTACTTCCTGTTCCTCCAACTTCATGCATCAGTTTGATGTCATCGCTAGGTGTTCAGATTTAAATACTCCATCAGATTGTGGGAGTGTTATGGATGAACACATTACAGTGGTAACCAATGGGAGAAGACTGGTCAAGCTGCAGAGAAGTGTATCTCAAATAATGGAATTACAACACCACTGGCCAGTATTGGTAAGCAAATTCACCACATTTCTCCACTCTGTTTTTCCTCATGTTCTTCCCTGAACAGATATCGACAATGGTGCAGACCCCAACTGGCTCAGTGACTTCCACATTCTCACCACTCTCTGGTTAAGGAACTCTCATGGTGTTACTCTTGCTTTCCTATTAAAGAGTTATATGAACCATTTCATCCCATCAGTTTGTGTTAACAATGAATGTCAACACCACCTAGAACAATGTAGAGCTAAAAGGGACAAGCAATGCATCTGCAGAGGAAGTCAGTGTGAATAATGAATACAATAGAAGCCAGTTCTAGCAATGGTTAGTTAGTGGGACCAGTTGTTGCTCCATTAAGCCACACAGGCTAAATATTACATACTCAACATCAAGTTTTTCAGAGAACTGGCTCTGTCATCTCAGCAGTCTTATGTAAAAAAGTATTTTCCACTCATAACAGAGTTCCTAGGAATGAATTTCACAACATCTGAGCACAGATAGATACCAAGTCCAAGTCCAGATCATGTTTACTATCATGTGCGCAGATACAGTGAAGTATGAGCACATAGAAAACGTTCTTGCAGCAGCCCCAGGTTCAGAAAAAGCACGGGGCTTAAATTAGACAGGACACTAACAAAAAAGACTGTGCAAGAAATTAGTGCAAAACACAATCAGAGAGAATTCCATAGGAGTGCAAAGAGTCCATTGTGGTCCAGTGCTGAGGTAGGATTAGGGTTCTATTGGTCAGTGTTGGTCGCAATGCTCATAGTCTATTTTATTGCATTAATAGACATAATTTCTCTTTTGATGGTGGAAACACCGTCTTCTACTTAAAGCAAAGTAGTGCAGCTATAGAACAGCTGCCATACAGTTCTATTGACTAGCTTCATGCCTGAATTCTGGTGTTGACAGTGTGGAGTTTGTATGTTCCGGTGTGACTGTATATAGTTACGTACCCTGTAACTGGGTTGTCAAACTAGCAGAAATGGAACACTTGTTGGAGTCTGTGATTACTAGGAAGTAATAAAGTTTTATTAACAAAAATAAGTAATATAGTACACTAATGGCAAGGATATAAATGTAACAGGTTAGCAATGATAGTATACACATATACACAGAAATAGGGTAATAGGAATCAACCAAGCTCTATCGCAGTCTAGGGGTAAAATGATCAGTCTTAAGGTGAAGCAGAGTTCAGTTCAGTCTGGTGTAGTTCGAAGTAATCGCTGTTGTTCTACCATTGGAGAGAGAGAGAGAGTGAGAGATACAGTTGGTTTCAGGCAAACCTTTCGATGCCTTCTGATCTCGCTGTGGTCACCGACTGTGACCCCTCCTTTCCGGATGCGACCGTTCTTCCGTGGTGAACTCGGCACCCAGGCAAGGGCGGACACACATCAGGTTCCCACCAATTGTACCTTTACACCCTGTGAGCCTCTGGCTGATTCCTGCAAATCGGTCCTCCAAACTCCTACCAACTTGTGGGGCACAATGCTCTTTCCAGGGTCTCGTGGCTTGTGTGTCGTGCCTTAGCAAACCCGCTATTTTTATCCCCCTGATGGGGTATCACCTGTCCATCAAACTTCACACTTCCTATTGTCTCAGCAGGATTGTAAATGAACAGTTCAGGTTCCAAGCAAACTGTCTGTGGCAGACACCACATACTGAATTATGTGTGTCGCTCTCATTATCTCTCTCTTCTCTCTTATTAGCATTTTGAATGGCTCTCCGTTGTCTCTTGTTATCTCTCTCTTTAGCATCATCCAGTCTGCAGCTCTGCTTGGCTTCACACATGACAATATGTTGCATCAGGAGATAAAGCAGTCCATGTTTGTATGCAGCACAACCTAGACAACACTGAGGCATGGGCTGGTGAGTAACTTCCAAGCTCCAAACATGCCAGGTAATGGCCGTCTGTAATAGAAAATTGTTTAACAATCATTTATAATCAACAGCATTACCATTGGCAAGTCCCCCTTCACCAATAAATGTAGTTACCGTTGGTCATTTATAATCAATAACATCACCATCGGCAAGTCTCCCTTCACCAACAACTGGAGTTACAGTTGACCAGAATAATAACTGAACCAGACACACAGATATTGTAATGGATGACTCACCTACTGACACCCCAAAACCTTCACTTTGTTCACAAGGCACATCATCTGTGAGATTAAACACTGTCCTCTTGCTTGGATGAGCGCACCTCCTACATATTCAAGAAGTTTAATACCACTTGGGACAAAACAGCGTAGTTGATAGAATGAAATTTTTAAAAAACTTTCATTCCTTCCAATCCCAAACCATACAAAAATACTATTTACAGAAGGCACACCAGTAGAAGCTTTATTTCAGAACTTTAAGCAGATATGATGTGTCATTGTAGACGGACAAACTTTTGTAGAAGTACAGCGGAATGCATTCTGACTGGCTGTATCACAGGCTGGTATGGGAATTCCAATACACATAAACACAAGACCATAAGACCATAAGATGCAGGAGCAGAAGCAGGCCATCTGGTCCACTGAGTCTGCTTTGTCATTCAGTCATGGGTTGATCCAATTCTTCCAGTCATCCCCACTCCCCTGCCTTCACCCCATATCCTTTGATGCCCTGGCTAATCAAGAACCTATCTATCTCTGCCTTAAACGCACCCAATGACTTGACCTCCACAGCTGCTCAAGGCAATAAATTCCACAGATTTACCACGCTCTGACTAAAGTAATTTTTCCACATCTCAGTTCTAAATGGACATCCTTCAATCCTGAAGTTGTGCCCTCTTGTCCTAGAATCCCCTACCATGGGAAATAACTTTGCCATATCTAATCTGCCCATTTATTTCTTCCACCAAAGTGCATGACTATACACTTTCCAACATTGTATTTCATTTGCCACTTCTTTGCCCATTCTCCTAAACTATCTAAGTCTCTCTGCAGGCTCTCTGTTTCCTCAGCACTACCTGCTCCTCCACCTATCTTTGCATCATCAGCAAATTTAGCCACAAATCCATTAATCCCATAGTCCAAATCATTGACATACATTTTAAAAAACAGCGGTCCCAATACCAGCCCCTGTGGAATTCCACCGGTAACCAGCAGCCAGCCAGAATAGGATCCCTTTATTCCCACTCTCTGTTTTCTGCTGACCAGCCAATGCTCCACCCATGCTTGTAACTTCCTTGTAATTCCATGGGCTCTTACCTTGCTAAATAGCCTCATGTGCAGCACCTTGTCAAAGGCCTTCTGAAAATCCAAGTACACCACGTCTACTGCATCTCCTTTGTCTACCCTGCTTGTAATTTCCTCAAAGAATTGCAGTAGATTGGACAGGCAGGATTTTCCTTTCTGGAAACGATGCTAGCTTTGGCCTATCTTGTTATGTGCCTCCAGGTACTCCATAATCTCATCCCTAACAATCGATTCCAATAACTTCCCAACCACTGATGTCAGGCTAACTGGTCTATAGTTTCCTTTCTGCTGCCTCCCACCCTTAAATAGCGGAGTAACATTTGCAATTTTCCAGTCATCCGGCACAATGCCAAAATCTATCGATTCTTGAAAGATCATCATTAATGCCTCCGCAATCTCTCCAGCTACATCCTTCAGAACCCGAGGGTGCATTCCATCAGGTCCAGGAGATTTATCCAACCTCAGACCATTAAGCTTCCTGAGCACCTTCTCAGTCATAATTTTCACTGCACAAACTTTACTTCCCTGACACTCTTGAATGCCTGGTATACTGCAGACATCTTACACTGAAAAGCTTTTAGTATCTTCTTTGATATTAGTCACCAGCTTCCTTTCATAATTCATCTTTTCCTTCCTTCGTCTGGCAGGAGGAGAGAGAGCAACGCGCCGCACGTGCGCAGCCCTCCGGTGAAAAATGATATCGTATCCATTAAATAGGGGCTGTGGTCAATTCTGATTTGATGGAGACGGACGTGAAAGCACAGAGGAGCATCTGGAGAAATTTCTGAAATGCCAGTTCGCTGCTGTTGTTACTGTGCGGTCGCGAATCTTTCGGAGGGAAGACCTCAAAATCCCCGGCTTTGCCTGCTGTTGGCGACCGAGATTGAGGTCGAATCGTTTGCTCAGTACTCGGTGTCAGAGAGTCGATCGGAGGCTCGAAGTTTTCGGATGACTCAGAGTCGGACTGTGGTTGACATGGCAGGGAGAGTTTTTCTTCTTTCTCCCGTCTGCGTGAGATGTGGGACATTTGAGAGACTTTGAACTTTTTACTGTGCTCATGGACCTCTCCATCAAGTTATGGTATTGTTGCACTGTTGTAACTATATGTTATAATTATGTGGTTTTGTTAGTTTTTCAGTCTTGGTCTGTCCTGTGTTTTGTGATATCACACTGGAGGAAATATTGTATCATTTCTTAATGCATGCATTACAACAAAAGAGGACTGCATGTCTTCATAATCTAATAACCTTCCTTCTGCAAGTTTTTAAAAGCTTCCCAATCCTCTATCCTCCCACTAGCTCTGGCTTCCTTGTATGCCCTCTCTCTTTTGCTTTTACTTTGGCTCTGACTTCACTTGTCAGCCACAGTCGTGTCCCTCTTCCCTTTGAAAATTTCTTCTTATTTGGAATATATCTGTCTTGCACTTCCCTCATTTTTCACAGAAATTCCATCCATTAATGCTCTGCTATCCTTCCTGCAAATGTCTCTTGCCAGTCAACTTCAACCAGATCCCCTCTCATGCCATTGTAATTTGCTTTATTCCACTGAGATACTGACACAATGGATTTTATTTTTACCCTCTCAAATTTCAATGTGAACTCAATCATATTGTGGTCACTAAGGGTTCCTTAACCTTAAGCTCTTTTATCACCTCTGGATCATTGCACAACACCCAATCCAGCCCAGTTGATCCCCTAGTGGGCTCAACAACAAGCTGTTCTAAAAAGCCATCCCTTAGACATTCTACAAATTCTTTCTTGAGGTCCAGTACTGACCTGGTTTTCCCAATCCACTTTCATGTTAAAATCCCCAACAATTATCATGACATTGTCTTTCTGACACGCTTTTTCTATCTCCTGCTGTAATTTGTAATCCACATCTGGATTACTGTTTGGAGGCCTGTATACAACTACCATTCGGGTCCTTTTAATCTTCCCATTTCTTAACTCAACTTATATAGACACTATGCCTTCCAATCCTATGTTATTTCTTTCTAATGATTTAATATTATTTCTTATACACAGAGCCGCACTACCCCCTCTGCCTACTAACCTATCTTTCCAATACACTGTTGTTCTCTTGACACCACTGTGTCAATGTGATGACTTCCTCTCTGTAGGCTGCCTCGTTATTATTTGAGATTAGGCCAAACAATGAGGTATCATCAGCAAACTTAATTAGCAGATTGGAGTGACACAGTCATGGGTATACAGGAGTAAAGGAGGGGACTTAGTACACAACCCTGAGGGCCACCTGTGTTGAGAGTCAGAGGGGTGGAAGTGAGGA
The DNA here is from genome assembly GCF_963921235.1 of Mobula hypostoma. Lineage (NCBI taxonomy): Eukaryota > Metazoa > Chordata > Chondrichthyes > Myliobatiformes > Myliobatidae > Mobula > Mobula hypostoma. The sequence goes on from NC_086115.1 coordinate 1,294,951, forward strand.
AGCCCACTCGTACCACCTGCTGGCGATCTGACAGGAAGTCCAGGATCCAGCAGGGTGAAGGTTGAGGTCTCTGAGCTTCCTGTCGAGCCCGGATGGAATTATGGTTTTGAATGCTGAACTGTAGTCCAAGAACAGCATTCTCACATAAGCATCCTTCTTCTCCAGATGTGTAAGGACGGTATGTAGAGCTGTGGCTATTGCGTCATCTGTCGATTGGTTGTGTCGGTAGGCAAATTGAAGGGTGTCCATTGTGGGTGGTAGCAAGCTGCAGATGTAGTCCTTGTCCAGCCCCTCAAAGCAGTTGCTTATTATTGAGGTGAGTGCGACAGGATGTATTGGTACAGGGGACAATGGTGGATGACTTGAAGCAGGAGGACACTCTACACTGGCAGAGGGAGAGATTTCAAAAGTCTGTGAACACACCTGTCAGTTGTGCCACACGCACTCTGAGTACCCGCCCTGGGATGCCTTCTGGTCCTGCAGCCTTGCCACTGTCCACTCATTGGAAACACCTGCGTACTTTGGTCTCAGGGATGACCAAGGAGCAGGTGGCTTCGGCAGCTCTCCCTGGGGGCTCAGTGTTGGCAACGTCTAACCATGTGTAAAACAGATTTAGCTCATCTGGGAGGGAGGCAGCGAGGTACACTGTGTGCATGTCCATTAACAAAAGGTGCAGCAGTGATTCCTATTACCATTGTCAGTGATAACAAAATGATTAAATTCCTGAATCTGATCAGAAGACTTCCTGGGCACTCAGTGCCATTGAGGAATACAAGAACTGTCTGTCCATTCAATACACATGATAGGAACAAGCCACTTATGTATCCTCTGATGCCCTTCAATATATGAATGAATTCTACAACCTTCATAGATCAGAGGAAATTAGGGAATCGGCAGCCATCAGGAACAATAGATAATGGAAGAGTTTAGGGTCATTGCTGTCAGATCATCAATCTCTGAAAATTAGCAGGCTAGCCAATCAGTGTTGAAAGAACAGGTGGCATCAATACTCATTGAAAAGACAAATAATTGACTCAGGAAAATGATTTACACTACAGCCAGTAGATTCTGGATTTCATTGTAGGTGGAAATGCCACCCACATTCAAGAACTTCGTATTGAATACTCAATGGCCAAATGTCAATTTCTGAATCAGTTTCCAAGGATTTATGGGTTCCATAACATTTGAAGAAAAGTCTCCTCATGGAATTGCCAACTCTAAGCTCCCAAGGAAAATTGAGAACAAAGTCTTAGAATGGACAGACACGGCTTCTCTCCCCAACAAATCAAAATTTATAAATGCAGAAGTTTAAGAGAATGTTTTCACAGAAGCATCAGTATTTTAAACTATGTCTGCAAATGATTATTGGGATTATAGCTGCATGGCGGCCACATTCAATGGTACGTAAAGCAGAAAACCATCAACATGAACTGGTTGAAGCCAGTGTTGTAGTTTCCCTGTAAACAGATAGAAATATTCAGATAGGTGGTTCGGAGAGATAATTTTGACAGGTGGTTTGGAGAAGTGATTTGGAGAGGTCACTCAGAGAGATGATTCGGAGAGGTGGTTCAGATAGGTGATTCCGAGAGGTGGCTCAGAGAGGTCGTTCGGAGAGGTGATTCACAGGGGTGATTCAGAGAGTTGGTTCGGAGAGTTGGTACGGAGAGCTGATTTGGAAAGGTCATTTTGACAGGTAGTTCGGAGAGGTGGTTCGGAGAGGTGATTCAGAGAGGTGGCTCGGAGAGGTAGTTCAGAGAGGTGGTTCAGAGAAGTAGTTTGGAGAGGTAATTTTGACAGGTAGTTCGGAGAGGTGGTTCGGAGAGGTGATTCGAAGAGGTGGTTTGGAGAGGTGGCTCGGAGAGTTTATTCGGAGAGGTGGTTCAGAGAGGTGGTTCTGAGTGGTCATTTTGACAGGTAGTTCGTAGAGGTGGTTCATTGTGGTGGTTCGGAGAGGTGACTCAGAGAGATGATTCAGAGAGGTGATTCGGAGAGGTGGTTCGGAGGGGTAGTTTGGAGAGGTGATTCGGAGAGTTGGTTCGGAGAGCTGATTTGGAAAGGTCATTTTGCCAGATAGTTCGGAGAGGTGGTTCGGAGAGGTGGTTCAGAGAGGTGATTCGGAGAGGTGGTTCAGAGAGGTGGTTTGGAGAGGTGACTCAGAGAGATGATTCGGAGAGGTGGTTTGGAGAAGTAGTTCGGAGAGGTGATTCGGAGAGGTGATTCGGAGAGGTGATTCGGAGAGGTGATTCGGAGAGGTGGTTCGGAGAGGTTGTTCAGAGAGGTAGTTCGGAGAGGTGATTCAGAGAGGTGGTTCGGAGAGGTGGTTCAAATAGGTCATTTTGACAGGTGGTTCAGAGAGTTGATTCGGAGAGTTAATACTGACAGGTGGTTCGGAGAGGTGGTTCGGAGAGTTGGTTCGGAGAGGTGATTCGGAGAGTTGGTTCGGAGAGTTGGTTTGGAGAGCTGATTTGGAAAGGTCATTTTGGCAGGTAGTTCAGAGAGGTGGTTCGGAGAGGTGGTTCAGAGAGGTCATTTTGATAGGTAGTTCGGAGAGGTGGTTCGTTGTGGTAGTTTGGACAGGTGACTCAAAGGGATGATTCAGAGAGGTGGTTCAGAGTCTTGATTCGGAGAGGTGGTTCAGAGAGGTGATTCGGAAAGGCGGTTCGAAGAGTTAATACTGTCAGGTGGTTTGGAGAGGTGGTTCAGAGAGGTCATTTTGACAGGTAGTTCGGAGAGGTGGTTCGGTGTGGTGGTTTGGACAGGTGACTCAGAGAGATGATTCAGAGAGGTGGTTCGGAGAGGTAGTTCAGAGAGGTGATTCGGAGATGTGGTTCAGAGAGGTATTTCGGAGAGGTGGTTCGGAGAGGTGATTCGGAGAGGTGATTCAGTGAGGTGATTCGGAGAGGTGGTTCGGAGAGGTGGTTCGGAGAGGTGGTTCGGAGAGGTGATTCAGTGAGGTGATTTGGAGAGGTGGTTCGGAGAGGTGATTCGGAGAGGTAGTTCAGAAAGATGATTCGGACAGCTGATTCGGAGAGGTGATTCGGAGAGTTGGTTCCGAGAGTTGGTTCGGAGACCTGATTTGGAAAGGTCATTTTGGCAGGTAGTTCTGATAGGTGATCTGAAGAGGTGGTTCGGAGAATTGGTTCAGAGAGGTGGTTCGGAGAGGTGGTTCATTGTGGTAGTTTGGAGAGGTGACTCAGAGGGATGATTCAGAGAGGTGGTTCAGAGAGGTGGTTCGAATAGGTCATTTTGACAGGTGGTTCAGAGAGTTGATTCGGAGAGGTAATACTGACAGGTGGTTCGGAGAGGTGATTCGGAGAGTTGGTTCAGAGAGATGGTTCGGAGAGGTGGTTTCTTGTGGTAGTTTGGAGATGTGACTCAGAGGGATGACTCAGAGAGGTGGTTCAGAGAGGTGGTTCGAATAGGTCATTTTGACAGGTGGTTTAGAGAGTTGATTCGGAGAGGTAATACTGACAGGTGGTTCGGAGAAGTGGTTGGGAGAGGTGATTCGGAGAGTTGGTTCGGAGAGGTGATTCGGACAGTTGGTTCGGAGAGTTGGTTTGGAGAGCTGATTTGGAAAGGTCATTCTGGCAGGTAGTTCAGAGAGGTGGTTCGGAGAGGTGGTTCAGAGAGGTCATTTTGATAGGTAGTTCGGAGAGGTGGTTCGGAGAGGTGGTTCGGAGAGATGATTCGGAGAGGTGATTCGGAGAGGTGATTCGGAGAGGTGGTTCGGAGAGGTGATTCGGTGAGGTGATTCGGAGAGGTGGTTCAGATAGATGATTCGGAAGGGCGGTTCGAAGAGTTAATACTGTCAGGTGGTTTGGAGAGGTGGTTCAGAGAAGTCATTTTGACAGGTGGTTCGGAGAGGTGGTTCGGTGTGGTGGTTTGGACAGGTGACTCAAAGAGATGATTCAGAGAGGTGGTTCGGAGAGGTAGTTCAGAGAGGTGATTCGGAGATGTGGTTCGAGAGGTATTTCGGAGAGGTGATTCGGAGAGGTGGTTCGGAGAGGTGATTCAGTGAGGTGATTCGGAGAGGTGGTTCGGAGAGGTGATTCGGATAGGTAGTTCAGAAAGATGATTCGGACAGCTGATTCGGAGAGGTGATTCGGAGAGTTGGTTCCGAGAGTTGGTTCGGAGACCTGATTTGGAAAGGTCATTTTGGCAGGTAGTTCTGATAGGTGATCTGAAGAGGTGGTTCGGAGAATTGGTTCAGAGAGGTGGTTCGGAGAGGTGGTTCAGAGAGGTCATTTTGATAGGTAGTTCGGAGAGGTGGTTCGGAGAGATGATTCGGAGAGGTGATTCGGAGAGGTGGTTCGGAGAGGTGATTCGGGTAGGTGATTCGGAGAGGTGGTTCAGAGAGGTGATTCGGAAAGGTGGTTCGGAGAGGTGATTCAGTGAGGTGATTCGGAGAGGTGGTTCGGAGAGGTGGTTCAGAGAGGTGGCTCGGAGAGGTGGTTCGGAGACCTGATTTGGAAATGTCATTTTGGCAGGTAGTTCTGAGAGGAGATTTGGAGAGGTGGTTCAGAGAGGTGGTTCAGAGAGTTGGTTCAGAGAAGTGGTTCGGAGAGGTAACTCAGAGGGATGATTCAGAGAGGTGGTTCGGAGAGGTGATTCGGAGAGTTGGTTCGCAGAGTTGGTTTGGAGAGCTGATTTGGAAAGGTCATCTTGGCAGGTAGTTCGGAGAGGTGGTTCGGAGAGGTGGTTCAGAGAGGTCATTTTGATAGGTAGTTCGGAGAGGTGGTTCGTTGTGGTAGTTTGGAGAGGTGACTGAGAGGGATGATTCAGTGAGGTGGTTCAGAGAGGTGGTTCGGAGAGGTGGTTCAGAGAGGTCATTTTGATAGGTAGTTCGGAGAGGTGGTTCGGAGAGATGATTCGGAGAGGTGATTCGGAGAGGTGGTTCGGAGAGGTGATTCGGGTAGGTGATTCGGAGAGGTGGTTCAGAGAGGTGATTCGGAAAGGTGGTTCGGAGAGGTGATTCAGTGAGGTGATTCGGAGAGGTGGTTCGGAGAGGTGGTTCAGAGAGGTGGCTCGGAGAGGTGGTTCGGAGACCTGATTTGGAAATGTCATTTTGGCAGGTAGTTCTGAGAGGAGATTTGGAGAGGTGGTTCAGAGAGGTGGTTCAGAGAGTTGGTTCAGAGAAGTGGTTCGGAGAGGTAACTCAGAGGGATGATTCAGAGAGGTGGTTCGGAGAGGTGATTCGGAGAGTTGGTTCGCAGAGTTGGTTTGGAGAGCTGATTTGGAAAGGTCATCTTGGCAGGTAGTTCGGAGAGGTGGTTCGGAGAGGTGGTTCAGAGAGGTCATTTTGATAGGTAGTTCGGAGAGGTGGTTCGTTGTGGTAGTTTGGAGAGGTGACTGAGAGGGATGATTCAGTGAGGTGGTTCAGAGAGGTGATTCGGAAAGGCGGTTCGAAGAGATAATACTGTCAGGTGGTTTGGAGAGGTGGTTCAGAGAGGTCATTTTGACAGGTAGTTCGGAGAGGTGGTTCGGTGTGGTGGTTTGGACAGGTGACTCAGAGAGATGATTCAGAGAGGTGGTTCGGAGAGGTAGTTCAGAGAGGTGATTCGGAGATGTGGTTCGGAGAGGTATTTCGGAGAGGTGATTAGGAGAGGTGGTTCGGAGAGGTAGTTTGGAGAGGTGATTCGGAGAGGTGATTCGTAGAGGTGGTTCATAGAGGAGATTCGTAGAGGAGATTCGGAGAGGTGATTCAGAGAGGTGATTCGGAGATGTGGTTCGGAGAGGTAGTTCGGAGAGGTGATTCGGAGAGGTGATTCGGAGAGGTGATTCGGAGACGTGGTTCGGAGAGGTGATTCGGAGAGGTGATTTGGAGAGTTGGTTCAGAGAGTTGTTTCGGAGAACTGATTTGGAAAGGTCATTTTGGCAGGTAGTTCTGAGAGGCCATTTGGAGAGGTGGTTCGGACAGGTGGTTCGGAGAGTTGGTTCAGAGAGGTGGTTCAGAGAGGTGGTTCGTTGTGGTAGTTTGGAGAGGTGACTCAGGGATGATTCAGAGAGGTGGTTCGGTGAGGTGATTCAGAGAGTTGGTTCGGACAGATGATTCGGAGAGTTGGTTCGCAGAGTTGGTTCGGAGAGCTGATTTGGAAAGTCATTTTGGCAGGTAGTTCGGAGAGGTGGTTCAGAGAGGTCATTTTGATAGGTAGTTCGGAAAAGTGGTTCGTTGTGGTAGTTTGGAGAGGTGACATAGAGGGATGATTCAGAAAGGTGGTTCAGAGAGTTGATTCGGAGAGGTGCTTCAGAGAGGTGATTCGCAAAGGCGGTTCGAAGAGATAATACTGTCAGGTGGTTTGGAGTGGTGGTTCAGAGAGGTCATTTTGACAGGTAGTTCGGAGAGGTGGTTCGGTGTGTTGGTTTGGACAGGTGACTCAGAGAGATGATTCAGAGAAGTGGTTCGGAGAGGTGGTTCGGAGAGGTGATTCGGAGAGGTGATTTGGAGAGTTGGTTCGGAGAGTTGGTTCGGAGAACTGATTTGGAAAGGTCATTTTGGCAGGTAGTTCTGAGAGGTCATTTGGAGAGGTGGTTCGGAGAGGTGGTTCGTTGTGGTAGTTTGGAGAGGTGACTCAGGGATGATTCAGAGAGGTGGTTCGGAGAGGTGGTTTGGAGAGTTGGTTCGGAGAACTGATTTGGAAAGGTCATTTTGGCAGGTAGTTCAGAGAGGTGATTCGGAAAGGCGGTTCGAAGAGATAATACTGTCAGGTGGTTTGGAGAGGTGGTTCAGAGAGGTCATTTTGACAGGTAGTTCGGAGAGGTGGTTCGGTGTGGTGGTTTGGACAGGTGACTCAGAGAGATGATTCAGAGAGGTGGTTCGGAGAGGTAGTTCAGAGAGGTGATTCGGAGATGTGGTTCGGAGAGGTATTTCGGAGAGGTGATTAGGAGAGGTGGTTCGGAGAGGTAGTTTGGAGAGGTGATTCGGAGAGGTGATTCGTAGAGGTGGTTCGTAGAGGAGATTCGTAGAGGAGATTCGTAGAGGAGATTCGGAGAGGTGATTCGGAGAGGTGATTCGGAGATGTGGTTCGGAGAGGTAGTTCGGAGAGGTGATTCGGAGAGGTGATTCGGAGAGGTGATTCGGAGAGGTGATTCGGAGAGGTGATTCGGAGACGTGGTTCGGAGAGGTGATTCGGAGAGGTGATTTGGAGAGTTGGTTCAGAGAGTTGTTTCGGAGAACTGATTTGGAAAGGTCATTTTGGCAGGTAGTTCTGAGAGGTCATTTGGAGAGGTGGTTCGGAGAGGTGGTTCGTTGTGATAGTTTGGAGAGGTGACTAAGGGATGATTCAGAGAGGTGGTTCGGAGAGGTGGTTTGGAGAGTTGGTTCGGAGAGCTGATTTGGAAAGGTCATTTTGGCAGGTAGTTCTGAGAGGTCATTTGGTGAGGTGGTTCGGAGAGGTGGTTCGTTGTGGTAGTTTGGAGAGGTGACTCAGGGATAATTCAGAGAGGTGGTTCGGAGAGGTGGTTTGGAGAGTTGGTTCGGAGAGCTGATTTGGAAAGTCATTTTGGCAGGTAGCTCGGAGATGTGGTTCAGAGAGGTCATTTTGATAGGTAGTTCGGAGAAGTGGTTCGTTGTGGTGGTTTGGACAGGTGACTCAGAGAGATGATTCAGAGAGGTGGTTCGGAGAGATAGTTCAGAGAGGTGATTCGGAGATGTGGTTTGGAGAGGTATTTCGGAGAGGTGATTCGGAGAGGTGGTTCGGAGAGTTAGTTGGGACAGGTCATTTTGACAGGTAGTTCGGAGAGGTGGTTCGGTGTGGTGGTTTGGACAGGTGACTCAGAGAGATCATTCGGAGAGGTAGTTTGGAGAGGTGGTTCGGAGAGGTGATTCGGAGAGCTTATTTGGAGAATTGGTTCAAGGAGGAGATTCGGAAAAGTCAGTTTGATAGGTAGCTCGGAGAGGTGATTCGGAGAGTTGGCTCGGAGAGGTGTTTCGGAGAGGTGACTCGGAGAGGTGGTTCGGAGACCTGATTTAGAAAGGTCATTTTGGCAGGTAGTTCTGAAGGTGATTTGGAGAGGTGGTTCTGAGAGGTGGTTCGGAGAGTTGGTTCAGAGAGGTGATTCGGAGAGGTGGTTCGTTGTGGTAGTTTGGAGAGGTGACTCAGAGGGATGATTCAGAGAGGTGGTTCGGAGAGGTGATTCACAGAGTTGGTTCAGAGAGTTGGTTCGGAGAGGTGATTCGTGGAGTTGGTTCGGAGAGCTGATTTGGAAAGGTCATTTTGGCAGGTAGTTCAGAGAGGTGGTTCAGAGAGGTCATTTTGATAGGTAGTTCGGAGAGGTTGTTCGTTGTGGTAGTTTGGAGAGGTGACTCAGAGGGATGATTCACAGAGGTGGTTCAGATAGTTGATTCGGAGAGGTGGTTCAGAGAGGTGATTCGGAAAGGCTGTTCGAAGAGGTAATACTGTCAGGTGGTTTGGAGAGGTGGTTCAGAGAGGTCATTTTGACAGGTAGTTCGGAGAGGTGGTTCGCTGTGGTGGTTTGGACAAGTGAGTCAGAGAGATGATTCAGAGAGGTGGTTCGGAGAGGTAGTTCAGAGAGGTGATTCGGAGAGGTAGCTCAGAGAGGTGATTCGGAAAGGTGGTTCGGAGAGTTGGTTCGGAGAGTTGGTTCGGAGAGCTGATTTGGAAAGGTCATTTTGGCAGGTAGTTCGGAGAGGTGGTTCGGAGAGGTCATTTTGATAGGTAGTTCGGAGAGGTGGTTCGTTGTGGTAGTTTGGAGAGGTGGTTCGTTGTGGTAGTTTGGAGAGGTGACTCAGAGGGATGATTCAGAGAGGTGGTTTAGAGAGGTGATTCGGAAAGGCGGTTCAAAGAGGTAATACTGTCGGGTGGTTTGGAGAGGTGGTCCAGAGAGGTCATTTTGACAGGTAGTTCGGAAAGGTGGTTCGGTGTGGTGGTTTGGACAGGTGACTCAGAGAGATGATTCAGAGAGGTGGTTCGGAGAGGTAGTTCAGAGAGGTGATTCGGAGATGTAGTTCAGAGAGGTATTTCGGAGAGGTGATTCGGAGAGGTGGTTCGGAGAGGTGATTCAGTGAGGTGATTTGGAGAGGTGGTTCGGAGAGGTGGTTTGGAGAGGTGATTCAGTGAGGTGATTCGGAGAGGTGGTTCGGAGAGGTGATTCGGAGAGGTAGTTCAGAAAGATGATTCGGACAGCTGATTCGGAGAGGTGATTCGGAGAGGTAGTTCAGAAAGATGATTCGGACAGCTGATTCGGAGAGGTGATTCGGAGAGTTGGTTCCGAGAGTTGGTTCGGAGACCTGATTTGGAAAGGTCATTTTGGCAGGTAGTTCTGAGAGATGATCTGAAGAGGTGGTTCGGAGAATTGGTTCAGAGAGGTGGTTCGGAGAGGTGGTTCATTGTGGTAGTTTGGAGAGGTGACTCAGAGGGATGATTCGGAGAGGTGGTTCAGAGAGGTCATTTTGATAGGTAGTTCGGAGAGGTGGTTCGTTGTGGTAGTTTGGAGAGGTGGTTCGTTGTGGTAGTTTGGAGAGGTGACTCAGAGGGATGATTCGGAGAGGTGGTTCAGAGAGGTGATTCGGAAAGGCTGTTCGAAGAGGTAATACTGTCAGGTGGTTTGGAGAGGTGGTTCAGAGAGGTCATTTTGACAGGTAGTTCGGAGAGGTGGTTCGCTGTGGTGGTTTGGACAAGTGAATCAGAGAGATGATTCAGAGAGGTGGTTCGGAGAGGTAGTTCAGAGAGGTGATTCGGAGAGGTAGCTCAGAGAGGTGATTCGGAAAGGTGGTTCGGAGAGTTGGTTCGGAGAGTTGGTTCGGAGAGCTGATTTGGAAAGGTCATTTTGGCAGGTAGTTCGGAGAGGTGGTTCGGAGAGGTCATTTTGATAGGTAGTTCGGAGAGGTGGTTCGTTGTGGTAGTTTGGAGAGGTGGTTCGTTGTGGTAGTTTGGAGAGGTGACTCAGAGGGATGATTCAGAGAGGTGGTTTAGAGAGGTGATTCGGAAAGGCGGTTCAAAGAGGTAATACTGTCAGGTGGTTTGGAGAGGTGGTTCAGAGAGGTCATTTTGACAGGTAGTTCGGAGAGGTGGTTCGGTGTGGTGGTTTGGACAGGTGACTCAGAGAGATGATTCAGAGAGGTGGTTCGGAGAGGTAGTTCAGAGAAGTGATTCGGAGATGTAGTTCAGAGAGGTATTTCGGAGAGGTGATTCGGAGAGGTGGTTCGGAGAGGTGATTCAGTGAGGTGATTTGGAGAGGTGGTTCGGAGAGGTGGTTCGGAGAGGTGATTCAGTGAGGTGATTCGGAGAGGTGGTTCGGAGAGGTGATTCGGAGAGGTAGTTCAGAAAGATGATTCGGACAGCTGATTCGGAGAGGTGATTCGGAGAGTTGGTTCCGAGAGTTGGTTCGGAGACCTGATTTGGAAAGGTCATTTTGGCAGGTAGTTCTGAGAGGTGATCTGAAGAGGTGGTTCGGAGAATTGGTTCAGAGAGGTGGTTCGGAGAGGTGGTTCATTGTGGTAGTTTGGAGAGGTGACTCAGAGGGATGATTCAGAGAGGTGGTTCAGAGAGGTGGTTCGAATAGGTCATTTTGACAGGTGGTTCAGAGAGTTGATTCGGAGAGGTAATACTGACAGGTGGTTCGGAGAGGTGATTCGGAGAGTTGGTTCAGAGAGATGGTTCGGAGAGGTGGTTTCTTGTGGTAGTTTGGAGAGGTGACTCAGAGGGATGACTCAGAGAGGTGGTTTAGAGAGGTGGTTCGAATAGGTCATTTTGACAGGTGGTTTAGAGAGTTGATTCGGAGAGGTAATACTGACAGGTGGTTCGGAGAAGTGGTTGGGAGAGGTTATTCGGAGAGTTGGTTCGGAGAGGTGATTCGGAGAGTTAGTTCGGAGAGTTGGTTTGGAGAGCTGATTTGGAAAGGTCATTCTGGCAGGTAGTTCAGAGAGGTGGTTCGGAGAGGTGGTTCAGAGAGGTCATTTTAATAGGTAGTTCGGAGAGGTGATTCGGAGAGGTGGTTCGGAGAGATGATTCGGAGAGGTGATTCGGAGAGGTGATTCGGAGAGGTGGCAGAGAGAGGTGATTCGGAAAGGTGGTTCGGAGAGGTGATTCAGTGAGGTGATTCGGAGAGGTGGTTCGGAGAGCTGGTTCAGAGAGGTGGCTCGGAGAGGTGGTTCGGAGACCTGATTTGGAAATGTCATTTTGGCAGGTAGTTCTGAGAGGTGATTTGGAGAGCTGGTTCAGAGAGGTGGTTCAGAGAGGTGGTTCAGAGAAGTGGTTCGGAGAGGTAACTCAGAGGGATGATTCAGAGAGGTGGTTCAGAGAGGTGATTCAGAGAGTTGGTTCGGACAAGTGATTTGGAGAGTTGGTTCGCAGAGTTGGTTTGGAGAGCTGATTTGGAAAGGTCATCTTGGCAGGTAGTTCGGAGAGGTGGTTCAGAGAGGTCATTTTGATAGGTAGTTCGGAGAGGTGGTTCGTTGTGGTAGTTTGGAGAGGTGACTGAGAAGGATGATTCAGTGAGGTGGTTCAGAGAGTTAATTCGGAGAGGTGGTTCAGAGAGGTGATTCAGAAAGGCGGTTCGAAGAGATAATACTGTCAGGTGGTTTGGAGAGGTGGTTCAGAGAGGTCATTTTGACAGGTAGTTCGGAGAGGTGGTTCGGTGTGGTGGTTTGGACAGGTGACTCAGAGAGATGATTCAGAGAGGAGGTTCGGAGAGGTAGTTCAGAGAGGTGATTCGGAGATGTGGTTCGGAGAGGTATTTCGGAGAGGTGATTAGGAGAGGTGATTCGGAGAGGTGGTTCGGAGAGGTAGTTTGGAGAGGTGATTCGTAGAGGTGATTCGTAGAGGTGGTTCATAGAGGAGATTCGTAGAGGAGATTCGGAGAGGAGATTCGGAGAGGAGATTCGGAGAGGAGATTCGGAGAGGTGATTCGGAGATGTGGTTCGGAGAGGTATTTCGGAGAGGTGATTAGGAGAGGTGATTCGGAGAGGTGGTTCGGAGAGGTAGTTTGGAGAGGTGATTCGTAGAGGTGATTCGTAGAGGTGGTTCATAGAGGAGATTCGTAGAGGAGATTCGGAGAGGAGATTCGGAGAGGAGATTCGGAGAGGTGATTCGGAGAGGTGATTCGGAGATGTGGTTCGGAGAGGTAGTTCAGAGACGTGATTCGGAGAGGTGATTCGGAGAGGTGGTTCGGAGAGGTGATTCGGAGAGGTGATTTGGAGAGTTGGTTTGGAGAACTGATTTGGCAAGGTCATTTTGGCAGGTAGTTCTGAGAGGTCATTTGGAGAGGTGGTTCGGAGAGGTGGTTCGTTGTGGTAGTTTGGAGAGGTGACTCAGGGATGATTCAGAGAGGTGGTTCGGAGAGGTGGTTTGGAGAGTTGGTTCGGAGAGCTGATTTGGAAAGTCATTTTGGCAGGTAGTTCGGAGAGGTGGTTCAGAGAGGTCATTTTGATAGGTAGTTCGGAGAAGTGGTTCGTTGTGGTGGTGTGGACAGGTGACTCAGAGAGATGATTCAGAGAGGTGGTTCGGAGAGATAGTTCAGAGAGGTGATTCGGAGATGTGGTTTGGAGAGGTATTTCGGAGAGGTGGTTCGGAGAGGTAGTTCGGGCAGGTCATTTTGACAGGTAGTTCGGAGAGGTGGTTTGGTGTGGTGGTTTGGACAGGTCACTCAGAGAGATCATTCGGAGAGGTAGTTTGGAGAGGTGGTTCGGAGAGGTGATTTGGAGAGCTTATTTGGAGAATTGGTTCAAGGAGGAGATTCGGAAAAGTCAGTTTGATAGGTAGCTCGGAGAGGTGATTCGGAGAGTTGGCTCGGAGAGGTGTTTCGGAGAGGTGACTCGGAGAGGTGGTTCAGAGACCTGATTTGGAAAAGTCATTTTGGCAGGTAGTTCTGAAGGTGATTTGGAGAGGTGGTTCGGAGAGGTGGTTCGGAGAGATAGTTCAGAGAGGTGATTCGGAGATGTGGTTTGGAGAGGTGATTCGGAGAGGTGATTCGGGGAGGTGATTCGGAGAGGTGGTTCGGACAGGTCATTTTGACAGGTAGTTCGGAGAGGTTGTTCGTTGTGGTAGTTTGGAGAGGTGACTCAGAGGGATGATTCACAGAGGTGGTTCAGATAGTTGATTCGGAGAGGTGGTTCAGAGAGGTGATTCGGAAAGGCTGTTCGAAGAGGTAATACTGTCAGGTGGTTTGGAGAGGTGGTTCAGAGAGGTCATTTTGACAGGTAGTTCGGAGAGGTGGTTCGCTGTGGTGGTTTGGACAGGTGAGTCAGAGAGATGATTCAGAGAGGTGGTTCGGAGAGGTAGTTCAGAGAGGTGATTCGGAGAGGTGATTCGGAGAGGTGATTCGGAGAGGTGGTTCGGACAGTTGGTTCGCAGAGTTGGTTTGGAGAGCTGATTTGGAAAGGTCATTCTGGCAGGTAGTTCAGAGAGGTGGTTCGGAGAGGTGGTTCAGAGAGGTCATTTTGATAGGTAGTTCGGAGAGGTGATTCGGAGAGGTGGTTCGGAGAGATGATTCGGAGAGGTGATTCGGAGAGGTGATTCGGAGAGGTGGTTCAGAGAGGTGATTCGGAAAGGTGGTTCGGAGAGGTGATTCAGTGAGATGATAGGGAGAGGTGGTTCGGAGAGGTAGTTCAGAGAGGTGGCTCGGAGAGTTGGTTCAGAGACCTGATTTGGAAATGTCATTTTGGCAGGTAGTTCTGAGAGGTGATTTGGAGAGCAGGTTCAGAGAGGTGGTTCAGAGTGGTGGTTCAGAGAGTTGGTTCAGAGAAGTGGTTTGGAGAGGTAACTCAGAGGGATGATTCAGAGAGGTGGTTCGGAGAGGTGATTCAGAGAGTTGGTTCGAACAGGTGATTTGGAGAGTTGGTTCGCAGAGTTGGTTTGGAGAGCTGATTTGGAAAGGTCATCTTGGCAGGTAGTTCGGAGAGGTGGTTCGGAGAGGTGGTTCAGAGAGGTCATTTTGATAGGTAGTTCGGAGAGGTGGTTCGTTGTGGTAGTTTGGAGAGGTGACTGAGAGGGATGATTCAGTGAGGTGGTTCAGAGAGTTAATTCGGAGAGTTGGTTCAGAGAGGTAGTTCGGAGAGGTGGTTCGTTGTGGTAGTTTGGAGAGGTGACTCAGAGGGATGATTCAGAGAGGTGGTTCGGAGAGGTGATTCGGAGAGGTGATTCAGAGAGTTGGTTCAGAGAGTTGGTTCGGAGAGGTGATTCGTGGAGTTGGTTCGGAGAGCTGATTTGGAAAGGTCATTTTGGCAGGTAGTTCAGAGAGGTGGTTCAGAGAGGTCATTTTGATAGGTAGTTCGGAGAGGTTGTTCGTTGTGGTAGTTTGGAGAGGTGACTCAGAGGGATGATTCACAGAGGTGGTTCAGATAGTTGATTCGGAGAGGTGGTTCAGAGAGGTGATTCGGAAAGGCTGTTCGAAGAGGTAATACCGTCAGGTGGTTTGGAGAGGTGGTTCAGAGAGGTCATTTTGACAGGAAGTTCGGAGAGGTGGTTCGCTGTGGTGGTTTGGACAGGTGAGTCAGAGAGATGATTCAGAGAGGTGGTTCAGAGAGGTGATTCAGAAAGGCGGTTGAAGAGGTAATACTGTCAGGTGGTTTGGAGAGGTGGTTCAGAGAGGTCATTTTGACAGGTAGTTCGGAGAGGTGGTTCGCTGTGGTGGTTTGGACAGGTGAGTCAGAGAGATGATTCAGAGAGGTGGTTCGGAGAGGTAGTTCAGAGAGGTGATTCGGAGAGGTGATTCGGAGAGGTGATTCGGAGAGGTGATTTGGAGAGTTGGTTCGGAGAGTTGGTTCGGAGAACTGATTTGGAAAGGTCATTTTGGCAGGTAGTTCTGAGAGGTCATTTGGAGAGGTGGTTCGGACAGGTGGTTCGGAGAGTTGGTTCAGAGAGGTGGCTCGGAGAGGTGGTTCATTGTGGTGTTTGGAGAGGTGACTCAGGGATGATTCAGAGAGGTGGTTCGGTGATGTGATTCAGAGAGTTGGTTCGGACAGATGATTCGGAGAGTTGATTCGCAGAGTTGGTTCGGAGAGCTGATTTGGAAAGTCATTTTGGCAGGTAGTTCGGAGAGGTGGTTCAGAGAGGTCATTTTGATAGGTAGTTCGGAGAAGTGGTTCGTTGTGGTAGTTTGGAGAGGTGACACAGAGGGATGATTCAGAGAGGTGGTTCAGAGAGTTGATTCGGAGTGGTGCTTCAGAGAGGTGATTCGGAAAGGCGGTTCGAAGAGATAATACTGTCAGGTGGTTTGGAGTGGTGGTTCAGAGAGGACATTTTGATAGGTAGTTCGGAGAGGTGGTTCGGTGTGTTGGTTTGGACAGGTGACTCAGAGAGATGATTCAGAGAGGTGGTTCGGAAAGGTGGTTCGGAGAGGTGATTCGGAGAGGTGATTTGGAGAGTTGGTTCGGAGAGTTGGTTCGGAGAACTGATTTGGAAAGGTCATTTTGGCAGGTAGTTCTGAGAGGTCATTTGGAGAGGTGGTTCGGAGAGGTGGTTCGTTGTGGTAGTTTGGAGAGGTGACTCAGGGATGATTCAGAGAGGTGGTTCGGAGAGGTGGTTTGGAGAGTTGGTTCGGAGAGCTGATTTGGAAAGTCATTTTGGCTGGTAGTTCGGAGAGGTGGTTCAGAGAGGTCATTTTGATAGGTAGTTCGGAGAAGTGATTCGTTGTGGTGGTTTGGACAGGTGACTCAGAGAGATGATTCAGAGAGGTCGTTCGGAGAGATAGTTCAGAGAGGTGATTCGGAGATGTGGTTTGGAGAGGTATTTCCGAGAGGTGATTCGGAGAGGTGGTTCGGAGAGGTAGTTCGGAGAGGTGGTTCGGAGAGGTGGTTCAGAGAGGTCATTTTGATAGGTAGTTCGGAGAGGTGGTTCGTTGTGGTAGTTTGGAGAGGTGACTGAGATGGATGATTCAGTGAGGTGGTTCAGAGAGTTAATTCGGAGAGTTGGTTCAGAGAGGTGGTTCGGAGAGGTGGTTCGTTGTGGTAGTTTGGAGAGGTGACTCAGAGGGATGATTCAGAGAGGTGGTTCGGAGAGGTGATTCGGAGAGGTCATTCAGAGAGTTGGTTCGGAGAGGTGATTCGTGGAGTTGGTTCGGAGAGCTGATTTGGAAAGGTCATTTTGGCAGGTAGTTCAGAGAGGTCATTTTGATAGGTAGTTCGGAGAGGTGGTTCGTTGTGGTAGTTTGGAGAGGTGACTCAGAGGGATGATTCACAGAGGTGGTTCAGATAGTTGATTCGGAGAGGTGGTTCAGAGAGGTGATTTGGAAAGGCTGTTCGAAGAGGTAATACCGTCAGGTGGTTTGGAGAGGTGGTTCAGAGAGGTCATTTTGACAGGTAGTTCGGAGAGGTGGTTTGCTGTGGTGGTTTGGACAGGTGAGTCAGAGAGGTGGTTCGGAGAGGTAGTTCAGAGAGGTGATTCGGAGATGTGGTTCGGAGAGGTAGTTCGGAGAGGTGATTCGGAGAGGTGATTTGGAGAGTTGGTTCGGAGAGTTGGTTCGGAGAACTGATTTGGAAAGGTCATTTTGGCAGGTAGTTCTGAGAGGCCATTTGGAGAGGTGGTTCGGACAGGTGGTTCGGAGAGTTGGTTCAGAGAGGTGGTTCGGAGAGGTGGTTCGTTGTGGTAGTTTGGAGAGGTGACTCAGGGATGATTCAGAGAGGTGGTTCGGTGAGGTGATTCAGAGAGTTGGTTCGGACAGATGATTCGGAGAGTTGGTTCGCAGAGTTGGTTCGGAGAGCTGATTTGGAAAGTCATTTTGGCAGGTAGTTCGGAGAGGTGGTTCAGAGAGGTCATTTTGATAGGTAGTTCGGAGAAGTGGTTCGTTGTGGTAGTTTGGAGAGGTGACATAGAGGGATGATTCAGAAAGGTGGTTCAGAGAGTTGATTCGGAGAGGTGCTTCAGAGAGGTGATTCGCAAAGGCGGTTCGAAGAGATAATACTGTCAGGTGGTTTGGAGTGGTGGTTCAGAGAGGTCATTTTGACAGGTAGTTCGGAGAGGTGGTTCGGTGTGTTGTTTTGGACAGGTGACTCAGAGAGATGATTCAGTGAAGTGGTTCGGAGAGGTGGTTTGGAGAGGTGATTCGGAGAGGTGATTTGGAGAGTTGGTTCGGAGAGTTGGTTCGGAGAACTGATTTGGAAAGGTCATTTTGGCAGGTAGTTCTGAGAGGTCATTTGGAGAGGTGGTTCGGAGAGGTGGTTCGTTGTGGTAGTTTGGAGAGGTGACTCAGGGATGATTCAGAGAGGTGGTTCGGAGAGGTGGTTTGGAGAGTTGGTTCGGAGAGCTGATTTGGAAAGTCATTTTGGCAGGTAGTTCGGAGAGGTGGTTCAGAGAGGTCATTTTGATAGGTAGTTTGGAGAAGTGGTTCGTTGTGGTGGTTTGGACAGGTGACTCAGAGAGATGATTCAGAGAGGTGGTTCGGATAGATAGTTCAGAGAGGTGATTCGGAGATGTGGTTTGGAGAGGTATTTCGGAGAGGTGATTCGGAGAGGTAGTTCGGACAGGTCATTTTGACAGGTAGTTCGGAGAGGTGGTTCGGTGTGGTGGTTTGGACAGGTGACTCAGAGAGATCATTCGGAGAGGTAGTCTGGAGAGGTGGTTCGGAGAGGTGATTCGGAGAGCTTATTTGGTGAATTGGTTCAAGGAGGAGATTCGGAAAAGTCAGTTTGATAGGTAGCTCGGAGAGGTGATTCGGAGAGTTGGTTCGGAGAGTTGTTTCGGAGAGGTGGCTCGGAGAGGTGGTTCGGAGACCTGATTTGGAAAGGTCATTTTGGCAGGTAGTTCTGAAGGTGATTTGGAGAGGTGGTTCGGAGAGTTGATTCGGAGAGCTGATTCGGAGAGTTGGTTCGAAGAGGTGATTCGGAGAGGTGATTCGGAGAGGTGATTCGGAGAGGTGATTCGGAGAGGTGATTTGGAGATTTGGTTCGAGAGATGGTACCGAGAACTGATTTGGAAAGGTCATTTTGGCAGGTAGTTCTGAGAGGTGATTTGGAGAGTTGGATCGGAGAGGTGACTAAGAGAGATGATTCAGAGAGATGATTCAGAGAGGTGGTTCGGAGAGGTGATTCGGAGAGGTGATTCGGAGTGGTGGTTTGGAGAGGTGGTTCGGAGAGCTCATTTTGACAGGTCGTTCGGAGAGGTGGTTCGGAGAGGTGGTTCAGGGCGGTCATTTTGATAGGTAGTTCGGAGAGGTGGTTCGTTGTGGTAGTTTTGAGAGGTGACTCAGAGGGTTGATTCAGAGAGGTGGTTCAGAGACTTGATTCGGAGAGGTGGCTCAGAGAGGTGATTCGGAAAGGCGGTTAGAAGAGGTACTACTTTCAGGTGGTTTGGAGAGGTGGTTCAGAGAGGTCATTTTGACAGCTAGTTCGGAGAACTGGTTCAGTGTGGTGGTTTGGACAGGTGACTCAGAGAGATGATTCAGAGAGGTGGTTCGGAGAGGTAGTTCAGAGAGGTGATTCGGAGATGTGGTTCGGAGAGGTAGTTCGGAGAGGTGATTCGGAGAGGTGATTTGGAGAGTTGGTTCGGAGAGTTGGTTCGGAGAACTGATTTGGAAAGGTCATTTTGGCAGGTAGTTCTGAGAGGCCATTTGGAGAGGTGGTTCGGACAGGTGGTTCGGAGAGTTGGTTCAGAGAGGTGGTTCGGAGAGGTGGTTCGTTGTGGTAGTTTGGAGAGGTGACTCAGGGATGATTCAGAGAGGTGGTTCGGTGAGGTGATTCAGAGAGTTGGTTCGGACAGATGATTCGGAGAGTTGGTTCGCAGAGTTGGTTCGGAGAGCTGATTTGGAAAGTCATTTTGGCAGGTAGTTCGGAGAGGTGGTTCAGAGAGGTCATTTTGATAGGTAGTTCGGAGAAGTGGTTCGTTGTGGTAGTTTGGAGAGGTGACATAGAGGGATGATTCAGAAAGGTGGTTCAGAGAGTTGATTCGGAGAGGTGCTTCAGAGAGGTGATTCGCAAAGGCGGTTCGAAGAGATAATACTGTCAGGTGGTTTGGAGTGGTGGTTCAGAGAGGTCATTTTGACAGGTAGTTCGGAGAGGTGGTTCGGTGTGTTGTTTTGGACAGGTGACTCAGAGAGATGATTCAGTGAAGTGGTTCGGAGAGGTGGTTCGGAGAGGTGATTCGGAGAGGTGATTTGGAGAGTTGGTTCGGAGAGTTGGTTCGGAGAACTGATTTGGAAAGGTCATTTTGGCAGGTAGTTCTGAGAGGTCATTTGGAGAGGTGGTTCGGAGAGGTGGTTCGTTGTGGTAGTTTGGAGAGGTGACTCAGGGATGATTCAGAGAGGTGGTTCGGAGAGGTGGTTTGGAGAGTTGGTTCGGAGAGCTGATTTGGAAAGTCATTTTGGCAGGTAGTTCGGAGAGGTGGTTCAGAGAGGTCATTTTGATAGGTAGTTTGGAGAAGTGGTTCGTTGTGGTGGTTTGGACAGGTGACTCAGAGAGATGATTCAGAGAGGTGGTTCGGATAGATAGTTCAGAGAGGTGATTCGGAGATGTGGTTTGGAGAGGTATTTCGGAGAGGTGATTCGGAGAGGTAGTTCGGACAGGTCATTTTGACAGGTAGTTCGGAGAGGTGGTTCGGTGTGGTGGTTTGGACAGGTGACTCAGAGAGATCATTCGGAGAGGTAGTCTGGAGAGGTGGTTCGGAGAGGTGATTCGGAGAGCTTATTTGGTGAATTGGTTCAAGGAGGAGATTCGGAAAAGTCAGTTTGATAGGTAGCTCGGAGAGGTGATTCGGAGAGTTGGTTCGGAGAGGTGTTTCGGAGAGGTGGCTCGGAGAGGTGGTTCGGAGACCTGATTTGGAAAGGTCATTTTGGCAGGTAGTTCTGAAGGTGATTTGGAGAGGTGGTTCGGAGAGTTGATTCGGAGAGCTGATTCGGAGAGTTGGTTCGAAGAGGTGATTCGGAGAGGTGATTCGGAGAGGTGATTTGGAGAGGTGATTCGGAGAGGTGATTTGGAGATTTGGTTCGAGAGATGGTACCGAGAACTGATTTGGAAAGGTCATTTTGGCAGGTAGTTCTGAGAGGTGATTTGGAGAGTTGGATCGGAGAGGTGACTAAGAGAGATGATTCAGAGAGATGATTCAGAGAGGTGGTTCGGAGAGGTGATTCGGAGAGGTGATTCGGAGTGGTGGTTTGGAGAGGTGGTTCGGAGAGCTCATTTTGACAGGTCGTTCGGAGAGGTGGTTCGGAGAGGTGGTTCAGGGCGGTCATTTTGATAGGTAGTTCGGAGAGGTGGTTCGTTGTGGTAGTTTTGAGAGGTGACTCAGAGGGTTGATTCAGAGAGGTGGTTCAGAGACTTGATTCGGAGAGGTGGCTCAGAGAGGTGATTCGGAAAGGCGGTTAGAAGAGGTACTACTTTCAGGTGGTTTGGAGAGGTGGTTCAGAGAGGTCATTTTGACAGCTAGTTCGGAGAACTGGTTCAGTGTGGTGGTTTGGACAGGTGACTCAGAGAGATGATTCAGAGAGATGATTCAGAGAGGTGGTTCGGAGAGGTAGTTCAGAGAGGTGATTCGGAGAGGTGATTTGGAGAGTTGGTTCAGAGAGGTGGTTTGGAGAGGTGGTTCGTTGTGGTAGTTTGGAGAAGTGACTCTTCAGAGGGATGATTCAGAGAGGTGGTTCAGAGAGGTGGTTCGAATAGGTCATTTTGACAGGTGGTTCAGAGAGTTGGTTCGGAGACTTGGTTCGGAGAGCTGATTTGGAAAGCTCATTTTGATAGGTAGTTCGGAGAGGTGGTTCGTTGTGGTAGTTTGGAGAGGTGACTCAGAGGGATGATTCAGAGAGGTGGTTCAGAGAGGTGATTCGGAAAGGCTGTTCGAAGAGGTAATACTGTCAGGTGGTTTGGAGAGGTGGTTCAGAGAGGTCATTTTGACAGGTAATTCGGAGAGGTGGTTCGCTGTGGTGGTTTGGACAGGTGAGTCAGAGAGATGATTCAGAGAGGTGGTTCGGAGAGGTAGTTCAGAGAGGTGATTCGGAGATGTTGTTCGGAGAGGTGATTCGGAGAGTTGATTCGGAGAGTTGGTTCGGAGAGGTGATTCGGAGAGTTGATTCGGAGAGTTGATTCGGAGAGTTGATTCGGAGAGGTGATTCGGAGAGGTGATTTGGAGAGTTGGTTCGGAGAGTTGGTTCGGAGAACTGATTTGGAAAGGTCATTTTGGCAGGTAGTTCTGAGAGGTCATTTGGAGAGGTGGTTCGGAGAGGTGGTTCGGAGAGGTAGTTCAGAGTGGTGGTTTGGAGAGGTGGTTCGTTGTGGTAGTTTGGTGAGGTGACTCAGGGATGATTCAGAGAGGTGGTTCGGAGAGGTGGTTCGGAGAGCTGATTTGGAAAGTCATTTTGGCAGGTAATTCGGAGAGGTGGTTCAGAGAGGTCATTTTGATAGGTAGTTCGGAGAAGTGGTTTGTTGTGGTGGTTTGGACAGGTGACTCAGAGAGATGATTCAGAGAGTTGGTTCGCAGAGCTGATTTGGAAAGGTCATTTTCGCAGGTAGTTCGGAGAGGTGGTTCGGAGAGGTCATTTTGATAGGTAGTTCGGAGAGGTGGTTCGTTGTGGTAGTTTGGAGAGGTGACTCAGAGGGATGATTCAGGGAGGTGGTTCAGAGAGTTGATTCGGAGAGGTGCTTCAGAGAGGTGATTCGGAAAGGCGGTTCGAAGAGATAATACTGTCAGGTGGTTTGGAGTGGTGGTTCAGAGAGGTCATTTTGACAGGTAGTTCGGAGAAGTGGTTCGGTGTGGTGGTTTGGACAGGTGACTCAGAGAGATGATTCAGAGTGATGATTCGGAGAGGTAGTTTGGAGAGGTGATTCGGAGAGGTGATTCGGAGAGGTGATTCGGAGAGGTGGTTCGTAGAGGAGATTCGGAGAGTTGATTCGGAGAGCTGATTCGGAGAGTTGGTTCGGAGAGGTGATTCGGAGAGGTGATTCAGAGAGGTGATTTGGAGAGTTGGTTCGAGAGATGGTACCGACAACTGATTTGGAAAGGTCATTTTGGCAGGTAGTTCTGAGAGGTGAATTGGAGAGCTGGTTCGGAGAGGTGGTTCGTTGTGGTAGTTTGGACAGGTGACTCAGAGGGATGATTCAGAGAGGTGGTTCAGAGAGGTGGTTCGGAGAGGTGGTTCGGAGAGGTGATTCAGAGAGTTGGTTCGGAGAGGTGATTCGGATAGGTGGTTCAGAGAGATGATTTAGAGAGTTGGTTCGGAGAGGTGATTCAGAGAGTTGGTTCGGAGAGGTGGTTCGGAGAGGTGGTTCAGAGAGGTCATTTTGATAGGTAGTTCAGAGAGGTGGTTTGTTGTAGTAGTTTGGACAGGTGATTCAGAGGTATGATTCAGAGAGGTGGTTCAGAGAGTTGATTCAGAGAGTTGGTTCGGAGAGGTGATTCGTGGAGTTGGTTCGGAGAGCTGATTTGGAAAGGTCATTTTGGCAGGTAGTTCGGAGAGGTGGTTCAGAGAGATCATTTTGATAGGTAGTTCGGAGAGGTGGTTCGTTGTGGTAGTTTGGAGAGGGATGATTCAGAGAGGTGGTTTAGAGAGGTGATTCGGAAAGGCGGTTCGAAGAGGTAATACTGTCAGGTGGTTTGGAGAGGTGGTTCAGAGAGGTCAGTTTGACTGCTAGTTCAGAGAGGTGGTTCGTTGTGGTGGTTTGGACAGGTGAGTCAGAGAGATGATTCAGAGAGGTGGTTCGGAGAGTTAGTTCAGAGAGGTGATTCGGAGAGGTGATTCGGAGAGGTGGTTCGGAGAGGTGGTTCGGAGAGGTGATTCGGAGAGTTGATTCGGAGAGGTGATTCGGAGAGGTGATTTGGAGAGTTGGTTCGGAGAACTGATTTGGAAAGGTCATTTTGGCAGGTAGTTCTGAGAAGTCATTTGTAGAGGTGGTTCGGAGAGGTGGTTCAGAGAGGTGGTTCGGAGAGGTGCTTCGTTGTGGTAGTTTGGAGAGGTGACTCAGAGGGATGATTCAGAGAGGTGGTTCAAGAGGTGGTTTGGAGAGGTGGTTCGGAGAGGTGATTCAGAGAGTTGGTTCGGAGAGGTGATTCGGAGAGGTGGTTCGGAGAGATGATTCAGAGAGTTGGTTAGGAGAGGTGATTCGGAGAGTTGGTTCGGAGAGCTGATTTGGAAAGGTCATTCTGGCAGGTAGTTCTTCGAGGTGGTTCGGAGAGGTGGTTCAGAGAGGTCATTTTGATAGGTAGTTCAGAGAGGTGGTTCGTTGTAGTAGTTTGGAGAGATGACTCAGAGGTATGATTCAGAGAGGTGGTTCAGAGAGTTGATTCAGAGAGTTGGTTCAGAGAGGTGATTCGTGGAGTTGGTTCGGAGAGCTGATTTGGAAAGGTCATTTTGGCAGGTAGATCGGAGAGGTGGTTCGGAGATGTGGTTCGGAGATGGGGATCGGAGAGGTAGTTTGGAGAGGTGATTCGGAGAGGTGGTTCCGAGAGGTGGTTCGGAGAGGTGATTCCGAGAGGTGGTTCGGAGAGGTGGTTCGGAGAGGTGGTTCGGAGAGGTGGTTCGGAGAGGTGGCTCGGAGAGGTCGTTCAGAGACCTGATTTGGAAAGGACATTTTGGCAGGTAGTTCTGAGAGGTGATTTGGAGAGGTGGTTCAGAGAGGTGGTTCGGAGAGTTGGTTCAGAGAAGTGGTTCGGAGGGGTGACTCAGAGGGATGATTCAGAGAGGTGGTTCGGAGAGGTGATTCATAGAGTCGGTTCGGACAGGTGATTCGGAGAGTTGGTTCGCAGAGTTGGTTCGGAGAGCTGATTTGGAAAGGTCATCTTGGCAGGTAGTTCGGAGAGGTGGTTCAGAGAGGTCATTTTGATAGTTAGTTCGGAGAGGTGGTTCATTGTGATAGTTTGGAGAGGTGACTCAGAGGGATGATTCAGAGAGGTGGTTCAGAGAGTTGATTCGGAGAGGTGGTTCGGAGAGGTGGTTCAGAGAGGTGATTCGGAAAGGCGGTTCGAAGAGGTAATACTGTCAGGTAGTTTGGAGAGGTCATTTTGACAGGTAGTTTGGAGAGGTGGTTCGGTGTGGTGGTTTGGATAGGTGACTCAGAGGGATGATTCAGAGAGGTGGTTCGGAGAGGTAGTTCAGAGAGGTGATTCGGAGATGTGGGTTGGAGAGGTATTTCGGAGAGGTGATTCGGAGAGGTGGTTCGGAGAGGTAGTTCGGAGAGGTCATTTTGACAGGTAGTTCGGAGAGGTGGTTCGGAGACCTGATTTGGAAAGGTCATTTTGGCAGGTAGTTCTGAGAGGTGATTGGGATAGGTGGTTCGGAGAGTTGGTTCGGAGAGTTGGTTTGGAGAGCTGATTTGGAAAGGTCATTTTGGCAGGTAGTTCGGAGAGGTGTTTCAGAGAGGTTATTATGATAGGTAGTTCGGAGAGGTTGTTCGTTGTGGTAGTTTGGAGAGGTGACTCAGAGGGATGATTCACAGAGGTGGTTCAGAGAGTTGATTCGGAGAGGTGATTCGGAGAGGTAGTTCGGAGAGGTCATTTTGACAGGTAGTTCGGAGAGGTGGTTCGGAGACCTGATTTGGAAAGGTCATTTTGGCAGGTAGTTCTGAGAGGTGATTTGGATAGGTGGTTCGGACACGTGGTTCGGAGAGTTGGTTCGGAGAGTTGGTTCGGAGAGCTGATTTGGAAAGGTCATTTTGGCAGGTAGTTCGGAGAGGTGTTTCAGAGAGGTTATTATGATAGGTAGTTCGGAGAGGTTGTTCGTTGTGGTAGTTTGGAGAGGTGACTCAGAGGGATGATTCACAGAGGTGGTTCAGAGAGTTGATTCGGAGAGGTGGTTCAGAGAGGTGATTCGGAAAGGCGGTTCGGAAAGGTGATTCGGAGACGTTGTTCGGAGAGGTAGTTCAGAGAGGTGATTCGGACAGGTGGTTCGGAGAGGTGATTCGGAGATGTGGTTCGGAGAGGTGATTCGGAGAGGTGATTTGGAGAGGTGGTTTGGTGAGTTGTTCGGAGAGTTGGTTCGGAGAGTTGGCTCGGAGAGGTGATTCGGAGAGTGGGCTCGGAGAGTGGGTTCGGAGAGTGGGTTCGGAGAATTGGTTCGGAGAGTTGGTTCGGAGAGTTGGTTCGGAGAGTTGGTTCGGAGAGGTGATTCGGAGAGGTGGTTCGGAGAGTTGGTTCGGAGAGGTGATTCGGAGAGCTGATTTGGAAAGGTCATTTTGGCAGGTAGTTCGCAGAGGTGGTTCGGAGAGGTGGATCACAGAGGTGATTCGGAGAGGTAGTTCAGAGTTGATTCAAAGAGGTGGTTCTGAGTGGTCATTTTGACAGGTAGTTCGTAGAGGTGGTTCATTGTGCTGGTTTGGAGAGGTGACTCAGAGCGATGATTCAGAGAGGTGGTTCAGAGAAGTAGTTCGGAGAGGTGATTCGGAGAGGTGGTTCGTAGCGGTGGTTCGTAGAGGTTGTTCGGAGAGGTTGTTCGGAGAGGTGATTCAGAGAGGTGGTTCGGAGAGGTGGTTCGGAGAGGTAGGTCGGAGAGGTGATTCGGAGATGTGATTCGGAGAGTTGATTCGGATAGGTAGTTCAGAGAGGTGATTCGGACAGCTGATTCAGAGAGGTGATTCGGAGAGTTGGTTCGGAGAGTAGGTTCGGAGACCTGATTTGGAAAGGTCATTTTGGCAGGTAGTTCTTCGAGGTGATTTGGAGAGGTGGTTCGGAGAGTTGGTTCAGAGAGGTGGTTCGGAGAGGTAGTTCATTGTGGTAGTTTGGAGAGGTGACTCAGAGGGATGATTCAGAGAGGTGGTTCAGAGAGCTGGTTCGAATAGGTCATTTTGACAGGTGGTTCAGAGAGTTGGTTCGGAGACTTGGTTCGGAGAGCTGATTTGGAAAGCTCATTTTGATAGGTAGTTCGGAGAGGTGGTTCGTTGTGGTAGTTTGGAGAGGTGACTCAGAGGGATGATTCAGAGAGGTGGTTCAGAGAGGTGATTCGGAAAGGCTGTTCGAAGAGGTAATACTGTCAGGTGGTTTGGAGAGGTGGTTCAGAGAGGTCATTTTGACAGGTAATTCGGAGAGGTGGTTCGCTGTGGTGGTTTGGACAGGTGAGTCAGAGAGATGATTCAGAGAGGTGGTTCGGAGAGGTAGTTCAGAGAGGTGATTCGGAGATGTTGTTCGGAGAGGTAGTTCGGAGAGGTGATTCGGAGAGTTGATTCGGAGAGTTGGTTCGGAGAGGTGATTCGGAGAGTTGATTCGGAGAGTTGATTCGGAGAGTTGATTCGGAGAGGTGATTCGGAGAGGTGATTTGGAGAGTTGGTTCGGAGAGTTGGTTCGGAGAACTGATTTGGAAAGGTCATTTTGGCAGGTAGTTCTGAGAGGTCATTTGGAGAGGTGGTTCGGAGAGGTGGTTCGGAGAGGTAGTTCAGAGTGGTGGTTTGGAGAGGTGGTTCGTTGTGGTAGTTTGGTGAGGTGACTCAGGGATGATTCAGAGAGGTGGTTCGGAGAGGTGGTTCGGAGAGCTGATTTGGAAAGTCATTTTGGCAGGTAGTTCTGAGAGGTCATTTGGAGAGGTGGTTCGGAGAGGTGGTTCGGAGAGGTAGTTCAGAGTGGTGGTTTGGAGAGGTGGTTCGTTGTGGTAGTTTGGTGAGGTGACTCAGGGATGATTCAGAGAGGTTGTTCGGAGAGGTGATTCAGAGAGGTGGTTCGGAGAGGTAGGTCGGAGAGGTGATTCGGAGATGTGATTCGGAGAGTTGATTCGGATAGGTAGTTCAGAGAGGTGATTCGGACAGCTGATTCAGAGAGGTGATTCGGAGAGTTGGTTCGGAGAGTAGGTTCGGAGACCTGATTTGGAAAGGTCATTTTGGCAGGTAGTTCTTCGAGGTGATTTGGAGAGGTGGTTCGGAGAGTTGGTTCAGAGAGGTGGTTCGGAGAGGTAGTTCATTGTGGTAGTTTGGAGAGGTGACTCAGAGGGATGATTCAGAGAGGTGGTTCAGAGAGCTGGTTCGAATAGGTCATTTTGACAGGTGGTTCAGAGAGTTGATTCAGAGAGGTAATACTGACAGGTGGTTCGGAGAGTTGGTTCGGAGAGTTGGTTCGGAGAGGTTGTTCGGAGAGTTGGTTCGGAGAGGTTGTTCGGAGAGTTGGTTCGGAGAGTGTGTTCGGAGAGCTGATTTGGAAAGGTCATTTTGGCAGGTAGTTTGGAGAGGTGGTTCGTTGTGGTAGTTTGGAGAGGTGACTCAAAGGGATGATTCAGAGAGGTGGTTCAGTGAGTTGATTTGGAGAGCTGGTTCAGAGAGGTGATTCGGAAAGGCAGTTCGAAGAGGTAATACTGTCAGGTGGTTTGGAGCGGTGGTTCAGAGAGGTCATTTTGATAGGTACTTCGGAGAGGTGGTTCGTTGTGGTAGTTTGGAGAGGTGACTCAGAGGGATGATTCAGAGAAGTCATTCGGAGAGTTGGTTCGGAGAGGTGGTTCAGAGAGCTGCTTCGAATAGGTCATTTTGACAGGTGGTTCAGAGAGTTGATTCAGAGAGGTCATACTGACAGGTGTTTCGGAGAGGTGGTTTGGAGAGGAGATTCGGAGAGATGGTTCAGAGAGGTGGTTCGGAGAGGTGATTTGGAGAGTTGGTTCAGAGAGGTGGTTTGGAGAGGTGGTTCGTTGTGGTAGTTTGGAGAAGTGACTCTTCAGAGGGATGATTCAGAGAGGTGGTTCAGAGAGGTGCTTCGAATAGGTCATTTTGACAGGTGGTTCAGAGAGTTGGTTCGGAGAATTGGTTCGGAGAGCTGATTTGGAAAGCTCATTTTGATAGGTAGTTCGGAGAGGTGGTTCGTTGTGGTAGTTTGGAGAGGTGACTCAGACGGATGATTCAGAGAGGTGGTTCAGAGAGGTGATTCGGAAAGGCGGTTCGAAGAGGTAATACTGTCAGGTGGTTCGGAGAGGTGGTTCGCTGTGGTGGTTTGGACAGGTGAGTCAGAGAGATGATTCAGAGAGGTGGTTCGGAGAAGTAGTTCAGAGAGGTGATTCGGAGATGTGATTCGGAGAGGTAGTTCGGAGAGGTGATTCGGAGAGTTGATTCGCAGAGGTGGTTCGGAGAGGTGATTCGGAGAGTTGATTCGTAGAGTTGATTCGGAGAGGTGATTCGGAGAGGTGATTCGGAGAAGTGATTTGGAGAGTTGGTTCGGAGATTTGGTACGGAGAACTGATTTGGAAAGGTCATTATGGCAGGTAGTTCTGAGAGGTCATTTGGAGAGGTGGTTCGGAGAGGTAGTTCAGAGAGCTGGTTTGCAGAGGTGGTTCGTTGTGGTAGTTTGGTGAGGTGACTCAGGGATGATTCAGAGAGGTGGTTCGGAGAGTTGGTTCAGAGAGCTGATTTGGAAAGTCATTTTGGCAGGTAATTCGGAGAGGTGGTTCAGAGAGGTCATTTTGATAGGTAGTTCGGAGAAGTGGTTCGTTGTGGTGGTTTGGACAGGTGACTCAGAGAGATGATTCAGAGAGGTGGTTCGGAGAGATAGTTCAGAGAGGTGATTCAGAGAGATAGTTCAGAGAGGTGATTCGGAGATGTGGTTTGGAGAGGTGATTCGGAGAGGTGATTCGGAGAGGTGGTTCGGAGAGGTAGTTCGGAGAGGTCATTTTGACAGGTAGTTCGGAGAGGTGGTTCGGTGTGGTGGTTTGGACAGGTGACTCAGAGAGATCATTCGGAGAGGTAGTTTGGAGAGGTGGTTCAGAGAGGTGATTCGGAGAGCTTATTTGGAGAGTTGGTTCAAGGAGGAGATTCGGAAAAGTCAGTTTGATAGGTAGCTCGGAGAGGTGATTTGGAGAGTTGGTTCGGAGAGGTGGTTCGGAGATCTGATTTGGAAAGGTCATTTTGGCAGGTAGTTCTGAAGGTGATTTGGAGAGGTAGTTCGGAGAGGTAGTTCGGAGAGGTGGTTCGGAGAGTTGGTTCAGAGAGGTGGTTCGGAGAGGTGGTTCGTTGTGGTAGTTTGGAGAGGTGACTCAGAGGGATGATTCGGAGAGGTGGTTCGGAGAGGTGATTCAGAGAGTTGGTTCAGAGAGTTGGTTCGGAGAGGTGATTCGTGGAGTTGGTTCGGAGAGCTGACTTGGAAAGGTCATTTTGGCAGGTAGTTCAGAGAGGTGGTTCAGAGAGGTCATTTCGATAGGTAGTTCGGAGAGGTTGTTCGTTGTGGTAGTTTGGAGAGGTGACTTAGAGGGATGATTCGCTGAGGTGGTTCAGATAGTTGATTCGGAGAGGTGGTTCAGAGAGGTGATTCGGAAAGGCTATTCGAAGAGGTAATACTGTCAGGTGGTTTGGAGAGGTGGTTCAGAGAGGTCATTTTGACAGGTAGTTCGGAGAGGTGGTTCGCTATGGTGACTTGGACAGGTGACTCAGAGAGATGATTCAGAGAGGTGGTTCGGAGAGGTAGTTCAGAGAGGTGATTCGGAGAGGTGGTTCGGAGAGGTGATTCGGAGTGGTGGTTCGGAGAGGTGGTTCAGAGAGGTCATTTTGACAGGTAGTTCGGAGAGGTGGTTCGCTGTGGTGGTTCAGAGAGGTGGTTCGTTGTGGTAGTTTGGAAAGGTGACTCAGAGGGATGCTTCGGAGTGTTGGTTCGGATAGCTGATTTGGAAAGGTCATTTTGGCAGGTAGTTCGGAGAGGTGTTTCAGAGAGGTCATTTTGATAGGTAGTTCGGAGAGGTGGTTCGTTGTGGTAGTTTGGAGAGGTGACTCAGAGGGATGATTCAGAGAGGTGGTTGAGAGAGGTGATTCGGAAAGGCGGATCGAAGAGGTAATACTGTCAGGTGGTTTGGAGTGGTGGTTCAGAGAGGTCATTTTGACAGGTAGTTCGGAGAAGTGGTTCGGTGTGTTGGTTTGGACAGGTGACTCAGAGAGATGATTCAGAGTGGTGGTTCGGAGAGGTAGTTCGGAGAGGTGATTCGGAGTGGTGATTCGTAGAGGTAGTTCGGAGAGGTAGTTTGGAGAGTTGGTTCGGAGAGGTGATTCGGAGAGGTGATTCGGAGAGGTGATTTGGAGAGTTGGTTCGAGAGAGGTGGTTCGTTGTGGTAGTTTGGACAGGTGACTCAGAGGGATGATTCAGAGAGGTGGTTCAGAGAGGTGGTTCGGAGAGGTGGTTCGGAGAGCTGATTCAGAGAGTTGGTTCGGAGAGGTAATTCGGAGAGGTGGTTCGGAGAGATGATTCAGAGAGTTGGTTCGGAGAGGTGATTCGGAGAGTTGGTTCGGAGAGCTGATTTGGAAAGGTCATTCTGGCAGGTAGTTCGGGGAGGTGGTTCGGAGAGGTGGTTCAGAGAGGTCATTTTGATAGGTAGTTCAGAGAGGTGGTTTGTTGTAGTAGTTTGGACAGGTGATTCAGAGGTATGATTCAGAGAGGTGGTTCAGAGAGTTGATTCAGAGAGTTGGTTCGGAGAGGTGATTCATGGTGTTGGTTTGGAGAGCTGATTTGGAAAGGTCATTTTGGCAGGTAGTTCGGAGAGGTGGTTCAGAGAGGTCATTTTGATAGGTAGTTCGGAGAGGTGGTTCGTTGTGATGGTTTGGAGAGGTGACTCAGAGGGATGATTCAGAGAGGTGGTTTAGAGAGGTGACTCGGAAAGGCGGTTCGAAGAGGTAATACTGTCAGGTGGTTCAGAGAGGTCATTTTGACAGGTAGTTCAGAGAGGTGGTTCGTTGTGGTGGTTTGTACAGGTGAGTCAGAGAGATGATTCAGAGAGGTGGTTCGGAGAGGTAGTTCAGAGAGGTGATTCGGAGATGTGGTTCGGAGAGGTGATTCGGAGAGGTGATTCGGAGAGGTGATTCGGAGAGGTGGTTCGGAGAGGTGATTGGGAGAGGTGATTGGGAGAGTTGATTCGGAGAGGTGATTCGGAGAGGTGATTCGGAGAGGTGATTTGGAGAGTTGGTTCGGAGAGTTGGTTCGGAGAACTGATTTGGAAAGGTCATTTTGGCAGGTAGTTCTGAGAGGTCATTTGTAGAGGTGGTTCGGAGAGGTGGTTCAGAGAGGTGGTTTGGAGAGGTGGTTCGTTGTGGTAGTTTGGAGAGGTGACTCAGAGGGATGATTCAGAGAGGTGGTTCGAGAGGTGGTTCGGAGAGGTGGTTCGGAGAGGTGATTCAGAGAGTTGGTTCGGAGAGGTGATTCGGAGAGGTGGTTCGGAGAGATGATTCAGAGAGTTGGTTAGGAGAGGTGATTCGGAGAGTTGGTTCGGAGAGCTGATTTGGAAAGGTCATTCTGGCAGGTAGTTCGGAGAGGTGGTTCGGAGATGTGGTTCAGAGAGGTCATTTTGATAGGTAGTTCAGAGAGGTGGTTCGTTGTAGTAGTTTGGAGAGGTGACTCAGAGGTATGATTCAGAGAGGTGGTTCAGAGAGTTGATTCAGAGAGTTGGTTCAGAGAGGTGATTCGTGGAGTTGGTTCGGAGAGATGATTTGGAAAGGTCATTTTGGCAGGTAGTTCGGAGAGGTGGTTCAGAGAGGTCATTTTGATAGGTCGTTCGGAGAGGTTGTTCATTGTGGTAGTTTGGAGAGGTGACTCAGAGGGATGATTCACAGAGGTGGTTCAGATAGTTGATTCGGAGAGGTGGTTCAGAGAGGTGATTCGGAAAGGCTGTTCAAAGAGGTAATACTGTCAGGTGGTTCGGAGAGGTAGTTCAGAGAGGTGATTCGCAGAGGTAGTTTGGAGAGGTGATTCGGAGAGGTGGTTCGGAGAGGTGATTCGGAGTGGTGGTTCGGAGAGGTGATTCGGAGTGGTGGTTCGGAGAGGTGGTTCGGAGAGGTCATTTTGACAGGTAGTTCAGAGAGGTGGTTCGCTGTGGTGGTTTGGACAGGTGACTCAGAGAGATGATTCAGAGAGGTTGTTCGGAGAGGTAGTTCAGAGAGGTGATTCGGAGAGGTAGTTCGGAGAGGTGATTCGGAGTGGTGGTTCGGAGAGGTGGTTCGGAGAGGTCATTTTGACAGGTAGTTCGGAGAGGTGGTTCGGAGAGGTGGTTCGGAGAGGTGGTTCAGAGAGGTCATTTTGATAGGTAGTTCGCAGAGGTGGTTCATTGTGGTAGTTTGGAGAGGTGACTCAGAGGGATGATTCAGAGAGGTGGTTCAGAGACTTGATTCGGAGAGGTGGTTCAGAGAGGTCATTCGGAAAGGCGGTTCGAAGAGGTAATACTGTCAGGTGGTTTGGAGAGGTGGTTCAGAGAGGTGATTTTGACAGGTAGTTCGGAGAGGTGCTTCAGTGTGGTGGTTTGGACAGGTGACTCAGAGGGATGATTTAGAGAGGTGGTTCGGAGAGGTGATTCAGAGAGTTGGTTCGGAGAGGTGATTCGGAGAGGTGTTTCGGAGAGGTGATTCAGAGAGTTGGTTCGGAGAGGTGATTCAGAGAGTTGGTTCGGAGAGTTGATTTGGAAAGGTCATTCTGGCAGGTAGTTCGGAGAGGTGGTTCAGAGAGGTCATTTTGATAGGTAGTTCAGAGAGGTGGTTCGATGTAGTAGTTTGGAGAGATGACTCAGAGGTATGATTCAGAGAGGTGGTTCAGAGAGTTGATTCAGAGAGTTGGTTCGGAGAGGTGATTCGTGGAGTTGGTTCGGAGAGCTGATTTGGAAAGGTCATTTTGGCAGGTAGTTCGGAGAGGTGGTTCGGAGATGTGGTTCGGAGATGTGGATCGGAGAGGTAGTTTGGAGAGGTGGTTCAGAGAGGTGGTTCGGAGAGGTGATTCGGAGAGGTGGTTCGGAGAGGTGGTTCGGAGAGGTGATTCAGAGAGGTGGTTCGGAGAGGTGGCTCGGAGAGGTGGTTCAGAGACCTGATTTGGAAAGGACATTTTGGCAGGTAGTTCTGAGAGGTGATTTGGAGAGGTGGTTCAGAGAGGTGGTTCGGAGAGTTGGTTCAGAGAAGTGGTTCGGAGTGGTGACTCAGAGGGATGATTCAGAGAGGTGGTTCGGAGAGGTGATTCAGAGAGTTGGTTCGGACAGGTGATTCGGAGAGTTGGTTCGCAGAGTTGGTTTGGAGAGCTGATTTGGAAAGGTCATCTTGGCAGGTAGTTCGGAGAGGTGGTTCAGAGAGGTCATTTTGATAGTTAGTTCGGAGAGGTGGTTCGTTGTGATAGTTTGGAGAGGTGACTCAGAGGGATGATTCAGAGAGGTGGTTCAGAGAGTTAATTCGGAGAGGTGGTTCAGAGAGGTGGTTCAGAGAGGTGATTCGGAAAGGCGGTTCGAAGAGGTAATACTGTCAGGTAGTTTGGAGAGGTCATTTTGACAGGTAGTTTGGAGAGGTGGTTCGGTGTGGTGGTTTGGATAGGTGACTCAGAGGGATGATTCAGAGAGGTGGTTCGGAGAGATAGTTCAGAGAGGTGATTCGGAGATGTGGGTTGGAGAGGTAGTTCGGAGAGGTCATTTTGACAGGTAGTTCGGAGAGGTGGTTCGGAGACCTGATTTGGAAAGGTCATTTTGGCAGGTAGTTCCGAGAGGTGATTTGGATAGGTGGTTCGGACACGTGGTTCGGAGAGTTGGTTCGGAGAGTTGGTTCGGAGAGCTGATTTGGAAAGGTCATTTTGGCAGGTAGTTCGGAGAGGTGTTTCAGAGAGGTTATTATGATAGGTAGTTCGGAGAGGTTGTTCGTTGTGGTAGTTTGGAGAGGTGACTCAGAGGGATGATTCACAGAGGTGGTTCAGAGAGTTGATTCGGAGAGGTGGTTCAGAGAGGTGATTCGGAAAGGCGGTTCGGAAAGGTGATTCGGAGACGTTGTTCGGAGAGGTAGTTCAGAGAGGTGATTCGGACAGGTGGTTCGGAGAGGTGATTCGGAGATGTGGTTCGGAGAGGTGATTGGGAGAGGTGATTGGGAGAGGTGATTGGGAGAGGTGATTGGGAGAGGTGATTCGGAGAGGTGATTCGGAGAGGTGATTCGGAGAGGTGATTCGGAGAGGTGGTTTGGTGAGTTGTTCGGAGAGTTGGTTCGGAGAGTTGGCTCGGAGAGGTGATTCGGAGAGTGGGCTCGGAGAGTGGGTTCAGAGAGTGGGTTCAGAGAGTGGGTTCGGAGAGTTGGTTCGGAGAGTTGGTTCGGAGAGTTGGTTCGGAGAGGTGATTCGGAGAGGTGGTTCGGAGAGTTGGTTTGGAGAGGTGATTCGGAGAGCTGATTTGGAAAGGTCATTTTGGCAGGTAGTTCGCAGACGTGGTTCGGAGAGGTGGATCACAGAGGTGATTCGGAGAGGTAGTTCAGAGGTGATTCGGAGAGGTGGTTCTGAGTGGTCATTTTGACAGGTAGTTCGTAGAGGTGGTTCATTGTGCTGGTTTGGAGAGGTGACTCAGAGCGATGATTCAGAGAGGTGGTTCAGAGAAGTAGTTCGGAGAGGTGATTCGGAGAGGTGGTTCGTAGAGGTGGTTCGGAGAGGTTGTTCGGAGAGGTGATTCAGAAAGGTGGTTCGGAGAGGTAGGTCGGAGAGGTGATTCAGAGATGTGATTCGGAGAGTTGATTCGGATAGGTAGTACAGAGAGGTGATTCGGACAGCTGATTCGGAGAGTTGGTTCGGAGACCTGATTTGGAAAGGTCATTTTGGCAGGTACTTCTTCGAGGTGATTTGGAGAGGTGGTTCGGAGAGTTGGTTCAGAGAGGTGGTTCGGAGAGGTAGTTCATTGTGGTAGTTTGGAGAGGTGACTCAGAGGGATGATTCAGAGAGGTGGTTCAGAGAGCTGGTTCGAATAGGTCATTTTGACAGGTGGTTCAGAGAGTTGATTCAGAGAGGTAATACTGACAGGTGGTTCGGAGAGGTGGTTCGGAGAGTTGGTTCGGAGAGTTGGTTCGGAGAGTGGGTTCGGAGAGCTGATTTGGAAAGGTCATTTTGGCAGGTAGTTTGGAGAGGTGGTTCGGTGTGGTGGTTTGGATAGGTGACTCAGAGGGATGATTCAGAGAGGTGGTTCGGAGAGATAGTTCAGAGAGGTGATTCGGAGATGTGGGTTGGAGAGGTAGTTCGGAGAGGTCATTTTGACAGGTAGTTCGGAGAGGTGGTTCGGAGACCTGATTTGGAAAGGTCATTTTGGCAGGTAGTTCTGAGAGGTGATTTGGATAGGTGGTTCGGACACGTGGTTCGGAGAGTTGGTTCGGAGAGTTGGTTCGGAGAGCTGATTTGGAAAGGTCATTTTGGCAGGTAGTTCGGAGAGGTGTTTCAGAGAGGTTATTATGATAGGTAGTTCGGAGAGGTTGTTCGTTGTGGTAGTTTGGAGAGGTGACTCAGAGGGATGATTCACAGAGGTGGTTCAGAGAGTTGATTCGGAGAGGTGGTTCATAGAGGTGATTCGGAAAGGCGTTTCGGAAAGGTGATTCGGAGACGTTGTTCGGAGAGGTAGTTCAGAGAGGTGATTCGGACAGGTGGTTCGGAGAGGTGATTCGGAGATGTGGTTCGGAGAGGTGATTGGGAGAGGTGATTGGGAGAGGTGATTGGGAGAGGTGATTCGGAGAGGTGATTCGGAGAGGTGATTCGGAGAGGTGGTTTGGTGAGTTGTTCGGAGAGTTGGTTCGTTGGCTCGGAGAGGTGATTCGGAGAGTGGGCTCGGAGAGTGGGTTCAGAGAGTGGGTTCAGAGAGTGGGTTCGGAGAGTGGGTTCGGAGAGTTGGTTCGGAGAGTTGGTTCGGAGAGTTGGTTCGGAGAGGTGATTCGGAGAGGTGGTTCGGAGAGTTGGTTTGGAGAGGTGATTCGGAGAGCTGATTTGGAAAGGTCATTTTGGCAGGTAGTTCGCAGACGTGGTTCGGAGAGGTGGATCACAGAGGTGATTCGGAGAGGTAGTTCAGAGGTGATTCGGAGAGGTGGTTCTGAGTGGTCATTTTGACAGGTAGTTCGTAGAGGTGGTTCATTGTGCTGGTTTGGAGAGGTGACTCAGAGCGATGATTCAGAGAGGTGGTTCAGAGAAGTAGTTCGGAGAGGTGATTCGTAGAGGTGGTTCGTAGAGGTGGTTCGGAGAGGTTGTTCGGAGAGGTGATTCAGAGAGGTGGTTCGGAGAGGTGGTTCGGAGAGGTAGGTCGGAGAGGTGATTCAGAGATGTGATTCGGAGAGTTGATTCGGATAGGTAGTTCAGAGAGGTGATTCGGACAGCTGATTCGGAGAGTTGGTTCGGAGACCTGATTTGGAAAGGTCATTTTGGCAGGTACTTCTTCGAGGTGATTTGGAGAGGTGGTTCGGAGAGTTGGTTCAGAGAGGTGGTTCGGAGAGGTAGTTCATTGTGGTAGTTTGGAGAGGTGACTCAGAGGGATGATTCAGAGAGGTGGTTCAGAGAGCTGGTTCGAATAGGTCATTTTGACAGGTGGTTCAGAGAGTTGATTCAGAGAGGTAATACTGACAGGTGGTTCGGAGAGGTGGTTCGGAGAGTTGGTTCGGAGAGTGGGTTCGGAGAGCTGATTTGGAAAGGTCATTTTGGCAGGTAGTTTGGAGAGGTGGTTCGTTGTGGTAGTTTGGAGAGGTGACTCAAAGGGATGATTCAGAGAGGTGGTTCATGAGTTGATTTGGAGAGCTGGTTCAGAGAGGTGATTCGGAAAGGCAGTTCGAAGAGGTAATACTGTCAGGTGGTTTGGAGTGTTGGTTCAGAGAGGTCATTTTGATAGGTAGTTCGGAGAGGTGGTTCGTTGTGGTAGTTTGGAGAGGTGACTCAGAGGGATGATTCAGAGAAGTCATTCGTAGAGTTGGTTCGGAGAGGTGGTTCATTGTGGTAGTTTGGAGAGGTGACTCAGAGGGATGATTCAGAGAGGTGGTTCAGAGAGCTGGTTCGAATAGGTCATTTTGACAGGTGGTTCAGAGAGTTGATTCAGAGAGGTAATACTGACAGGTGGTTCGGAGAGGTGGTTCGGAGAGTTGGTTCGGAGAGTGGGTTCGGAGAGCTGATTTGGAAAGGTCATTTTGGCAGGTAGTTTGGAGAGGTGGTTCGTTGTGGTAGTTTGGAGAGGTGACTCAAAGGGATGATTCAGAGAGGTGGTTCATGAGTTGATTTGGAGAGCTGGTTCAGAGAGGTGATTCGGAAAGGCAGTTCGAAGAGGTAATACTGTCAGGTGGTTTGGAGTGGTGGTTCAGAGAGGTCATTTTGATAGGTAGTTCGGAGAGGTGGTTTGTTGTGGTAGTTTGGAGAGGTGACTCAGAGGGATGATTCAGAGAAGTCATTCGTAGAGTTGGTTCGGAGAGGTGGTTCGGAGAGGTGGTTCATTGTGGTAGTTTGGAGAGGTGACTCAGACGGATGATTCAGAGAGGTGGTTCAGAGAGCTGGTTCGAATAGGTCATTTTGACAGGTGGTTCAGAGAGTTGATTCAGAGAGGTAATACTGACAGGTGTTTCGGAGAGGTGGTTTGGAGAGGAGATTCGGAGAGATGGTTCAGAGAGGTGGTTCGGAGAGGTAGTTCAGAGAGGTGATTTGGAGAGTTGGTTCAGAGAGGTGGTTTGGAGAGGTGGTTCGTTGTGGTAGTTTGGAGAAGTGACTCTTCAGAGGGATGATTCAGAGAGGTGGTTCAGAGAGGTGGTTCGAATAGGTCATTTTGACAGGTGGTTCAGAGAGTTGGTTCGGAGAGGTAATACTGACAGGTGGTTCGGAGAGTTGGTTCGGAGTGTTGGTTCGGAGACTGGGTTCGGAGAGCTGATTTGGAAAGGTCATTTTGGCAGGTAGTTTGGAGAGGTGGTTCGTTGTGGTAGTTTGGAGAGGTGACTCAAAGGGATGATTCAGAGAGGTGGTTCAGTGAGTTGATTTGGAGAGCTGGTTCAGAGAGGTGATTCGGAAAGGCAGTTCGAAGAGGTAATACTGTCAGGTGGTTTGGAGCGGTGCTTCAGAGAGGTCATTTTGATAGGTAGTTCGGAGAGGTGGTTCGTTGTGGTAGTTTGGAGAGGTGACTCAGAGGGATGATTCAGAGAAGTCATTCGGAGAGTTGGTTCGGAGAGGTGGTTCGGAGAGGTGGTTCATTGTGGTAGTTTGGAGAGGTGACTCAGACGGATGATTCAGAGAGGTGGTTCAGAGAGCTGGTTCGAATAGGTCATTTTGACAGGTGATTCAGAGAGTTGATTCAGAGAGGTAATACTGACAGGTGTTTCGGAGAGGTGGTTTGGAGAGGAGAATCGGAGAGATGGTTCAGAGAGGTGGTTCGGAGAGGTAGTTCAGAGAGGTGATTTGGAGAGTTGGTTCAGAGAGGTGGTTTGGAGAGGTGGTTCGTTGTGGTAGTTTGGAGAAGTGACTCTTCAGAGGGATGATTCAGAGAGGTGGTTCAAAGAGGTGGTTCAAATAGGTCATTTCGACAGGTGGTTCAGAGAGTTGGTTCGGAGACTTGGTTCGGAGAGCTGATTTGGAAAGCTCATTTTGATAGGTAGTTCGGAGAGGTGGTTCGTTGTGGTAGTTTGGAGAGGTGACTCAGAGGGATGATTCAGAGAGGTGGTTCAGAGAGGTGATTCGGAAAGGCGGTTCGAAGAGGTAATACTGTCAGGTGGTTTGGAGAGGTGGTTCAGAGAGGTCATTTTGACAGGTAGTTCGGAGAGGTGGTTCGCTGTTGTGGTTTGGACAGGTGAGTCAGAGAGATGTTTCAGAGAGGTGGTTCGGAGAGGTAGTTCAGAGAGGTGATTCGGAGAGGTGATTCGGAGAGTTGATTCGGAGAGTTGATTCGGAGAGTTGATTCGTAGAGTTGATTCGGAGAGTTGATTCGGAGAGGTGATTCGGAGAGGTGATTCGGAGAGGTGATTCGGAGAGGTGATTTGGAGAGTTGGTTCGGAGAGTTGGTTCGGAGAACTGATTTGGAAAGGTCATTTTGGCAGGTAGTTCTGAGAGGTCATTTGGAGAGGTGGTTCGAAGAGGTAGTTCAGAGAGGTGGTTTGGAGAGGTGGTTCGTTGTGGTAGTTTGGTGAGGTGACTCAGGGATGATTCAGAGATGTGGTTCGGAGAGGTGGTTCGGAGAGTTGGTTCGGAGATCTGATTTGGAAAGTCATTTTGGCAGGTAATTCGGAGAGGTGGTTCAGAGAGGTCATTTTGATAGGTAGTTCGGAGAAGTGGTTTGTTGTGGTGGTTTGGACAGGTGACTCAGAGAGATGATTCAGAGAGGTGGTTCGGAGAGATAGTTCAGAGAGGTGATTCGGAGAGATAGTTCAGAGAGGTGATTCGGAGATGTGGTTTGGAGAGGTATTTCGGAGAGGTGATTCGGAGAGGTGATTCGGAGAGGTGGTTCGGAGAGGTAGTTCGGAGAGGTCATTTTGACAGGAAGTTCGGAGAGGTGGTTCGGTGTGGTGGTTTGGACAGGTGACTCAGAGAGATCATTCGGAGAGGTAGTTTGGAGAGGTGGTTCAGAGAGGTGATTCGGAGAGCTTATTTGGAGAATTGGTTCAAGGGGGAGATTCGGAAAAGTCAGTTTGATAGGTAGCTCGGAGAGGTGATTTGGAGAGTTGGTTAGGAGAGGTGTTTCGGAGATCTGATTTGGAAAGGTCATTTTGGCAGGTAGTTCTGAAGGTGATTTGGAGAGGTAGTTCGGAGAGGTGGTTCGGAGAGTTGGTTCAGAGAGGTGGTTCGGAGAGGTGGTTCGTTGTGGTAGTTTGGAGAGGTGACTCAGAGGAATAATTCGGAGAGGTGGTTCGGAGAGGTGATTCAGAGAGTTGGTTCAGAGAGTTGGTTCGGAGAGGTGATTCGTGGAGTTGGTTCGGAGAGCTGATTTGGAAAGGTCATTTTGGCAGGTAGTTCAGAGAGGTGGTTCAGAGAGGTCATTTTGATAGGCAGTTCGGAGAGGTTGTTCGTTGTGGTAGTTTGGAGAGGTGACTCAGAGGGATGATTCGCTGAGGTGGTTCAGAGAGGTGATTCGGAGTGGTGGTTCGGAGAGGTGGTTCGGAGAGGTCATTTTGACAGGTAGTTCGGAGAGGTGGTTCGCTGTGGTGACTTGGACAGGTGACTCAGAGAGATGATTCAGAGAGGTGGTTCGGAGAGGTAGTTCAGAGAGGTGATTCGGAGAGGTGGTTCAGAGAGGTGATTCGGAAAGGCTGTTCGAAGAGGTGATACTGTCAGGTGGTTTGGAGAGGTGGTTCAGGGAGGTCATTTTGACAGGTAGTTCGGAGAGGTGGTTCGCTGTGGTGACTTGGACAGGTGACTCAGAGAGATGATTCAGAGAGGTGGTTCGGAGAGGTAGTTCAGAGAGGTGATTCGGAGAGGTGGTTCGGAGAGGTGATTCGGAGTGGTGGTTCGGAGAGGTGGTTCGGAGAGGTCATTTTGACAGGTAGTTCGGAGAGGTGGTTCGCTGTGGTGGTTTGGGCAGGTGACTCAGAGAGATGATTCAGAGAGGTGGTTCGGAGAGGTAGTTCAGAGAGGTAATTCGGAGAGTTGATTCGGAGAGGTGATTCGGAGTGGTGGTTCGGAGAGGTGGTTCGGAGAGGTCATTTTGACAGGTAGTTCGGAGAGGTGGTTCGGAGAGGTGGTTCAGAGAGGTGGTTCGTTGTGGTAGTTTGGAAAGGTGACTCAGAGGGATGCTTCGGAGAGTTGGTTCGGATAGCTGATTTGGAAAGGTCATTTTGGCAGGTAGTTCGGAGAGGTGTTTCAGAGAGGTCATTTTGATAGGTAGTTCGGAGAGGTGGTTCGTTGTGGTAGTTTGGAGAGGTGACTCTGAGGGATGATTCAGAGAGGTGGTTCAGAGACTTGATTCGGAGAGGTGGTTCAGAGAGGTGATTCGGAAAGACGGTTCGAAGAGGTAATACTGTCAGGTGGTTTGGAGAGGTGGTTCAGAGAGGTCATTTTGACAGGTAGTTCGGAGAGGTGGTTCAGTGTGGTGGTTTGGACAGGTGACTCAGAGAGATAATTGAGAGAGGTGCTTCGGAGAGGTAGTTCAGAGAGGTGATTCGGAGATGTGGTTCGCAGAGGTATTTCCGAGAGGTGATTCGGAGAGGTGGTTCGGAAAGGTGGGTCGGAGAGGTGATTTGGAGATTTGGTTCGAGAGATGGTACCGAGAACTGATTTGGAAAGGTCATTTTGGCAGGTAGTTAATGAGAGGTGATTTGGAGAGGTGGATCGGAGAGGTGACTAAGAGAGATGATTCAGAGAGGTGGTTCGGAGAGGTAGTTCGGAGAGGTGATTCGGAGTTGTGGTTCGGAGAGGTGGTTCGGCGAGGTCATTTTGACAGGTAGTTCGGAGAGGTGGTTCGGAGAGGTGGTTCGGCGAGGTCATTTTGACAGGTAGTTCGGAGAGGTGGTTCGGAGAGGTGGTTCAGGGAGGTCATTTTGATAGGTAGTTCGGAGAGGTGGTTCGTTGTGGTAGTTTGGAGAGGTGACTCAGAGGGATGATTCACAGAGGTGGTTCAGAGACTAGATTCAGAGAGGTGGTTCAGAGAGGTGATTTGGAAAGGCGGTTCGAAGAGGTAATATTGTCAGGTGGTTTGGAGAGGTGGTCAGAGAGGTCATTTTGACAGGTAGTTCGGAGAACTGGTTCAGTGTGGTGGTTTGGACAGGTGACTCAGAGAGATAATTCAGAGAGGTGCTTCGGAGAGTTGGTTCAGAGAGGTGATTCGGAGATGTGGTTCAGAGAGGTATTTAGGAGAGTTGATTCGGAGAGGTGATTCGGAGAGGTGGTTCAGAGAGGTGGTTCGGAGAGGTGATTTGGAGAGTTGTTTCAGAGAGGTGGTTTGGAGAGGTGGTTCGTTGTGGTAGTTTGGAGAAGTGACTCAGAGGGATGATTCACAGAGGTGGTTCAGAGAGGTGGTTCGAATAGATCATTTTGACAGGTGGTTCAGAGAGTTGATTCGGAGAGGTGGTTCGGAGAGTTGGTTCGGAGAGCTGATTTGGAAAGGTCATTTTGGCAGGTAGTTCGGAGAGGTGGTTCGGAGAGGTCATTTTGATAGGTAGTTCGGAGAGGTGGTTCGTTGTGGTAGTTTGGAGAGGTGACTCAGAGGGATGATTCAGAGAGGTGGTTTAGAGAGGTGATTCGGAAAGGCGGTTCGAAGAGGTAATACTGTCAGGTGGTTTGGTGAGGTGGTTCAGAGAGGTCATTTTGATAGGTAGTTCGGAGAAGTGGTTCGTTGTGGTAGTTTGGAGAGGTGACTCAGAGCGATGATTCAGGGAGGTGGTTCAGAGAGTTGATTCGGAGAGGTGCTTCAGAGAGGTGATTCGGAAAGGCGGTTCGAAGAGATAATACTGTCAGGTGGTTTGGAGTGGTGGTTCAGAGAGGTCATTTTGACAGGTAGTTCGGAGAAGTGGTTCGGTGTGGTGGTTTGGACAGGTGACTCAGAGAGATGATTCAGAGTGGTGGTTCGGAGAGGTAATTCGGAGTGGTGATTCGGAGAGGTAGTTCGGAGAGGTAGTTTGGAGAGGTGATTTGGAGAGGTGATTCGTAGAGGTGGTTCGTAGAGGACATTCGGAGAGTTGATTCGGAGAGTTGATTCGGAGAGCTGATTCGGAGAGCTGATTCGGAGTGTTGGTTCGGAGAGTTGGTTCAGAGAGGTGATTCGGAGAGGTGATTCGGAGAGGTGATTCGGAGAGGTGATTTGGAGAGTTGGTTCGAGAGATGGTACCGAGAACTGATTTGGAAAGGTCATTTTGGCAGGTAGTTCTGAGAGGTGATTTGGAGAGCTGGTTCGGAGAGGTGGTTCGTTGTGGTAGTTTGGACAGGTGACTCAGAGGGATGATTCAGAGAGGTGGTTCAGAGAGGTGGTTCGGAGAGGTGGTTCGGAGAGGTGATTCAGAGAGTTGGTTCGGAGAGGTGATTCGGAGAGGTGGTTCGGAGAGATGATTCAGAGAGTTGGTTCGGAGAGGTGATTCGGAGAGTTGGTTCGGAGAGCTGATTTGGAAAGGTCATTCTGGCAGGTAGTTCGGAGAGGTGGTTCAGAGAGGTCATTTTGATAGGTAGTTCAGAGAGGTGGTTTGTTGTAGTAGTTTGGACAGGTGATTCAGAGGTATGAGTCAGAGAGGTGGTTCAGAGAGTTGATTCAGAGAGTTGGTTCGGAGAGGTGATTCGTGGAGTTGGTTCGGAGAGCTGATTTGGAAAGGTCATTTTGGCAGGTAGTTCAGAGAGGTGGTTCAGAGAGGTCATTTTGATAGGTAGTTCAGAGAGGTGGTTTGTTGTAGTAGTTTGGACAGGTGATTCAGAGGTATGAGTCAGAGAGGTGGTTCAGAGAGTTGATTCAGAGAGTTGGTTCGGAGAGGTGATTCGTGGAGTTGGTTCGGAGAGCTGATTTGGAAAGGTCATTTTGGCAGGTAGTTCGGAGAGGTGGTTCGGAGATGTGGTTCGGAGATGTGGATCGGAGAGGTAGTTCGGAGAGGTGGTTCAGAGAGGTCATTTTGATAGGTAGTTCGGAGAGGTGGTTCGTTGTGGTAGTTTGGAGAGGTGACTCAGAGGGATGATTCAGAGAGGTGGTTTAGAGTGGTGATTCGGAAAGGCGGTTCGAAGAGGTAATACTGTCAGGTGGTTTGGAGAGGTGGTTCAGAGAGGTCATTTTGACAGCTAGTTCAGAGAGGTGGTTCGTTGTGGTGGTTTGGACAGGTGAGTCAGAGAGATGATTCAGAGAGGTGGTTCGGAGAGGTAGTTCAGAGAGGTGATTCGGAGATGTGGTTCGGAGAGATAGTTCGGAGAGGTGATTCGGAGAGGTGATTCGGAGAGGTGATTCGGAGAGGTGGTTCGGAGAGGTGATTCGGAGAGTTGATTCGGAGAGGTGATTCGGAGAACTGATTTGGAAAGGTCATTTTGGAGGGTAGTTCTGAGAGGTCATTTGGAGAGTTGATTCGGAGAGTTGATTCGGAGAGGTGATTCGGAGAGGTGATTCGGAGAGGTGATTCGGAGAGGTGGTTCGGAGAGGTGGTTCGGAGAGGTGATTCGGAGTGGTGGTTCGGAGAGGTGGTTCGGAGAGGTCATTTTGACAGGTAGTTCAGAGAGGTGGTTCGCTGTGGTGGTTTGGACAGGTGACTCAGAGAGATGATTCAGAGAGGTGGTTCGGAGAGGTAGTTCAGAGAGGTGATTCGGAGAGGTAGTTCGGAGAGGTGATTCGGAGTGGTGGTTCGGAGAGGTGGTTCGGAGAGGTCATTTTGACAGGTAGTTCGGAGAGGTGGTTCGGAGAGGTGGTTCAGAGAGGTCATTTTGATAGGTAGTTCGCAGAGGTGGTTCGTTGTGGTAGTTTGGAGAGGTGACTCAGAGGGATGATTCAGAGAGGTGGTTCAGAGAGGTGATTCGGAAAGGCGGTTCGAAGAGGTAATACTGTCAGGTGGTTTGGAGAGGTGGTTCAGAGAGGTTATTTTGACAGGTAGTTCAGAGAGGTGCTTCAGTGTGGTGGTTTGGACAGGTGACTCAGAGGGATGATTCAGAGAGGTGGTTCGGAGAGCTGGTTCGGAGAGGTGATTCAGAGAGTTGGTTCGGAGAGGTGATTCGGAGAGGTGGTTCGGAGAGGTGATTCAGAGAGTTGGTTCGGAGAGGTGATTCAGAGAGTTGGTTCGGAGAGCTGATTTGGAAAGGTCATTCTGGCAGGTAGTTCGGAGAGGTGGTTCGGAGAGGTGGTTCAGAGAGGTCATTTTGATAGGTAGTTCAGAGATGTGGTTCGTTGTAGTAGTTTGGAGAGGTGACTCAGAGGTATGATTCAGAGAGGTGGTTCAGAGAGGTGGTTCAGAGAGGTGATTCGGAGAGGTGGTTCGGAGAGGTGGTTCGGAGAGGTGGTTCGGAGAGGTGATTCGGAGAGGTGGTTCGGAGAGGTGGCTTGGAGAGGTGGTTCAGAGACCTGATTTGGAAAGGACATTTTGGCAGGTAGTTCTGAGAGGTGATTTGGAGAGGTGGTTCAGAGA
Organism: Mobula hypostoma; assembly: GCF_963921235.1. NCBI lineage: Eukaryota > Metazoa > Chordata > Chondrichthyes > Myliobatiformes > Myliobatidae > Mobula > Mobula hypostoma. The sequence continues at coordinate 1,339,481 of NC_086115.1, forward strand.
GGTGGTTCGGAGAGTTGGTTCAGAGAAGTGGTTCGGAGAGGTGACTCAGAGGGATGATTCAGAAAGGTGGTTCGGAGAGGTGATTCAGAGAGTTGGTTCGGACAGGTGATTCAGAGAGTTGGTTCGCAGAGTTGGTTCGGAGAGCTGATTTGGAAAGGTCATCTTGGCAGGTAGTTCGGAGAGGTGGTTCAGAGAGGTCATTTTGATAGTTAGTTCGGAGAGGTGGTTCGTTGTGATAGTTTGGAGAGGTGACTCAGAGGGATGATTCAGAGAGGTGGTTCAGAGAGTTGATTCGGAGAGGTGGTTCGGAGAGGTGGTTCAGAGAGGTGATTCGGAAAGGCGGTTCGAAGAGGTAATACTGTCAGGTAGTTTGGAGAGGTCATTTTGACAGGTAGTTTGGAGAGGTGGTTCGGTGTGGTGGTTTGGATAGGTGACTCAGAGGGATGATTCAGAGAGGTGGTTCGGAGAGATAGTTCAGAGAGGTGATTCGGAGATGTGGGTTGGAGAGGTATTTTGGAGAGGTGATTCGGAGAGGTGATTCGGAGAGGTGGTTCGGAGAGGTAGTTCGGAGAGGTCATTTTGACAGGTAGTTCGGAGAGGTGGTTCGGAGACCTGATTTGGAAAGGTCATTTTGGCAGGTAGTTCTGAGAGGTGATTTGGATAGGTGGTTCGGACAGGTGGTTCGGAGAGTTGGTTCGGAGAGTTGGTTCGGAGAGCTGATTTGGAAAGGTTATTTTGGCAGGTAGTTCGGAGAGGTGTTTCAGAGAGATTATTATGATAGGTAGTTCGGAGAGGTTGTTCATTGTGGTAGTTTGGAGAGGTGACTCAGAGGGATGATTCACAGAGGAGGTTCAGAGAGTTGGTTCGGAGAGGTGATTCGGAGAGCTGATTTGGAAAGGTCATTTTGGCACGTAGTTCGCAGACGTGGTTCGGAGAGGTGGATCACAGAGGTGATTCGGAGAGGTAGTTCAGAGGTGATTCGGAGAGGTGGTTCTGAGTGGTCATTTTGACAGGTAGTTCGTAGAGGTGGTTCATTGTGCTGGTTTGGAGAGGTGACTCAGAGCGATGATTCAGAGAGGTGGTTCAGAGAAGTAGTTCGGAGAGGTGATTCGGAGAGGTGATTCGGAGAGGTGCTTCAGAGAGGTGATTCGGAAAGGCGGTTCGAAGAGATAATACTGTCAGGTGGTTTGGAGTGGTGGTTCAGAGAGGTCATTTTGACAGGTAGTTCGGAGAAGTGGTTCGGTGTGGTGGTTTGGACAGGTGACTCAGAGAGATGATTCAGAGTGGTGGTTCGGAGAGGTAATTCGGAGTGGTGATTCGGAGAGGTAGTTCGGAGAGGTAGTTTGGAGAGGTGATTCGGAGAGGTGATTCGGAGAGGTGGTTCGTAGAGGACATTCGGAGAGTTGATTCGGAGAGTTGATTCGGAGAGCTGATTCGGAGAGCTGATTCAGAGTGTTGGTTCGGAGAGTTGGTTCAGAGAGGTGATTCGGAGAGGTGATTCGGAGAGGTGATTTGGAGAGTTGGTTCGAGTGATGGTACCGAGAACTGATTTGGAAAGGTCATTTTGGCAGGTAGTTCTGAGAGGTGATTTGGAGAGCTGGTTCGGAGATGTGGTTCGTTGTGGTAGTTTGGACAGGTGACTCAGAGGGATGATTCAGAGAGGTGGTTCAGAGAGGTGGTTCGGAGAGGTGGTTCGGAGAGGTGATTCAGAGAGTTGGTTCGGAGAGGTGATTCGGAGAGGTGGTTCGGAGAGATGATTCAGAGAGTTGGTTCGGAGAGGTGATTCGGAGAGTTGGTTCGGAGAGATGATTCAGAGAGTTGATTCGGAGAGATGGTTCAGAGAAGTGATTCGGAAAGGCAGTTCGAAGTGGTAATACTGTCAGGTGGTTTGGAGAGGTGGTTCAGAGTGGTCATTTTGATAGGTAATTCGGAGAGGTGGTTCGGTGTGGTGGTTTGGACAGGTGATTCAGAGAGATGATTCAGAGAGGTGGTTCGGAGAGGCAGTTCAGAGAGGTGATTCGGAGATGTGGTTCGGAGAGGTATTTAGGAGAGGTGATTCGGAGAGGTGATTCGGATAGGTGGTTCGGAGAGGTGGTTCGGAGAGGTGATTTTGATAGGTAGTTTGGAGAGGTGACTCAAAGGGATGATTCAGAGAGGTGGTTCAGAGAGTTGATTTGGAGAGGTGGTTCAGAGAGTTGATTCGGAAAGGCGGGTCGAAGAGGTAATACTGTCAGGTGGTTTGGAGAGGTGGTTCAGAGAGGTCATTTTGACAGGTAGTTCGGAGAGGTGACTCAGAGGGATGATTCAGATAGGTGGTTCGAATAGGTCATATTGACAGGTGGTTCAGAGAATTGATTCGGAGAGGTAATACTGACAGGTGGTTCAGAGCGGTGGTTCGGTGAGGTGATTCAGTGAGGTGATTCGGAGAGGTAGTTCAGAGAGGTGATTCGGAGAGGTGATTCGGAGAGTTGGTTCGGAGAGTTGGTTCGGAGAGGTGGTTCGGAGAGGTAGTTCATTGTGGTAGTTTGGAGAGGTGACTCAGAGGGATGATTCAGAGAGGTGGTTCGGAGAGGTGGTTCGAATAGTTCATTTTGACAGGTGGTTCAGAGAGTTGATTCGGAGAGGTAATACTGACAGGTGGTTCGGAGAAGTGGTTCGGAGAGGTGGTTCAGAGAGGAGATTCGGAGAGATGGTTCAGAGAGGTGGTTCGGAGAGGTGGTTCGTTGTGATAGTTTGGAGAGGTGACTCAGAGGGATGATTCAGAGAGGTGGTTCAGAGAGGTGGTTCGAATAGGCCATTTTGACAGGTGGTTCAGAGAGTTGATTTGGAGAGATAATACTGACAGATGGTTCGGAGAGGTGGTTCAGAGAGGTGGTTTGGAGAGTTGGTTCGGATAGTTGGTTCGGATAGTTGGTTCGGATAGTTGTTTCGGATAGTTGGTTCGGAGATTTGGTTCGGAGATTTGGTTCGGAGAGTTGGTTCGGAGAGTTGGTTCGGAGAGTGGGTTTGGAGAGCTGATTTGGAAAGGTCATTTTGGCAGGTAGTTCGGAGAGGTGGTTCGGAGAGGTGATTCGGAGAGTTGGTTTGGAGAGTTGGTTCGGAGAGCTGATTTGGAAAGGTCATTTTGGCAGGTAGTTCGGAGAGGTGGTTCAGAGAGGTCATTTTGATAGGTAGTTCGGATAGCTGTTTCGTTGTGGTAGTTTGGAGAGGTGACTCAAAGGGATGATTCAGGGAGGTGGTTCAGAGAGTTGATTCAGAGAGGTGGTTCAGAGAGGTGATTTGGAAAGGCGCTTCGAAAAGGTAATACTGTCAGGTGGTTTGGAGAGGTGGTTCAGAGAGGTCATTTGGACAGGTAGTTCGGAGAGGTGACTCAGAGGGATGATTCAGATAGGTGGTTCGAATAGGTCATTTTGACAGGTGGTTCAGAGAGTTGATTCGGAGAGGTAATTCTGACAGGTGGTTCGAAGAGCTGGTTCGGAGAGGAGATTCGGAGAGTTGGTTCAGAGAGATGGTTCGGAGAGGTGGTTCTTTGTGGTAGTTTGGAGAGGTGACTCAGAGGGAAGATTCAGAGAGGTGGTTCAGAGAGGTGGTTCGAATAGGTCATTTTGACAGGTAGTTCGGAGAGGTGGTTCAGAGAGGTCATTTTGATAGGTAGTTCGGATAGCTGTTTCGTTGTGGTAGTTTGGAGAGGTGACTCAAATGGATGATTCAGAGAGTTGATTCGGAGAGGTAATTCTGACAGGTGTTTCAGAGAGGTGGTTCGGAGAGGTGGTTCGGAGAGTTGGTTTGGATAGTTGTTTCGGAGAGTTGGTTCGGAGAGTTGGTTCGGAGAGTTGGTTCGGAGAGGTGATTCGGAGAGGTGATTCGGAGAGTTGGTTCGGAGAGTTGGTTCGGAGAGTTGGTTCGGAGAGTTGATTCGGAGAGGTGGTTCGGAGAGATGGTTCGGAGAGGTGATTCGGAGAGTTGGTTCGGAGAGCTGATTTAGAAAGTTCATTTTGGCAGGTAGTTCGGAGAGGTGGTTTGGAGAGGTGGGTCAGAGAGGTGATTCAGAGAGGTAGTTCAGTGAGGTGATAGGGAGAGGTGGTTCTGAGTGGTCATTTTGACAGGTAGTTCGTAGAGGTGGTTCATTGTGGTGGTTTGGAGAGGTGACTCAGAGAAATGATTCAGAGAGATGATTCAGAGAGGTGGTTCAGAGAAGTAGTTCGGAGAGGTGATTCGGAGAGGTGATTCCGAGAAGTTGTTCGGAGAGGTACTTCGGAGAGGTGATTCGGAGAGGTGGTTCTGAGTGGTCATTTTGACAGGTAGTTCGTAGAGGTGGTTCATTGTGGTGGTTTGGAGAGGTGACTCAGAGAGGTAGTTCAGAGAGGTGATTAGGAGATGTGGTTCGGAGAGGTAGATTGGAGAGGTGATTCGGAGAGGTGATTCGGAGAGGTGATTCGGAGAGGTAGTTCGGTGAGGTGATTCGGAGAGGTGGTTCGGGGAGTTGATTCGGAGAGGTGATTCGGAGAGGTGGTTCGGAGAGGTGATTCAGTGAGGTGATTCGGAGAGTTGGTTTGGGGAGTTGATTCGGAGAGGTGATTCGGAGAGTTGGTTCGGAGAGCTGATTTGGAAAGGTCATTTTGTCAGGTAATTCAGAGAGGTGGTTCAGAGAGGTCATTTTCATAGGTAGTTCGGAGAGGTTGTTCGTTGTGATAGTTTGGAGAGGTGACTCAGAGGGATGATTCAGAGAGCTGGTTCAGAGAGTTGATTCGGAGAGATGGTTCAGAGAAGTGATTCGGAAAGGCAGTTCGAAGAGGTAATACTGTCAGGTGGTTTGGAGAGGTGGTTCAGAGTGGTCATTTTGATAGGTAATTCGGAGAGGTGGTTCGGTGTGGTGGTTTGGACAGGTGATTCAGAGAGATGATTCAGAGATGTGGTTCGGAGAGGCAGTTCAGAGAGCTGATTCGGAGATGTGGTTCGGAGAGGTATTTAGGAGAGGTGATTCGGAGAGGTGATTCGGATAGGTGGTTCGGAGAGGTGGTTCGGAGAGGTGATTCGGAGAGTTGGTTCAGAGAGGTTGTTTGGAGAGGTGGTTCGTTATGATAGTTTGCAGAGGTGACTCAGAGAGATGATTCAGAGAGGTGGTTCAGAGAGATGGTTCGAATAGGTCATTTTGACAGGTGGTTCAGAGAGTTGATTCGGAGAGGTAATTCTGACAGGTGGTTCGGAGAGGTGGTTCGGAGAGTTGGTTGGGAGAGGTGATTCGGAGAGTTGGTTCGGAGAGTTGGTTTGGAGAGCTGATTTGGAAAGGTCAATTTGGCAGGTAGTTCGGAGAGGTGGTTCAGAGAGGTCATTTTGATAGGTAGTTTAGAGAGGTGCTTCGTTGTGGTAGTTTGGAGAGGTGACTCAGAGGGATGATTCAGAGAGGTGGTTCAGAGACTTGATTCGGAGAGGTGGTTCAGAGAGGTGATTCGGAAAGGCGGTTCGAAGAGGTAATACTGTCAGGTGGTTTGGGGAGGTGGTTCAGAGAGGTCATTTTGACAGGTAGTTCGGAGAGGTGGTTCGCTGTGGTGGTTTGGACAGGTGACTCAGAGAGATAATTCAGAGAGGTGGTTCGGAGAGGTGGTTCGGAGAAGTAGTTCGGAGAGTGATTCGGAGAGGTGGTTCGGAGAGCTGATACGGAGAGGTTGTTTGGAGAGGTAGTTCGGAGAGGTGATTCGGAGAGGTGATTCGGAGAGGTGATTCGGAGAGGTGGTTAGGAGAGTTGGTTCGGAGAGTTGGTTCGGTGAGTTGGTTCGGAGAGTTGGTTCGGAGAGTTGGCTCGGAGAGGTGATTCGAAGAGTTGGTTCGGAGAGTTGGTTCGGAGCGTTGGTTCGGAGAGTTGATTCGTAGAGGTGGTTCGGAGAGTTGGTTCGGAGAGGTGATTCGGAGAGTTGTTTCTGAGAGCTGATTTAGAAAGGTCATTTTGGCAGGTAGTTCGGAGAGGTGGTTCGGAGAGGTGGGTCAGAGAGGTGATTCAGAGAGGTAGTTCAGAGAGGTGATTGGGAGAGGTGGTTCTGAGTGGTCATTTTGACAGGTAGTTCGTAGAGGTGGTTTTTGTGGTGGTTTGGAGAGGTGACTCAGAGAGATGATTCAGAGAGGTGGTTCGGAGAGGTGGTTCGGAGAAGTAGTTCGGAGAGTGATTCGGAGAGGTGGTTCGGAGAGCTGATACGGAGAGGTTGTTTGGAGAGGTAGTTCGGAGAGGTGATTCGGAAAGGCGGTTCGAAGAGGTAATACTGTCAGGTGGTTTGGGGAGGTGGTTCAGAGAGGTCATTTTGACAGGTAGTTCGGAGAGGTGGTTCGCTGTGGTGGTTTGGACAGCTGACTCAGAGAGATAATTCAGAGAGGTGGTTCGGAGAGGTGGTTCGGAGAAGTAGTTCGGAGAGTGATTCGGAGAGGTGGTTCGGAGAGCTGATACGGAGAGGTTGTTTGGAGAGGTAGTTCGGAGAGGTGATTCGGAGAGGTGGTTAGGAGAGTTGGTTCGGAGAGTTGGTTCGGTGAGTTGGTTCGGAGAGTTGGTTCGGAGAGTTGGCTCGGAGAGGTGATTCGAAGAGTTGGTTCGGAGAGTTGGTTCGGAGCGTTGGTTCGGAGAGTTGATTCGGAGAGGTGATTCGGAGAGTTGTTTCTGAGAGCTGATTTAGAAAGGTCATTTTGGCAGGTAGTTCGGAGAGGTGGTTCGGAGAGGTGGGTCAGAGAGGTGATTCAGAGAGGTAGTTCAGAGAGGTGATTGGGAGAGGTGGTTCTGAGTGGTCATTTTGACAGGTAGTTCGTAGAGGTGGTTTATTGTGGTGGTTTGGAGAGGTGACTCAGAGAGATGATTCAGAGAGATGCTTCAGAGAGGTGGTTCAGAGAAGTAGTTCGGAGAGGTGATTCGGAGAGGTGATTCGGAGAGGTGGTACGGAGAGGTGGTTCGGTGAGGTGATTCGGAGAGGTGGTTCGGGGAGTTGGTTCGGGGAGTTGATTCGGAGAGGTGATTCGGAGAGGTGATTCGGAGAGGTGATTCGGAGAGGTGGTTCGGGGAGTTGATTCGGAGAGGTGGTTCGGAGAGGTGATTCGGAGAGGTGGTTCGGAGAGGTGGTTCGGAGAGGTGATTCAGTGAGGTGATTCGGAGTGGCGGTTCGGAGAGGTGATTCGGAGAGTTGGTTCGGAGAGTTGGTTCGGAGACCTGATTTGGAAAGGTCATTTTGGCAGGTAGTTCTGAGAGGTGATTTGGAGAGGTGGTTCGGAGTGTTGGATCAGGGAGTTGGTTCGGAGAGGTGGTTCGGAGAGGTGGTTCAGAGAGGTGATTCGGAGAGTTGGTTCAGAGAGGTTGTTTGGAGAGGTGGTTCGTTATGGTAGTTTGGAGAGGTGACTCAGAGGGATGATTCAGAGAGCTGGTTCAGAGAGCTGGTTCGAATAGGTCATTTTGACAGGTGGTTCAGAGAGTTGATTCGGAGAGGTAATACTGACAGGTGGTTCGGAGAGGTGGTTCGGAGAGTTGGTTCGGAGAGGTGATTCAGAAAGTTGGTTCGGAGAGTTGGTTTGGAGAGCTGATTTGGAAAGGTCATTTTGGCAGGTAGTTCGGAGAGGTGGTTCAGAGAGGTAATTTTGATAGGTAGTTTGCAGAGGTGATTCGTTGTGGTAGATTGGAGAGGTGACTCAGAGGGATGATTCAGAGAGGTGGTTCAGAGAGGTGATTCGGAAAGGCGGTTCGAAGAGGTAATACTGTCAGGTGGTTTGGAGAGGTGGTTCAGAGAGGTCATTTGACAGGTAGTTCGGAGAGGTGGTTCGCTGTGGTGGTTTGGACAGGTGACTCAGAGAGATGATTCAGAGAGGTGGTTCGGAGAGCTGATTCGGAGAGGTTGTTCGGAGAGGCAGTTCGGAGAGGTGATTCACAGAGGTGGTTCGAAGAGGTCATTTTGACAGGTAGTTCGTAGAGGTGGTTCATTGTGGAGGTTTGGAGAGGTGACTCAGAGAGATGAATTCAGAGAGTTGGTTCAGAGAAGTAGTTCGGAGAGGTGATTCAGACAGGTGATTCGGAGAGGTGGTTTGGAAAGTGATTCAGAGAGGTTTTTCTGAGAGGCAGTTCGGAAAGGTGATTCGGAGAGGTGGTTCGGAGAGGTAGTTCAGAGAGGTGATTCGGAGATGTGGTTCGGAGAGGTATATTGGAGAGGTGATTCGGAGAGGTGATTCGGAGAGGTGGTTCGGTGAGGTGATTCGGAGAGCTGGTTCGGGGAGTTGATTCGGAGAGGTGATTCGGAGAGGTGGTTCAGAGAGGTGATTCGGAGAGGTAGTTCAGAGAGGTGATTCGGACAGCTGATTCGTAGAGGTGATTCGGAGAGTTGGTTCGGAGAGTTGGTTCGGAGAGGTGGTTCGGAGAGGTAGTTCATTGTGGTAGTTTGGAGAGGTGACTCAGAGGGATGATTCAGAGAGTTGGTTCGGAGAGGTCGTTCGAACAGGTCATTTTGACAGGTGGTTCAGAGAGTTGATTCGGAGAGGTAATACTGACAGGTGGTTCGGAGAGGTGGTTCAGAGAGGAGATTCGGAGAGATGGTTCAGAGAGGTGGTTCGGAGAGGTGGTTCAGAGTGGAGATTCAGAGAGGTGGTTCAGAGAGGTGGTTCGAATAGGCCATTTTGACAGGTGGTTCAGAGAGTTGATTCGGAGAGGTAATACTGACAGGTGGTTCGGAGAGGTGGTTCAGAGAGGTGGTTTGGAGAGTTGGTTCAGATAGTTGGTTCGGAGAGGTGGTTTGGAGAGTTGGTTCGGAGAGTTGGTTCGGAGAGTGGGTTTGGAGAGCTGATTTGGAAAGGTCATTTTGGCAGGTAGTTCGGAGAGGTGGTTCAGAGAGGTGATTCGGAGAGTTGGTTCGGAGAGTCGGTTCGGAGAGCTGATTTGGAAAGGTCATTTTGGCAGGTAGTTCGGAGAGGTGGTTCAGAGAGGTCATTTTGATAGGTAGTTCGGATAGGTGTTTCATTGTGGTAGTTTGGAAAGGTGACTCAAAGGAATGATTCAGAGAGGTGGTTCAGAGAGTTGATTCAGAGAGGTGGTTCAGAGAGGTGATTTGGAAAGGCGGTTCGAAAAAGTAATACTGTCAGGTGGTTTGGAGAGGTGGTGCAGAGAGGTCATTTGGACAGGTAGTTCGGAGAGGTGACTCAGAGGGATGATTCAGATAGGTGGTTCGAATAGGTCATTTTGACAGGTGGTTCAGAGAGTTGATTCGGAGAGGTAATACTGACAGGTGGTTCGAAGAGCTGGTTCGGAGAGGAGATTCGGAGAGTTGGTTCAGAGAGATAGTTCGGAGAGGTGTTTCTTTGTGGTAGTTTGGAGAGGTGACTCAGAGGGAAGATTCAGATAGGTGGTTCAGAGAGGTGGTTCGAATAGGTCATTTTGACAGGTGGTTCAGAGAGTTGATTCGGAGAGGTAATTCTGACAGGTGGTTTGGAGAGTTGGTTCGGTTAGTTGGTTCGGATAGTTGGTTCGGAGAGTTGGTTCGGAGAGTTGGCTCGGAGAGGTGATTCAGAGAGTTGGTTCGGAGAGTTGGTTCGGAGAGTTGGTTCAGAGAGTTGGTTCGGAGAGTTGATTCAGAGAGTTGGTTCGGAGAGTTGGTTCGGAGAGGTGATTCGGAGAGTTGGTTCGGAGAGCTGATTTAGAAAGGTCATTTTGGCAGGTAGTTCGGAGAGGTGGTTCGGAGAGGTGGGTCAGAGAGGTGAGTCGGAGACGTAGTTCAGAGAGGTGATAGAGAGAGGTGGTTCTGAGTGGTCATTTTGACAGGTAATTCGTAGAGGTGGTTCATTGTGGTGGTTTGGAGAGGTGACTCAGAGAGATGATTCAGAGAAGTAGTTCGGAGAGGTGATTCAGAGAGGTGATTCGGAGAGGTGGTTCGGAGAGGTGATTGGAAGGGGTGGTTCAGAGGGGTGATTCCGAGAGGTTGTTCGGAGAGGTACTTCGGAGAGGTGGTTCTGAGTGGTCATTTTGACAGGTAGTTCGTAGAGGTGGTTCATTGTGGTGGTTTGGAGAGGTGACTCAGAGAGTTGGCTCAGAGAAGTAGTTCGGAGAGGTGATTCAGAGAGGTGATTCGGAGAGGTGGTTCGGAGAGGTGATTCAGAGAGGTTGCTCGGAGAGGCAGTTCGGAAAGGTCATTCGGAGAGGTAGTTCGGAGAGGTAGTTCAGAGAGGTGATTAGGAGATGTGGTTCGGAGAGGTAGATTGGAGAGGTGATTCGGAGAGGTAGTTCGGTGAGGTGATTCGGAGAGGTGGTTCGGGGAGTTGATTCGGAGAGGTGATTCGGAGAGTTGGTTCGAAGAGTGGGTTCGGAGAGCTGATTTGGAAAGGTCATTTTGGCAGATAGTTCGGAGAGGTGGTTCGGAGAGGTGGTTCGTTGTGTTAGTTTGGAGAGGTGACTCAAAGGGATGATTCAGAGAGGTGGTTCAGAGAGTTGATTCGGAGAGGTGGTACAGAGAGCTGATTCGGAAAGGCGGTTCAAAGAGGTAATACTGTCAGGTGGTTTGGAGAGGTGGTTCAGAGAGGTCATTTTGACAGGTACTTCGGAGAGGTGACTCAGAGGGATGATTCAGAGAGGTGGTTCGAATAGGTCATTTTGACAGGTGGTTCAGAGAGTTGATTCGGAGAGGTAATACTGACAGGTGGTTCGGAGAGGTCATTCGGAGAGTTGGTTCGGAGAGTTGATTCGGAGAGGTGGTTCGGAGAGTTGGTTCGGAGAGGTGATTCGGAGAGTTGTTTCGGAGAGCTGATTTAGAAAGGTCATTTTGGCAGGTAGTTCGGAGAGGTGTTTCGGAGAGGTGGGTCAGGGAGGTGATTCGGAGAGGTAGTTCAGAGAGGTGATAGGGAGAGGTGGTTCTGAGTGGTCATTTTCACGGGTAGTTCGTAGAGGTGGTTCATTGTGGTGGTTTGGAGAGGTGACTCAGAGAGATGATTCCGAGAGGTTGTTCGGAGAGGTAGTTCGGAGAGGTAGTTCAGAGAGGTGATTCGGAGAGGTGGTTCTGAGTGGTCATTTTGACAGGTAGTTCGTAGAGGTGGTTCATTGTGGTGGTTTGGAGAGGTGACTCAGAGAGATGATTCAGAGAAGTAGTTCGGAGAGGTGATTCAGAGAGGTGATTCGGAGAGGTGGTTCGGAGAGGTGATTGGAAGGGGTGGTTCAGAGGGGTGATTCCGAGAGGTTGTTCGGAGAGGTACTTCGGAGAGGTGGTTCTGAGTGGTCATTTTGACAGGTAGTTCGTAGAGGTGGTTCATTGTGGTGGTTTGGAGAGGTGACTCAGAGAGTTGGCTCAGAGAAGTAGTTCGGAGAGGTGATTCAGAGAGGTGATTCGGAGAGGTGGTTCGGAGAGGTGATTCAGAGAGGTTGCTCGGAGAGGCAGTTCGGAAAGGTCATTCGGAGAGGTAGTTCGGAGAGGTAGTTCAGAGAGGTGATTAGGAGATGTGGTTCGGAGAGGTAGATTGGAGAGGTGATTCGGAGAGGTAGTTCGGTGAGGTGATTCGGAGAGGTGGTTCGGGGAGTTGATTCGGAGAGGTGATTCGGAGAGTTGGTTCGAAGAGTGGGTTCGGAGAGCTGATTTGGAAAGGTAATTTTGGCAGATAGTTCGGAGAGGTGGTTCGGAGAGGTGGTTCGTTGTGTTAGTTTGGAGAGGTGACTCAAAGGGATGATTCAGAGAGGTGGTTCAGAGAGTTGATTCGGAGAGGTGGTACAGAGAGCTGATTCGGAAAGGCGGTTCAAAGAGGTAATACTGTCAGGTGGTTTGGAGAGGTGGTTCAGAGAGGTCATTTTGACAGGTACTTTGGAGAGGTGACTCAGAGGGATGATTCAGAGAGGTGGTTCGAATAGGTCATTTTGACAGGTGGTTCAGAGAGTTGATTCGGAGAGGTAATACTGACAGGTGGTTCGGAGAGGTCATTCGGAGAGTTGGTTCGGAGAGTTGATTCGGAGAGGTGGTTCGGAGAGTTGGTTCGGAGAGGTGATTCGGAGAGTTGTTTCGGAGAGCTGATTTAGAAAGGTCATTTTGGCAGGTAGTTCGGAGAGGTGTTTCGGAGAGGTGGGTCAGGGAGGTGATTCGGAGAGGTAGTTCAGAGAGGTGATAGGGAGAGGTGGTTCTGAGTGGTCATTTTCACGGGTAGTTCGTAGAGGTGGTTTGGAGAGGTGACTCAGAGAGATGATTCCGAGAGGTTGTTCGGAGAGGTAGTTCGGAGAGGTAGTTCAGAGAGGTGATTCGGAAAGGTGGTTCTGAGTGGTCATTTTGACAGGTAGTTCGTAGAGGTGGTTCATTGTGGTGGTTTGGAGAGGTGACTCAGAGAGATGAATTCAGAGAGTTGGTTCAGAGAAGTAGTTCGGAGAGGTGATTCAGACAGGTGATTCGGAGAGGTGGTTCGGAAAGGTGATTCAGAGAGGTTGTTCGGAGAGGCAGTTCGGAAAGGTGGTTCGGAGAGGTAGTTCAGAGAGGTGATTCGGAGATGTGGTTCGGAGAGGTAGATTGGAGAGGTGATTCGGAGAGGTGGTTCGGTGAGGAGATTCGGAGAGCTGGTTCGGGGAGTTGATTCGGAGAGGTGATTCGGAGAGGTGGTTCAGAGAGGTGATTCGGAGAGGTAGTTCGGTGAGGTGATTCGGAGAGTTGGTTCGGAGAGTTGGTTCGGAGACCTGATTTGGAAAGGTCATTTTGGCAGTAAGTTCTGAGAGGTGATTTGGAGAGGTGGTTCGGAGAGTTGGATCAGAGAGGTGGTTCGGAGAGGTAGTTCATTGTGGTAGTTTGGAGAGGTGACTCAGAGGGATGATTCAGAGAGGTGGTTCAGAGAGGTGGTTCGAATAGGTCATTTTGACAGGTGGTTCAGAGAGTTGATTCGGAGAGGTAATACTGACAGGTGGTTCGGAGAGGTGGTTCGGAGAGTTGGTTCGGAGATGATTCGGAGAGTTCGTTCGGAGAGTGGGTTCGGAGAGCTGATTTCGAAAGGTCATTTTGGCAGGTAGTTCGGAGAGGTGGTTCGCAGAGGTGGTTCAGAGAGGTGATTTTCATAGGTAGTTCGGAGAGGTGGGTCGTTGTGGTAGTTTGGAGAGGTGACTCAAAGGGATGATTCAGAGAGGTGGTTCAGAGAGTTGATTCGGAGAGGTGGTTCAGAGAGTTGATTCGGAAAGGCGGCTCGAAGAGGTAAAACTGTCAGGTGGTTTGGAGAGGTGGTTCAGAGAGGTCATTTTGACAGATAGTTCGGAGAGGTGACTCAGAGGGATGATTCAGAGAGGTGGTTCGAATAGATCATATTGACAGGTGGTTCAGAGAGTTGATTCGGAGAGGTAATACTGACAGGTGGTTCAGAGAGGTGGTTCGGTGAGGTGATTCAGTGAGGTGATTCGGACAGGTAGTTCAGAGAGGTGATTCGGAGAGGTGGTTCGGAGAGGTGATTCAATGAGGTGATTCGGAGAGGTGGTTTGGAGAGGTGATTCGGAGAGGTAGTTCAGAGAGGTGATTCGGACAGCTGATTCGGAGAGGTGATTCGGAGAGTTGGTTCGGAGAGTTGGTTCGGAGAGGTGGTTCGGAGAGGTAGTTCATTGTGGTAGTTTGGAGAGGTGACTCAGAGGGATGTTTCAGAGAGGTGGTTCGGAGAGGTGGTTCGAATAGTTCATTTTGACAGGTGGTTCAGAGAGTTGATTCGGAGAGGTAATACTGACAGGTGGTTCGGAGAGGTGGTTCAGAGAGGAGATTCGGAGAGATGGTTCAGAGAGGTGGTTCGGAGAGGTGGTTCGTTGTGATAGTTTGGAGAGGTGACTCAGAGTCATGATTCAGAGAGGTGGTTCAGAGAGGTGGTTCGAATAGGCCATTTTGACAGGTGGTTCAGAGAGTTGATTCGGAGAGGTAATACTGACAGGTGGTTCGGAGAGGTGGTTCAGAGAGGTGGTTTGGAGAGTTGGTTCGGATAGTTGGTTCGGACGTTGGTTCGGAGAGTTGGTTTGGAGAGTGGGTTTGGAGAGCTGATTTGGAAAGGTCATTTTGGCAGGTAGTTCGGATAGGTGGTTCGGAGAGGTCATTCGGAGAGTTGGTTCGGAGAGTCGGTTCGGAGAGCTGATCTGGAAAGGTCATTTTGGCAGGTAGTTCGGAGAGGTGGTTCAGAGAGGTCATTTTGATAGGTAGTTCGGATAGCTGTTTCGTTGTGGTAGTTTGGAGAGGTGACTCAAAGGGATGATTCAGGGAGGTGGTTCAGAGAGTTGATTCAGAGAGGTGGTTCAGAGAGGTGATTCGGAAAGGCGCTTCGAAAAGGTAATACTGTCAGGTGGTTTCGAGAGGTGGTTCAGAGAGGTCATTTGGACAGGTAGTTCGGAGAGGTGACTCAGAGGGATGATTCAGATAGGTGGTTCGAATAGGTCATTTTGACAGGTGGTTCAGAGAGTTGATTCGGAGAGGTAATACTGACAGGTGGTTCGAAGAGCTGGTTCGGAGAGGAGATTCGGAGAGTTGGTTCGGAGAGTTGATTCGGAGAGGTGGTTCGGAGAGGTGGTTCGGAGAGTTGGTTCGGAGAGGTGGTTCGGAGAGTTGGTTCGGAGAGGTGATTCGGAGAGTTGGTTCGGAGAGCTGATTTAGAAAGGTCATTTTGGCAGGTAGTTCGGAGAGGTGGTTTGGAGAGGTGGGTCAGAGAGGTGATTCAGAGAGGTAGTTCAGAGAGGTGATAGGGAGAGGTGGTTCTGAGTGGTCATTTTGACAGGTAGTTCGTAGAGGTGGTTCATTGTGGTGGTTTGGAGAGGTGACTCAGAGAGATGATTCAGAGAGATGATTCAGAGAGGTGGTTCAGAGAAGTAGTTCGGAGAGGTGATTCGGATAGGTGATTCCGAGAAGTTGTTCCGAGAGGTACTTCGGAGAGCTGATTCGGAGAGGTGGTTCATTGTGGTGGTTTGGAGAGGTGACTCAGAGAGGTAGTTCAGAGAGGTGATTAGGAGATGTGGTTCGGAGAGGTAGATTGGAGATGTGATTCGGAGAGGTGATTCGGAGAGGTGATTCGGAGAGGTAGTTCGGTGAGGTGATTCGGAGAGGTGGTTCGGGGAGTTGATTCGGAGAGGTGATTCGGAGAGGTGGTTCGGAGAGGTGATTCAGTGAGGTGATTCGGAGAGGTGGTTTGGGGAGTTGATTCGGAGAGGTGATTCGGAGAGTTGGTTCGGAGAGTTGGTTCGGAGAGCTGATTTGGAAAGGTCATTTTGTCAGGTAGTTCAGAGAGGTGGTTCAGAGAGGTCATTTTGATAGGTAGTTCGGAGAGGTTGTTCGTTGTGATAGTCTGGAGAGGTGACTCAGAGGGATGATTCAGAGAGCTGGTTCAGAGAGTTGATTCGGAGAGATGGTTCAGAGAAGTGATTCAGAAAGGCAGTTCGAAGAGGTAATACTGTCAGGTGGTTTGGAGAGGTGGTTCAGAGTGGTCATTTTGATAGGTAATTCGGAGAGTTGGTTCGGTGTGGTGGTTTGGACAGGTGATTCAGAGAGATGATTCAGAGAGGTGGTTCGGAGAGGCAGTTCAGAGAGCTGATTCGGAGATGTGGTTCGGAGAGGTATTTAGGAGAGGTGATTCGGAGAGGTGATTCGGATAGGTGGTTCGGAGAGGTGGTTCGGAGAGGTGATTCGGAGAGTTGGTTCAGAGAGGTTGTTTGGAGAGGTGGTTCGTTAGGATAATTTGCAGAGGTGACTCAGAGAGATGATTCAGAGAGGTGGTTCAGAGAGATGGTTCAAATAGGTCACTTTGACAGGTGGTTCAGAGAGTTGATTCGGAGAGGTAATACTGACAGGTGGTTCGGAGAGGTGGTTCGGAGAGTTGGTTGGGAGAGGTGATTCGGAGAGTTGGTTCGGAGAGTTGGTTTGGAGAGCTGATTTGGAAAGGTCAATTTGGCAGGTAGTTCGGAGAGGTGGTTCAGAGAGCTCATTTTGATAGGTAGTTTGGAGAGGTGACTCAGAGGGATGATTCAGAGAGGTGGTTCAGAGACTTGATTCGGAGAGGTGGTTCAGAGAGGTGATTTGGAAAGGCGGTTCGAAGAGGTAATACTGTCCGGTGGTTTGGAGAGGTGGTTCAGAGAGGTCATTTTGACAGGTAGTTCGGAGAGGTGGTTCGCTGTGGTGGTTTGGACAGGTGACTCAGAGAGATAATTCAGAGAGGTGGTTCGGAGAGGTGGTTCGGAGAGGTGGTTCGGAGAAGTAGTTCGGAGAGTGATTCGGAGAGGTGGTTCGGGGAGGTGGTTCGGAGAGCTGATTCGGAGAGGTTGTTTGGAGAGGTAGTTCGGAGAGGTGATTCGGAGAGGTGATTCGGAGAGGTGATTCAGAGAGGTGGTTAGGAGAGTTGGTTCGGAGAGTTGGTTCGGTGAGTTGGTTCGGAGAGTTGGTTCGGAGAGTTGGCTCGGAGAGGTGATTCGAAGAGTTGGTTCGGAGAGTTGGTTCGGAGCGTTGGTTCGGATAGTTGATTCGGGGAGTTGGTTCGGAGAGGTGATTCGGAGAGTTGTTTCTGAGAGCTAATTTAGAAAGGTCATTTTGGCAGGTAGTTCGGAGAGGTGGTTCGGAGAGGTGGGTCAGAGAGGTGATTCGGAGAGGTAGTTCAGAGAGGTGATTAGGAGAGGTGGTTCTGAGTGGTCATTTTGACAGGTAGTTCGTAGAGGTGGTTTATTGTGGTGGTTTGGAGAGGTGACTCAGAGAGATGACTCAGAGAGATGATTCAGAGCGATGCTTCAGAGAGGTGGTTCAGAGGAGTAGTTCGGAGAGGTGATTCGGAGAGGTGATTCGGAGAGGTGGTACGGAGAGGTAGTTCAGAGAGGTGATTCGCAGATGTGGTTCGGAGAGGTAGATTGGAGAGGTGATTCGGAGAGGTGATTCGGAGAGGTGGTTCGGTGAGGTGATTAGGAGAGGTGGTTCGGGGAGTTGGTTCGGGGAGTTGGTTCGGGGAGTTGGTTCGGGGAGTTGGTTCGGAGAGGTGATTCGGAGAGGTGATTCGGAGAGGTGGTTCAGGGAGTTGATTCGGAGAGGTGGTTCGGAGACGTGATTCAGTGAGGTGATTCGGAGAGGCGGTTCGGAGATGTGTTTCGGAGAGTTGGTTCGGAGAGTTGGTTCGGAGACCTGATTTGGAAAGGTCATTTTGGCAGGTAGTTCTGAGAGGTGATTTGGAGAGGTGGTTCGGAGAGTTGGATCAGGGAGTTGGTTCGGAAAGGTGGTTCGGAGAGGTGATTCAGAGAGGTGGTTCCAAGAGGTGATTCGGAGAGGTAATTCGAAGAGGTGGTTCGGAGAGTTGGTTCGGAGAGTTGGTTCGGAGAGTTGGTTCGGAGAGTTGGTTCGGAGAGTTGGTTCGTAGAGTTGGCTCGGAGAGGTGATTCGAAGAGCTGGTTCGGAGAATTCGAAGAGCTGGTTCGGAGAGTTGGTTCGGAGAGTTGATTCGGAGAGGTGGTTCGGAGAGCTGATTTAGAAAGGTCATTTTGGCAGGTAGTTCGGAGAGGTGGTTCAGAGAGGTCATTTTGATAGGTAGTTCGGATAGCTGTTTCGTTGTGGTAGTTTGGAGAGGTGACTCAAAGGTATGATTCAGGGAGGTGGTTCAGAGAGTTGATTCAGAGAGGTGGTTCAGAGAGGTGATTCGGAAAGGCGCTTCGAAAAGGTAATACTGTCAGGTGGTTTCGAGAGGTGGTTCAGAGAGGTCATTTGGACAGGTAGTTCGGAGAGGTGACTCAGAGGGATGATTCAGATAGGTGGTTCGAATAGGTCATTTTGACAGGTGGTTCAGAGAGTTGATTCGGAGAGGTAATACTGACAGGTGGTTCGAAGAGCTGGTTCGGAGAGGAGATTCGGAGAGTTGGTTCGGAGAGTTGATTCGGAGAGGTGGTTCGGAGAGGTGGTTCGGAGAGGTGGTTCGGAGAGTTGGTTCGGAGAGGTGGTTCGGAGAGTTGGTTCGGAGAGGTGATTCGGAGAGTTGGTTCGGAGAGCTGATTTAGAAAGGTCATTTTGGCAGGTAGTTCGGAGAGGTGGTTTGGAGAGGTGGGTCAGAGAGGTGATTCAGAGAGGTAGTTCAGAGAGGTGATAGGGAGAGGTGGTTCTGAGTGGTCATTTTGACAGGTAGTTCGTAGAGGTGGTTCATTGTGGTGGTTTGGAGAGGTGACTCAGAGAGATGATTCAGAGAGATGATTCAGAGAGGTGGTTCAGAGAAGTAGTTCGGAGAGGTGATTCGGATAGGTGATTCCGAGAAGTTGTTCCGAGAGGTACTTCGGAGAGCTGATTCGGAGAGGTGGTTCATTGTGGTGGTTTGGAGAGGTGACTCAGAGAGGTAGTTCAGAGAGGTGATTAGGAGATGTGGTTCGGAGAGGTAGATTGGAGATGTGATTCGGAGAGGTGATTCGGAGAGGTGATTCGGAGAGGTAGTTCGGTGAGGTGATTCGGAGAGGTGGTTCGGGGAGTTGATTCGGAGAGGTGATTCGGAGAGGTGGTTCGGAGAGGTGATTCAGTGAGGTGATTCGGAGAGGTGGTTTGGGGAGTTGATTCGGAGAGGTGATTCGGAGAGTTGGTTCGGAGAGTTGGTTCGGAGAGCTGATTTGGAAAGGTCATTTTGTCAGGTAGTTCAGAGAGGTGGTTCAGAGAGGTCATTTTGATAGGTAGTTCGGAGAGGTTGTTCGTTGTGATAGTTTGGAGAGGTGACTCAGAGGGATGATTCAGAGAGCTGGTTCAGAGAGTTGATTCGGAGAGATGGTTCAGAGAAGTGATTCAGAAAGGCAGTTCGAAGAGGTAATACTGTCAGGTGGTTTGGAGAGGTGGTTCAGAGTGGTCATTTTGATAGGTAATTCGGAGAGTTGGTTCGGTGTGGTGGTTTGGACAGGTGATTCAGAGAGATGATTCAGAGAGGTGGTTCGGAGAGGCAGTTCAGAGAGCTGATTCGGAGATGTGGTTCGGAGAGGTATTTAGGAGAGGTGATTCGGAGAGGTGATTCGGATAGGTGGTTCGGAGAGGTGGTTCGGAGAGGTGATTCGGAGAGTTGGTTCAGAGAGGTTGTTTGGAGAGGTGGTTCGTTAGGATAATTTGCAGAGGTGACTCAGAGAGATGATTCAGAGAGGTGGTTCAGAGAGATGGTTCAAATAGGTCACTTTGACA
The DNA here is from genome assembly GCF_963921235.1 of Mobula hypostoma. Taxonomy (NCBI): domain Eukaryota; kingdom Metazoa; phylum Chordata; class Chondrichthyes; order Myliobatiformes; family Myliobatidae; genus Mobula; species Mobula hypostoma. The sequence continues at coordinate 1,358,563 of NC_086115.1, forward strand.
GGTGGTTCAGAGAGTTGATTCGGAGAGGTAATACTGACAGGTGGTTCGGAGAGGTGGTTCGGAGAGTTGGTTGGGAGAGGTGATTCGGAGAGTTGGTTCGGAGAGTTGGTTTGGAGAGCTGATTTGGAAAGGTCAATTTGGCAGGTAGTTCGGAGAGGTGGTTCAGAGAGCTCATTTTGATAGGTAGTTTGGAGAGGTGACTCAGAGGGATGATTCAGAGAGGTGGTTCAGAGACTTGATTCGGAGAGGTGGTTCAGAGAGGTGATTTGGAAAGGCGGTTCGAAGAGGTAATACTGTCCGGTGGTTTGGAGAGGTGGTTCAGAGAGGTCATTTTGACAGGTAGTTCGGAGAGGTGGTTCGCTGTGGTGGTTTGGACAGGTGACTCAGAGAGATAATTCAGAGAGGTGGTTCGGAGAGGTGGTTCGGAGAGGTGGTTCGGAGAAGTAGTTCGGAGAGTGATTCGGAGAGGTGGTTCGGGGAGGTGGTTCGGAGAGCTGATTCGGAGAGGTTGTTTGGAGAGGTAGTTCGGAGAGGTGATTCGGAGAGGTGATTCGGAGAGGTGATTCAGAGAGGTGGTTAGGAGAGTTGGTTCGGAGAGTTGGTTCGGTGAGTTGGTTCGGAGAGTTGGTTCGGAGAGTTGGCTCGGAGAGGTGATTCGAAGAGTTGGTTCGGAGAGTTGGTTCGGAGCGTTGGTTCGGATAGTTGATTCGGGGAGTTGGTTCGGAGAGGTGATTCGGAGAGTTGTTTCTGAGAGCTAATTTAGAAAGGTCATTTTGGCAGGTAGTTCGGAGAGGTGGTTCGGAGAGGTGGGTCAGAGAGGTGATTCGGAGAGGTAGTTCAGAGAGGTGATTAGGAGAGGTGGTTCTGAGTGGTCATTTTGACAGGTAGTTCGTAGAGGTGGTTTATTGTGGTGGTTTGGAGAGGTGACTCAGAGAGATGACTCAGAGAGATGATTCAGAGCGATGCTTCAGAGAGGTGGTTCAGAGGAGTAGTTCGGAGAGGTGATTCGGAGAGGTGATTCGGAGAGGTGGTACGGAGAGGTAGTTCAGAGAGGTGATTCGCAGATGTGGTTCGGAGAGGTAGATTGGAGAGGTGATTCGGAGAGGTGATTCGGAGAGGTGGTTCGGTGAGGTGATTCGGAGAGGTGGTTCGGGGAGTTGGTTCGGGGAGTTGGTTCGGGGAGTTGGTTCGGGGAGTTGGTTCGGAGAGGTGATTCGGAGAGGTGATTCGGAGAGGTGGTTCAGGGAGTTGATTCGGAGAGGTGGTTCGGAGACGTGATTCAGTGAGGTGATTCGGAGAGGCGGTTCGGAGATGTGTTTCGGAGAGTTGGTTCGGAGAGTTGGTTCGGAGACCTGATTTGGAAAGGTCATTTTGGCAGGTAGTTCTGAGAGGTGATTTGGAGAGGTGGTTCGGAGAGTTGGATCAGGGAGTTGGTTCGGAAAGGTGGTTCGGAGAGGTGATTCAGAGAGGTGGTTCCAAGAGGTGATTCGGAGAGGTAATTCGAAGAGGTGGTTCGGAGAGTTGGTTCGGAGAGTTGGTTCGGAGAGTTGGTTCGGAGAGTTGGTTCGGAGAGTTGGCTCGGAGAGGTGATTCGAAGAGCTGGTTCGGAGAATTCGAAGAGCTGGTTCGGAGAGTTGGTTCGGAGAGTTGATTCGGAGAGGTGGTTCGGAGAGCTGATTTAGAAAGGTCATTTTGGCAGGTAGTTCGGAGAGGTGGGTCAGTGAGGTGATTCGGAGAGGTAGTTCAGAGAGGTGATAGGGAGAGTTGGTTCTGAGTGGTCATTTTGACAGGTAGTTCGTAGAGGTGGTTCATTGTGGTGGTTTGTAGAGCTGACTCAGGGAGATGATTCAGAGAGATGATTCAGAGAGGTGGTTCAGAGAAGTAGTTCGGAGAGGTGATTCGGAGAGGTGATTCGGAGAGGTGATTCGGAGAGGTGGTTCAGTGAAGTAGTTCGGAGAGGTGATTCGGAGAGGTGATTCGGAGAGGTGATTTGGAGAAGTGATTCGGAGAGGTGGTTCGGAGAGGTGATTCCGAGAGGTTGTTCGGAGAGGTAGTTCGGAGAGGTGATTCGGAGAGGTGGTTCTGAGTGGTCATTTTGACAGGTTGTTCATAGAGGTGGTTCATTGTGGTGGTTTGGAGAGGTGACTCAGAGAGATGAATTCAGAGAGGTGGTTCAGAGAAGTAGTTCGGAGAGTTGATTCAGAAGGGTGATTCGGAGAGGTGGTTCGGAGAGGTGATTCGGAGAGTTGGTTCGGAGAGTTGGTTCGGAGACCTGATTTGGAAAGGTCATTTTGGCAGGTAGTTCTGAGAGGTGATTTGGAGAGGTGGTTCGGAGAGTTGGATCAGGGAGTTGGTTCGGAGAGGTGGTTCGGGGAGGTGGTTCAGAGAGGTGATTCACAGAGTTGGTTCAGAGAGGTGGTTCAGAGAGGTGGTTCGAATAGGTCATTTTGACAGGTGGTTCAGAGAGTTGATTCGGAGAGGTAATACTGACAGGTGGTTCGGAGAGGTGGTTCGGAGAGTTGGTTCGGAGAGGTGATTCGGAGAGTTGGTTCGGAGAGTTGGTTTGGAGAGCTGATTTGGAAGGTCATTTTGGCAGGTAGTTCGGAGAGGTGGTTCAGAGAGGTCATTTTGATAGGTAGTTTGCAGAGGTGGTTCGTTGTAGTAGTTTTGAGAGGTGACTCAGAGGGATGATTCAGAGAGGTGGTTCAGAGACTTGATTCGGAGAGGTGGTTCAGAGAGGTGATTCGGAAAGGCGGTTCGAAGAGCTGATTCGGAGAGGTTGTTCGGAGAGGCAGTTCGGAGAGGTGATTCAGAGAGGTGTTTCGAAGAGGTGATTCGGAGAGGAGATTCAGAGAGGTGATTCGAAGAGGTGATTCGGAGAGTTGGTTCGGAGAGGTGGTTCGGAGAGTTGGTTTGGTGAGGTGATTCGAAGAGCTGGTTCGGAGAGTTGGTTCAGAGAGTTGATTCGGAGAGGTGGTTCGGAGAGCTGATTTAGAAAGGTCATTTTGGCAGGTAGTTCGGAGAGGTGGGTCAGTGAGGTGATTCGGAGAGGTAGTTCAGAGAGGTGATTCGGAGAGGTGGTTCTGAGTGGTCATTTTGACAGGTTGTTCATAGAGGTGGTTCATTGTGGTGGTTTGGAGAGGTGACTCAGAGAGATGAATTCAGAGAGGTGGTTCAGAGAAGTAGTTCGGAGAGTTGATTCAGAAGGGTGATTCGGAGAGGTGGTTCGGAGAGGTGATTCGGAGAGTTGGTTCGGAGAGTTGGTTCGGAGACCTGATTTGGAAAGGTCATTTTGGCAGGTAGTTCTGAGAGGTGATTTGGAGAGGTGGTTCGGAGAGTTGGATCAGGGAGTTGGTTCGGAGAGGTGGTTCGGGGAGGTGGTTCAGAGAGGTGATTCACAGAGTTGGTTCAGAGAGGTGGTTCAGAGAGGTGGTTCGAATAGGTCATTTTGACAGGTGGTTCAGAGAGTTGATTCGGAGAGGTAATACTGACAGGTGGTTCGGAGAGGTGGTTCGGAGAGTTGGTTCGGAGAGGTGATTCGGAGAGTTGGTTCGGAGAGTTGGTTTGGAGAGCTGATTTGGAAGGTCATTTTGGCAGGTAGTTCGGAGAGGTGGTTCAGAGAGGTCATTTTGATAGGTAGTTTGCAGAGGTGGTTCGTTGTAGTAGTTTTGAGAGGTGACTCAGAGGGATGATTCAGAGAGGTGGTTCAGAGACTTGATTCGGAGAGGTGGTTCAGAGAGGTGATTCGGAAAGGCGGTTCGAAGAGCTGATTCGGAGAGGTTGTTCGGAGAGGCAGTTCGGAGAGGTGATTCAGAGAGGTGTTTCGAAGAGGTGATTCGGAGAGGAGATTCGGAGAGGTGATTCGAAGAGGTGATTCGGAGAGTTGGTTCGGAGAGGTGGTTCGGAGAGTTGGTTTGGTGAGGTGATTCGAAGAGCTGGTTCGGAGAGTTGGTTCAGAGAGTTGATTCGGAGAGGTGGTTCGGAGAGCTGATTTAGAAAGGTCATTTTGGCAGGTAGTTCGGAGAGGTGGGTCAGTGAGGTGATTCGGAGAGGTAGTTCAGAGAGGTGATTGGGAGAGGTGGTTCTGAGTGGTCATTTTGACAGGTAGTTCGTAGAGGTGGTTCATTGTGGTGGTTTGGATAGGTGACTCAGGGAGATGATTTAGAGAGATGATTCAGAGAGGTGGTTCAGAGAAGTAGTTCGGAGAGGTGGTTCGGAGAGCTGATTCGGAGAGGTTGTTCGGAGAGGCAGTTCGGAGAGGTGATTCAGAGAGGTGGTTCGAAGAGGTGATTCGGAGAGGTGATTCGGAGAGGTGATTCGGAGAGGTGGTTCGGAGAGGTGATTCAGAGAGGTTGTTCAGAGAGGCAGTTTGGAAAGGTGATACGGAGAGGTGGTTCAGAGAGGTGGTTCGGAGAGGTAGTTCAGAGAGGTGATTCGGAGATGTGGTTCGGAGAGGTAGATTGGAGAGGTGATTCGGAGAGGTGATTCAGAGAGGTGGTTCGGTGAGGTGATTCGGAGAGGTGGTTCGGGGAGTTGATTCGGAGAGGTGTTTCGGAGAGGTGATTCAGAGAGGTGGTTCAGAGTGGTGATTCGGAGAGGTAATTCAGTGAGGTGATTTGGAGAGGTGGTTCAGGAAGTTGATTCGGAGAGGTGGTTCAGAGAGGTGATTCGGAGAGATGGTTCGGAGAGGTGATTCAGTGAGGTGATCCGGAGAGGCGGTTCGGAGAGGTGATTCGGAGAGTTGGTTCGGAGAGTTGGTTCGGAGACCTGATTTGGAAAGGTCATTTTGGCAGGTAGTTCTGAGAGGTGATTTGGAGAGGTGGTTCGGAGAGTTGGATCAGGGAGTTGGTTCGGAGAGGTGGTTCGGGGAGGTGGTTCAGAGAGGTGATTCGCAGAGTTGGTTCAGAGAGGTGGTTCAGAGAGGTGGTTCGAATAGGTCATTTTGACAGGTGGTTCAGAGAGTTGATTCGGAGAGGTAATACTGACAGGTGGTTCGGAGAGGTGGTTCGGAGAGTTGGTTCGGAGAGTTGGTTTGGAGAGCTGATTTGGAAGGTCATTTTGGCAGGCAGTTCGGAGAGGTGGTTCAGAGAGGTCATTTTGATAGGTAGTTTGCAGAGGTGGTTCGTTGTAGTAGTTTTGAGAGGTGACTCAGAGGGATGATTCAGAGAGGTGGTTCAGAGACTTGATTCGGAGAGGTGGTTCAGAGAGGTGATTCGGAAAGGCGGTTCGAAGAGCTGATTCGGAGAGGTTGTTCGGAGAGGCAGTTCGGAGAGGTGATTCAGAGAGGTGTTTCGAAGAGGTGATTCGGAGAGGAGATTCGGAGAGGTGATTCGAAGAGGTGATTCGGAGAGTTGGTTCGGAGAGGTGGTTCGGAGAGTTGGTTCGGTGAGGTGATTCGAAGAGCTGGTTCGGAGAGTTGGTTCGGAGAGTTGATTCGGAGAGGTGGTTCGGAGAGCTGATTTAGAAAGGTCATTTTGGCAGGTAGTTCGGAGAGGTGGGTCAGTGAGGTGATTCGGAGAGGTAGTTCAGAGAGGTGATTGGGAGAGGTGGTTCTGAGTGGTCATTTTGACAGGTAGTTCGTAGAGGTGGTTCATTGTGGTGGTTTGGATAGGTGACTCAGGGAGATGATTTAGAGAGATGATTCAGAGAGGTGGTTCAGAGAAGTAGTTCGGAGAGGTGGTTCGGAGAGCTGATTCGGAGAGGTTGTTCGGAGAGGCAGTTCGGAGAGGTGATTCAGAGAGGTGGTTCGGTGAGGAGATTTGGAGAGCTGGTTCGGGGAGTTGATTCGGAGAGGTGATTCGGAGAGGTGGTTCAGAGAGGTGATTCGGAGAGGTAGTTCGGTGAGGTGATTCGGAGAGTTGGTTCGGAGAGTTGGTTCGGAGACCTGATTTGGAAAGGTCATTTTGGCAGAAAGTTCTGAGAGGTGATTTGGAGAGGTGGTTCGGAGAGTTGGATCAGAGAGGTGGTTCGGAGAGGTAGTTCATTGTGGTAGTTTGGAGAGGTGACTCAGAGGGATGATTCAGAGAGGTGGTTCAGAGAGGTGGTTCGAATAGGTCATTTTGTCAGGTGGTTCAGAGAGTTGATTCGGAGAGGTAATACTGACAGGTGGTTCGGAGAGGTGGTTCGGAGAGTTGGTTCGGAGAGTGATTCGGAGAGTTCGTTCGGAGAGTGGGTTCGGAGAGCTGATTTCGAAAGGTCATTTTGGCAGGTAGTTTGGAGAGGTGGTTCGCAGAGGTGGTTCAGAGAGGTGATTTTCATAGGTAGTTCGGAGAGGTGGGTCGTTGTGGTAGTTTGGAGAGGTGACTCAAAGGGATGATTCAGAGAGGTGGTTCAGAGAGTTGATTCGGAGAGGTGGTTCAGAGAGTTGATTCGGAAAGGCGGCTCGAAGAGGTAATACTGTCAGGTGGTTTGGAGAGGTGGTTCAGAGAGGTCATTTTGACAGATAGTTCGGAGAGGTGACTCAGAGGGATGATTCAGAGAGGTGGTTCGAATAGATCATATTGACAGGTGGTTCAGAGAGTTGATTCGGAGAGGTAATACTGACAGGTGGTTCAGAGAGGTGGTTCGGTGAGGTGATTCAGTGAGGTGATTCGGACAGGTAGTTCAGAGAGGTGATTCGGAGAGGTGGTTCGGAGAGGTGATTCAATGAGGTGATTCGGAGAGGTGGTTTGGAGAGGTGATTCGGAGAGGTAGTTCAGAGAGGTGATTCGGACAGCTGATTCGGAGAGGTGATTCGGAGAGTTGGTTCGGAGAGTTGGTTCGGAGAGTTGGTTCGGAGAGGTGGTTCGGAGAGGTAGTTCATTGTGGTAGTTTGGAGAGGTGACTCAGAGGGATGTTTCAGAGAGGTGGTTCGGAGAGGTGGTTCGAATAGTTCATTTTGACAGGTGGTTCAGAGAGTTGATTCGGAGAGGTAATACTGACAGGTGGTTCGGAGAGGTGGTTCAGAGAGGAGATTCGGAGAGATGGTTCAGAGAGGTGGTTCGGAGAGGTGGTTCGTTGTGATAGTTTGGAGAGGTGACTCAGAGTCATGATTCAGAGAGGTGGTTCAGAGAGGTGGTTCGAATAGGCCATTTTGACAGGTGGTTCAGAGAGTTGATTCGGAGAGGTAATACTGACAGGTGGTTCGGAGAGGTGGTTCAGAGAGGTGGTTTGGAGAGTTGGTTCGGATAGTTGGTTCGGACGTTGGTTCGGAGAGTTGGTTTGGAGAGTGGGTTTGGAGAGCTGATTTGGAAAGGTCATTTTGGCAGGTAGTTCGGAGAGGTGGTTCGGAGAGGTCATTCGGAGAGTTGGTTCGGAGAGTCGGTTCGGAGAGCTGATTTGGAAAGGTCATTTTGGCAGGTAGTTCGGAGAGGTGGTTCAGAGAGGTCATTTTGATAGGTAGTTCGGATAGCTGTTTCGTTGTGGTAGTTTGGAGAGGTGACTCAAAGGGATGATTCAGGGAGGTGGTTCAGAGAGTTGATTCAGAGAGGTGGTTCAGAGAGGTGATTCGGAAAGGCGCTTCGAAAAGGTAATACTGTCAGGTGGTTTGGAGAGGTGGTTCAGAGAGGTCATTTAGACAGGTAGTTCGGAGAGGTGACTCAGAGGGATGATTCAGATAGGTGGTTCGAATAGGTCATTTTGACAAGTGGCTCAGAGAGTTGATTCGGAGAGGTAATACTGACAGGTGGTTCGAAGAGCTGGTTCGGAGAGGAGATTCGGAGAGTTGGTTCGGAGAGTTGATTCGGAGAGGTGGTTCGGAGAGGTGGTTCAGAGAGGTGGTTCAGAGAGGTGGTTCGAATAGGTCATTTTGACAGGTGGTTCAGAGAGTTGATTCGGAGAGGTAATACTGACAGGTGGTTCGGAGAGGTGGTTCGGAGAGTTGGTTCGGAGAGGTGATTCGGAGAGTTGGTTCGGAGAGTTGGTTTGGAGAGCTGATTTGGAAGGTCATTTTGGCAGGTAGTTCGGAGAGGTGGTTCAGAGAGGTCATTTTGATAGGTAGTTTGCAGAGGTGGTTCGTTGTAGTAGTTTTGAGAGGTGACTCAGAGGGATGATTCAGAGAGGTGGTTCAGAGACTTGATTCGGAGAGGTGGTTCAGAGAGGTGATTCGGAAAGGCGGTTCGAAGAGCTGATTCGGAGAGGTTGTTCGGAGAGGCAGTTCGGAGAGGTGATTCAGAGAGGTGTTTCGAAGAGGTGATTCGGAGAGGAGATTCGGAGAGGTGATTCGAAGAGGTGATTCGGAGAGTTGGTTCGGAGAGGTGGTTCGGAGAGTTGGTTTGGTGAGGTGATTCGAAGAGCTGGTTCGGAGAGTTGGTTCAGAGAGTTGATTCGGAGAGGTGGTTCGGAGAGCTGATTTAGAAAGGTCATTTTGGCAGGTAGTTCGGAGAGGTGGGTCAGTGAGGTGATTCGGAGAGGTAGTTCAGAGAGGTGATTGGGAGAGGTGGTTCTGAGTGGTCATTTTGACAGGTAGTTCGTAGAGGTGGTTCATTGTGGTGGTTTGGATAGGTGACTCAGGGAGATGATTTAGAGAGATGATTCAGAGAGGTGGTTCAGAGAAGTAGTTCGGAGAGGTGGTTCGGAGAGCTGATTCGGAGAGGTTGTTCGGAGAGGCAGTTCGGAGAGGTGATTCAGAGAGGTGGTTCGAAGAGGTGATTCGGAGAGGTGATTCGGAGAGGTGATTCGGAGAGGTGGTTCGGAGAGGTGATTCAGAGAGGTTGTTCAGAGAGGCAGTTTGGAAAGGTGATACGGAGAGGTGGTTCAGAGAGGTGGTTCGGAGAGGTAGTTCAGAGAGGTGATTCGGAGATGTGGTTCGGAGAGGTAGATTGGAGAGGTGATTCGGAGAGGTGATTCAGAGAGGTGGTTCGGTGAGGTGATTCGGAGAGGTGGTTCGGGGAGTTGATTCGGAGAGGTGTTTCGGAGAGGTGATTCAGAGAGGTGGTTCAGAGTGGTGATTCGGAGAGGTAATTCAGTGAGGTGATTTGGAGAGGTGGTTCAGGAAGTTGATTCGGAGAGGTGGTTCAGAGAGGTGATTCGGAGAGATGGTTCGGAGAGGTGATTCAGTGAGGTGATCCGGAGAGGCGGTTCGGAGAGGTGATTCGGAGAGTTGGTTCGGAGAGTTGGTTCGGAGACCTGATTTGGAAAGGTCATTTTGGCAGGTAGTTCTGAGAGGTGATTTGGAGAGGTGGTTCGGAGAGTTGGATCAGGGAGTTGGTTCGGAGAGGTGGTTCGGGGAGGTGGTTCAGAGAGGTGATTCGCAGAGTTGGTTCAGAGAGGTGGTTCAGAGAGGTGGTTCGAATAGGTCATTTTGACAGGTGGTTCAGAGAGTTGATTCGGAGAGGTAATACTGACAGGTGGTTCGGAGAGGTGGTTCGGAGAGTTGGTTCGGAGAGTTGGTTTGGAGAGCTGATTTGGAAGGTCATTTTGGCAGGCAGTTCGGAGAGGTGGTTCAGAGAGGTCATTTTGATAGGTAGTTTGCAGAGGTGGTTCGTTGTAGTAGTTTTGAGAGGTGACTCAGAGGGATGATTCAGAGAGGTGGTTCAGAGACTTGATTCGGAGAGGTGGTTCAGAGAGGTGATTCGGAAAGGCGGTTCGAAGAGCTGATTCGGAGAGGTTGTTCGGAGAGGCAGTTCGGAGAGGTGATTCAGAGAGGTGTTTCGAAGAGGTGATTCGGAGAGGAGATTCGGAGAGGTGATTCGAAGAGGTGATTCGGAGAGTTGGTTCGGAGAGGTGGTTCGGAGAGTTGGTTCGGTGAGGTGATTCGAAGAGCTGGTTCGGAGAGTTGGTTCGGAGAGTTGATTCGGAGAGGTGGTTCGGAGAGCTGATTTAGAAAGGTCATTTTGGCAGGTAGTTCGGAGAGGTGGGTCAGTGAGGTGATTCGGAGAGGTAGTTCAGAGAGGTGATTGGGAGAGGTGGTTCTGAGTGGTCATTTTGACAGGTAGTTCGTAGAGGTGGTTCATTGTGGTGGTTTGGATAGGTGACTCAGGGAGATGATTTAGAGAGATGATTCAGAGAGGTGGTTCAGAGAAGTAGTTCGGAGAGGTGGTTCGGAGAGCTGATTCGGAGAGGTTGTTCGGAGAGGCAGTTCGGAGAGGTGATTCAGAGAGGTGGTTCGGTGAGGAGATTTGGAGAGCTGGTTCGGGGAGTTGATTCGGAGAGGTGATTCGGAGAGGTGGTTCAGAGAGGTGATTCGGAGAGGTAGTTCGGTGAGGTGATTCGGAGAGTTGGTTCGGAGAGTTGGTTCGGAGACCTGATTTGGAAAGGTCATTTTGGCAGAAAGTTCTGAGAGGTGATTTGGAGAGGTGGTTCGGAGAGTTGGATCAGAGAGGTGGTTCGGAGAGGTAGTTCATTGTGGTAGTTTGGAGAGGTGACTCAGAGGGATGATTCAGAGAGGTGGTTCAGAGAGGTGGTTCGAATAGGTCATTTTGTCAGGTGGTTCAGAGAGTTGATTCGGAGAGGTAATACTGACAGGTGGTTCGGAGAGGTGGTTCGGAGAGTTGGTTCGGAGAGTGATTCGGAGAGTTCGTTCGGAGAGTGGGTTCGGAGAGCTGATTTCGAAAGGTCATTTTGGCAGGTAGTTTGGAGAGGTGGTTCGCAGAGGTGGTTCAGAGAGGTGATTTTCATAGGTAGTTCGGAGAGGTGGGTCGTTGTGGTAGTTTGGAGAGGTGACTCAAAGGGATGATTCAGAGAGGTGGTTCAGAGAGTTGATTCGGAGAGGTGGTTCAGAGAGTTGATTCGGAAAGGCGGCTCGAAGAGGTAATACTGTCAGGTGGTTTGGAGAGGTGGTTCAGAGAGGTCATTTTGACAGATAGTTCGGAGAGGTGACTCAGAGGGATGATTCAGAGAGGTGGTTCGAATAGATCATATTGACAGGTGGTTCAGAGAGTTGATTCGGAGAGGTAATACTGACAGGTGGTTCAGAGAGGTGGTTCGGTGAGGTGATTCAGTGAGGTGATTCGGACAGGTAGTTCAGAGAGGTGATTCGGAGAGGTGGTTCGGAGAGGTGATTCAATGAGGTGATTCGGAGAGGTGGTTTGGAGAGGTGATTCGAGGTAGTTCAGAGAGGTGATTCGGACAGCTGATTCGGAGAGGTGATTCGGAGAGTTGGTTCGGAGAGTTGGTTCGGAGAGTTGGTTCGGAGAGGTGGTTCGGAGAGGTAGTTCATTGTGGTAGTTTGGAGAGGTGACTCAGAGGGATGTTTCAGAGAGGTGGTTCGGAGAGGTGGTTCGAATAGTTCATTTTGACAGGTGGTTCAGAGAGTTGATTCGGAGAGGTAATACTGACAGGTGGTTCGGAGAGGTGGTTCAGAGAGGAGATTCGGAGAGATGGTTCAGAGAGGTGGTTCGGAGAGGTGGTTCGTTGTGATAGTTTGGAGAGGTGACTCAGAGTCATGATTCAGAGAGGTGGTTCAGAGAGGTGGTTCGAATAGGCCATTTTGACAGGTGGTTCAGAGAGTTGATTCGGAGAGGTAATACTGACAGGTGGTTCGGAGAGGTGGTTCAGAGAGGTGGTTTGGAGAGTTGGTTCGGATAGTTGGTTCGGACGTTGGTTCGGAGAGTTGGTTTGGAGAGTGGGTTTGGAGAGCTGATTTGGAAAGGTCATTTTGGCAGGTAGTTCGGAGAGGTGGTTCGGAGAGGTCATTCGGAGAGTTGGTTCGGAGAGTCGGTTCGGAGAGCTGATTTGGAAAGGTCATTTTGGCAGGTAGTTCGGAGAGGTGGTTCAGAGAGGTCATTTTGATAGGTAGTTCGGATAGCTGTTTCGTTGTGGTAGTTTGGAGAGGTGACTCAAAGGGATGATTCAGGGAGGTGGTTCAGAGAGTTGATTCAGAGAGGTGGTTCAGAGAGGTGATTCGGAAAGGCGCTTCGAAAAGGTAATACTGTCAGGTGGTTTGGAGAGGTGGTTCAGAGAGGTCATTTAGACAGGTAGTTCGGAGAGGTGACTCAGAGGGATGATTCAGATAGGTGGTTCGAATAGGTCATTTTGACAAGTGGCTCAGAGAGTTGATTCGGAGAGGTAATACTGACAGGTGGTTCGAAGAGCTGGTTCGGAGAGGAGATTCGGAGAGTTGGTTCGGAGAGTTGATTCGGAGAGGTGGTTCGGAGAGGTGGTTCGGAGAGGTGGTTCGGAGAGTTGGTTCGGAGAGGTGGTTCGGAGAGTTGGTTCGGAGAGGTGATTCGGAGAGTTGGTTCGGAGAGCTGATTTAGAAAGGTCATTTTGGCAGGTAGTTCGGAGAGGTGGTTTGGAGAGGTGGGTCAGAGAGGTGATTCAGAGAGGTAGTTCAGAGAGGTGATAGGGAGAGGTGGTTCTGAGTGGTCATTTTGACAGGTAGTTCGTAGAGGTGGTTCATTGTGGTGGTTTGGAGAGGTGACTCAGAGAGATGATTCAGAGAGATGATTCAGAGAGGTGGTTCAGAGAAGTAGTTCGGAGAGGTGATTCGGATAGGTGATTCCGAGAAGTTGTTCGGAGAGGTACTTCGGAGAGCTGATTCGGAGAGGTGGTTCATTGTGGTGGTTTGGAGAGGTGACTCAGAGAGGTAGTTCAGAGAGGTGATTAGGAGATGTGGTTCGGAGAGGTAGATTGGAGATGTGATTCGGAGAGGTGATTCGGAGAGGTGATTCGGAGAGGTAGTTCGGTGAGGTGATTCGGAGAGGTGGTTCGGGGAGTTGATTCGGAGAGGTGATTCGGAGAGGTGGTTCGGAGAGGTGATTCAGTGAGGTGATTCGGAGAGGTGGTTTGGGGAGTTGATTCGGAGAGGTGATTCGGAGAGTTGGTTCGGAGAGTTGGTTCGGAGAGCTGATTTGGAAAGGTCATTTTGTCAGGTAGTTCAGAGAGGTGGTTCAGAGAGGTCATTTTGATAGGTAGTTCGGAGAGGTTGTTCGTTGTGATAGTTTGGAGAGGTGACTCAGAGGGATGATTCAGAGAGCTGGTTCAGAGAGTTGATTCGGAGAGATGGTTCAGAGAAGTGATTCAGAAAGGCAGTTCGAAGAGGTAATACTGTCAGGTGGTTTGGAGAGGTGGTTCAGAGTGGTCATTTTGATAGGTAATTCGGAGAGTTGGTTCGGTGTGGTGGTTTGGACAGGTGATTCAGAGAGATGATTCAGAGAGGTGGTTCGGAGAGGCAGTTCAGAGAGCTGATTCGGAGATGTGGTTCGGAGAGGTATTTAGGAGAGGTGATTCGGAGAGGTGATTCGGAGAGGTGATTCGGATAGGTGGTTCGGAGAGGTGGTTCGGAGAGGTGATTCGGAGAGTTGGTTCAGAGAGGTTGTTTGGAGAGGTGGTTCGTTAGGATAATTTGCAGAGGTGACTCAGAGAGATGATTCAGAGAGGTGGTTCAGAGAGATGGTTCAAATAGGTCATTTTGACAGGTGGTTCAGAGAGTTGATTCGGAGAGGTAATACTGACAGATGGTTCGGAGAGGTGGTTCGGAGAGTTGGTTGGGAGAGGTGATTCGGAGAGTTGGTTCGGAGAGTTGGTTTGGAGAGCTGATTTGGAAAGGTCAATTTGGCAGGTAGTTCGGAGAGGTGGTTCAGAGAGCTCATTTTGATAGGTAGTTTGGAGAGGTGCTTCGTTGTGGTAGTTTGGAGAGGTGACTCAGAGGGATGATTCAGAGAGGTGGTTCAGAGACTTGATTCGGAGAGGTGGTTCAGAGAGGTGATTTGGAAAGGCGGTTCGAAGAGGTAATACTGTCCGGTGGTTTGGAGAGGTGGTTCAGAGAGGTCATTTTGACAGGTAGTTCGGAGAGGTGGTTCGCTGTGGTGGTTTGGACAGGTGACTCAGAGAGGTGGTTCGGAGAGGTGGTTCGGAGAGGTGGTTCGGAGAGGTGGTTCGGAGAAGTAGTTCGGAGAGTGATTCGGAGAGGTGGTTCGGGGAGGTGGTTCGGAGAGCTGATTCGGAGAGGTTGTTTGGAGAGGTAGTTCGGAGAGGTGATTCGGAGAGGTGATTCGGAGAGGTGATTCAGAGAGGTGGTTAGGAGAGTTTGTTCGGAGAGTTGGTTCGGTGAGTTGGTTCGGAGAGTTGGTTCGGAGAGTTGGCTCGGAGAGGTGATTCGAAGAGTTGGTTCGGAGAGTTGGTTCGGAGCGTTGGTTTGGATAGTTGATTCGGGGAGGTGGTTCGGAGAGTTGGTTCGGAGAGGTGATTCGGAGAGTTGTTTCTGAGAGCTGATTTAGAAAGGTCATTTTGGCAGGTAGTTCGGAGAGGTGGTTCGGAGAGGTGGGTCAGAGAGTTGATTCGGAGAGGTAGTTCAGAGAGGTGATTGGGAGAGGTGGTTCTGAGTGGTCATTTTGACAGGTAGTTCGTAGAGGTGGTTTATTGTGGTGGTTTGGAGAGGTGACTCAGAGAGATTTCTCAGAGAGATGATTCAGAGCGATGCTTCAGAGAGGTGGTTCAGAGGAGTAGTTCGGAGAGGTGATTCGGAGAGGTGATTCGGAGAGGTGATTCGGAGAGGTGGTACGGAGAGGTAGTTCAGAGAGGTGATTCGCAGATGTGGTTCGGAGAGGTAGATTGGAGAGGTGATTCGGAGAGGTGATTCGGAGAGGTGGTTCGGTGAGGTGGTTCGGGGAGTTGGTTCGGGGAGTTGGTTCGGGGAGTTGGTTCGGGGAGTTGATTCGGAGAGGTGATTCGGAGAGGTGATTCGGAGAGGTGATTCGGAGAGGTGATTCGGAGAGGTGGTTCAGGGAGTTGATTCGGAGAGGTGGTTCGGAGACGTGATTCGGAGAGGTGGTTCGGAGAGGTGGTTCGGAGAGGTGATTCAGTGAGGTGATTCGGAGAGGCGGTTCGGAGAGGTGTTTTGGAGAGTTGGTTCGGAGAGTTGGTTCGGAGACCTGATTTGGAAAGGTCATTTTGGCAGGTAGTTCTTTGAGGTGATTTGGAGAGGTGGTTCGGAGAGTTGGATCAGGGAGTTGGTTCGGAGAGGTGGTTCGGAGAGGTGGTTCAGAGAGGTGATTCGGAGAGTTGGTTCAGAGAGGTTGTTTGGAGAGGTGGTTCGTTATGGTAGTTTGGAAAGGTGACTCAGAGGGATGATTCAGAGAGGTGGTTCAGAGAGGTGGTTCGAATAGGTCATTTTGACAGGTGGTTCGGGGAGGTGATTCGGAGAGTTGGTTTGGAGAGCTGATTTGGAAAGGTCATTTTGGCAAGAAGTTCGGAGAGGTGGTTCAGAGAGGTAATTTTGATAGGTAGTTTGCAGAGGTGGTTCGTTGTGGTAGATTGGAGAGGTGACTCAGAGGGATGATTCAGAGAGGTGGTTCATAGAGGTGATTCAGAAAGGCGGTTCGAAGAGGTAATACTGTCAGGTGGTTTGGAGAGGTGGTTCAGAGAGGTCATTTTGACAGGTAGTTCGGAGAGGTGGTTCGCTGTGGTGGTTTGGACAGGTGACTCAGAGAGGTGGTTCGGAGAGCTGATTCGGAGAGGTTGTTCGGAGAGGCAGTTCGGAGAGGTGATTCAGAGAGGTGGTTCGGGGAGGTGGTTCAGAGAGGTGATTCGCAGAGTTGGTTCAGAGAGGTGGTTCAGAGAGGTGGTTCGAATAGGTCATTTTGACAGGTGGTTCAGAGAGTTGATTCGGAGAGGTAATACTGACAGGTGGTTCGGAGAGGTGGTTCGGAGAGTTGGTTGGGAGAGGTGATTCGGAGAGTTGGTTCGGAGAGTTGGTTTGGAGAGCTGATTTGGAAAGGTCAATTTGGCAGGTAGTTCGGAGAGGTGGTTCAGAGAGCTCATTTTGATAGGTAGTTTGGAGAGGTGCTTCGTTGTGGTAGTTTGGAGAGGTGACTCAGAGGGATGATTCAGAGAGGTGGTTCAGAGACTTGATTCGGAGAGGTGGTTCAGAGAGGTGATTTGGAAAGGCGGTTCGAAGAGGTAATACTGTCCGGTGGTTTGGAGAGGTGGTTCAGAGAGGTCATTTTGACAGGTAGTTCGGAGAGGTGGTTCGCTGTGGTGGTTTGGACAGGTGACTCAGAGAGGTGGTTCGGAGAGGTGGTTCGGAGAGGTGGTTCGGAGAAGTAGTTCGGAGAGTGATTCGGAGAGGTGGTTCGGGGAGGTGGTTCGGTGAGCTGATTCAGAGAGGTTGTTTGGAGAGGTAGTTCGGAGAGGTGATTCGGAGAGGTGATTCGGAGAGGTGATTCAGAGAGGTGGTTCGGAGAGTTGGTTCGGAGAGTTGGTTCGGTGAGTTGGTTCGGAGAGTTGGTTCGGAGAGTTGGCTCGGAGAGGTGATTCGAAGAGTTGGTTCGGAGAGTTGGTTCGGAGCGTTGGTTCGGATAGTTGATTCGGGGAGGTGGTTCGGAGAGTTGGTTCGGAGAGGTGATTCGGAGAGTTGTTTCTGAGAGCTGATTTAGAAAGGTCATTTTGGCAGGTAGTTCGGAGAGGTGGTTCGGAGAGGTGGGTCAGAGAGGTGATTCGGAGAGGTAGTTCAGAGAGGTGATTGGGAGAGGTGGTTCTGAGTGGTCATTTTGACAGGTAGTTCGTAGAGGTGGTTTATTGTGGTGGTGTGGAGAGGTGACTCAGAGAGATGACTCAGAGAGATGATTCAGAGCGATGCTTCAGAGAGGTGGTTCAGAGGAGTAGTTCGGAGAGGTGATTCGGAGAGGTGATTCGGAGAGGTGATTCGGAGAGGTGGTACGGAGAGGTAGTTCAGAGAGGTGATTCGCAGATGTGGTTCGGAGAGGTAGATTGGAGAGGTGATTCGGAGAGGTGATTCGGAGAGGTGGTTCGGTGAGGTGGTTCGGGGAGTTGGTTCGGGGAGTTGGTTCGGGGAGTTGATTCGGAGAGGTGATTCGGAGAGGTGATTCGGAGAGGTGATTCGGAGAGGTGATTCGGAGAGGTGGTTCAGGGAGTTGATTCGGAGAGGTGGTTCGGAGACGTGATTCGGAGAGGTGGTTCGGAGAGGTGGTTCGGAGAGGTGATTCAGTGAGGTGATTCGGAGAGGCGGTTCGGAGAGGTGTTTCGGAGAGTTGGTTCGGAGAGTTGGTTCGGAGACCTGATTTGGAAAGGTCATTTTGGCAGGTAGTTCTGAGAGGTGATTTGGAGAGGTGGTTCGGAGAGTTGGATCAGGGAGTTGGTTCGGAGAGGTGGTTCGGAGAGGTGGTTCAGAGAGGTGATTCGGAGAGTTGGTTCAGAGAGGTTGTTTGGAGAGGTGGTTCGTTATGGTAGTTTGGAAAGGTGACTCAGAGGGATGATTCAGAGAGGTGGTTCAGAGAGGTGGTTCGAATAGGTCATTTTGACAGGTGGTTCGGGGAGGTGATTCGGAGAGTTGGTTTGGAGAGCTGATTTGGAAAGGTCATTTTGGCAAGAAGTTCGGAGAGGTGGTTCAGAGAGGTAATTTTGATAGGTAGTTTGCAGAGGTGGTTCGTTGTGGTAGATTGGAGAGGTGACTCAGAGGGATGATTCAGAGAGGTGGTTCAGAGAGGTGATTCAGAAAGGCGGTTCGAAGAGGTAATACTGTCAGGTGGTTTGGAGAGGTGGTTCAGAGAGGTCATTTTGACAGGTAGTTCGGAGAGGTGGTTCGCTGTGGTGGTTTGGACAGGTGACTCAGAGAGATGATTCAGAGAGGTGGTTCGGAGAGCTGATTCGGAGAGGTTGTTCGGAGAGGCAGTTCGGAGAGGTGATTCAGAGAGGTGGTTCCAAGAGGTGATTCGGAGAGTTGGTTCGGAGAGTTGGTTCGGAGAGTTGGTTCGGAGAGTTGGTTCGGAGAGTTGGTTCGTAGAGTTGGCTCGGAGAGGTGATTCGAAGAGCTGGTTCGGAGAGTTGGTTCGGAGAGTTGATTCGGAGAGGTGGTTCGGAGAGCTGATTTAGAAAGGTCATTTTGGCAGGTAGTTCGGAGAGGTGGGTCAGTGAGGTGATTCGGAGAGGTAGTTCAGAGAGGTGATAGGGAGAGTTGGTTCTGAGTGGTCATTTTGACAGGTAGTTCGTAGAGGTGGTTCATTGTGGTGGTTTGTAGAGATGACTCAGGGAGATGATTCAGAGAGATGATTCAGAGAGGTGGTTCAGAGAAGTAGTTCGGAGAGGTGATTCGGAGAGGTGATTCGGAGAGGTGGTACGGAGAGGTAGTTCAGAGAGGTGATTCGCAGATGTGGTTCGGAGAGGTAGATTGGAGAGGTGATTCGGAGAGGTGATTCGGAGAGGTGGTTCGGTGAGGTGGTTCGGGGAGTTGGTTCGGGGAGTTGGTTCGGGGAGTTGATTCGGAGAGGTGATTCGGAGAGGTGATTCGGAGAGGTGATTCGGAGAGGTGATTCGGAGAGGTGGTTCAGGGAGTTGATTCGGAGAGGTGGTTCGGAGACGTGATTCGGAGAGGTGGTTCGGAGAGGTGGTTCGGAGAGGTGATTCAGTGAGGTGATTCGGAGAGGCGGTTCGGAGAGGTGTTTCGGAGAGTTGGTTCGGAGAGTTGGTTCGGAGACCTGATTTGGAAAGGTCATTTTGGCAGGTAGTTCTGAGAGGTGATTTGGAGAGGTGGTTCGGAGAGTTGGATCAGGGAGTTGGTTCGGAGAGGTGGTTCGGAGAGGTGGTTCAGAGAGGTGGTTCGGAGAGTTGGTTCAGAGAGGTTGTTTGGAGAGGTGGTTCGTTATGGTAGTTTGGAAAGGTGACTCAGAGGGATGATTCAGAGAGGTGGTTCAGAGAGGTGGTTCGAATAGGTCATTTTGACAGGTGGTTCGGGGAGGTGATTC
This sequence comes from Mobula hypostoma, assembly GCF_963921235.1. Classification (NCBI taxonomy): domain Eukaryota; kingdom Metazoa; phylum Chordata; class Chondrichthyes; order Myliobatiformes; family Myliobatidae; genus Mobula; species Mobula hypostoma. The sequence goes on from NC_086115.1 coordinate 1,377,183, forward strand.
GGAGAGTTGGTTTGGAGAGCTGATTTGGAAAGGTCATTTTGGCAAGAAGTTCGGAGAGGTGGTTCAGAGAGGTAATTTTGATAGGTAGTTTGCAGAGGTGGTTCGTTGTGGTAGATTGGAGAGGTGACTCAGAGGGATGATTCAGAGAGGTGGTTCAGAGAGGTGATTCAGAAAGGCGGTTCGAAGAGGTAATACTGTCAGGTGGTTTGGAGAGGTGGTTCAGAGAGGTCATTTTGACAGGTAGTTCGGAGAGGTGGTTCGCTGTGGTGGTTTGGACAGGTGACTCAGAGAGATGATTCAGAGAGGTGGTTCGGAGAGCTGATTCGGAGAGGTTGTTCGGAGAGGCAGTTCGGAGAGGTGATTCAGAGAGGTGGTTCCAAGAGGTGATTCGGAGAGGTAATTCGGAGAGTTGGTTCGGAGAGTTGGTTCGGAGAGTTGGTTCGGAGAGTTGGTTCGTAGAGTTGGCTCGGAGAGGTGATTCGAAGAGCTGGTTCGGAGAGTTGGTTCGGAGAGTTGATTCGGAGCGGTGGTTCGGAGAGCTGATTTAGAAAGGTCATTTTGGCAGGTAGTTCGGAGAGGTGGGTCAGTGAGGTGATTCGGAGAGGTAGTTCAGAGAGGTGATAGGGAGAGTTGGTTCTGAGTGGTCATTTTGACAGGTAGTTCATAGAGGTGGTTCATTGTGGTGGTTTGTAGAGATGACTCAGGGAGATGATTCAGAGAGATGATTCAGAGAGGTGGTTCAGAGAAGTAGTTCGGAGAGGTGATTCGGAGAGGTGATTCGGAGAGGTGATTCGGAGAGGTGGTTCAGAGAGGTGGTTCGGAGAGGTGATTCCGAGAGGTTGTTCGGAGAGGTAGTTCGGAGAGGTGATTCGGAGAGGTGGTTCTGAGTGGTCATTTTGACAGGTTGTTCATAGAGGTGGTTCATTGTGGTGGTTTGGAGAGGTGACTCAGAGAGATGAATTCAGAGAGGTGGTTCAGAGAAGTAGTTCGGAGAGTTGATTCAGAAGGGTGATTCGGAGAGGTGGTTCGGAGAGGTGATTCAGAGAGGTTGTTCAGAGAGGCAGTTCGGAAAGGTGATACGGAGAGGTGGTTCAGAGAGGTGGTTCGGAGAGGTAGTTCAGAGAGGTGATTCGGAGATGTGGTTCGGAGAGGTAGATTGGAGAGGTGATTCGGAGAGGTGATTCAGAGAGGTGGTTCGGTGAGGTGATTCGGAGAGGTGGTTCGGGGAGTTGATTCGGAGAGGTGTTTCGGAGAGGTGATTCAGAGAGGTGGTTCAGAGTGGTGATTCGGAGAGGTAATTTAGTGAGGTGATTTGGAGAGGTGGTTCAGGAGGTTGATTCGGAGAGGTGGTTCAGAGAGGTGATTCGGAGAGATGGTTCGGAGAGGTGATTCAGTGAGGTGATCCGGAGAGGCGGTTCGGAGAGGTGATTCGGAGAGTTGGTTCGGAGAGTTGGTTCGGAGACCTGATTTGGAAAGGTCATTTTGGCAGGTAGTTCTGAGAGGTGATTTGGAGAGGTGGTTCGGAGAGTTGGATCAGGGAGTTGGTTCGGAGAGGTGGTTCGGGGAGGTGGTTCAGAGAGGTGATTCGCAGAGTTGGTTCAGACAGGTGGTTCAGAGAGGTGGTTCGAATAGGTCATTTTGACAGGTGGTTCAGAGAGTTGATTCGGAGAGGTAATACTGACAGGTGGTTCGGAGAGGTGGTTCGGAGAGTTGGTTCGGAGAGGTGATTCGGAGAGTTGGTTCGGAGAGTTGGTTTGGAGAGCTGATTTGGAAGGTCATTTTGGCAGGTAGTTCGGAGAGGTGGTTCAGAGAGGTCATTTTGATAGGTAGTTTGCAGAGGTGGTTCGTTGTAGTAGTTTTGAGAGGTGACTCAGAGGGATGATTCAGAGAGGTGGTTCAGAGACTTGATTCGGAGAGGTGGTTCAGAGAGGTGATTCGGAAAGGCGGTTCGAAGAGCTGATTCGGAGAGGTTGTTCGGAGAGGCAGTTCGGAGAGGTGATTCAGAGAGGTGTTTCGAAGAGGTGATTCGGAGAGGAGATTCGGAGAGGTGATTCGAAGAGGTGATTCGGAGAGTTGGTTCGGAGAGGTGGTTCGGAGAGTTGGTTCGGTGAGGTGATTCGAAGAGCTGGTTCGGAGAGTTGGTTCGGAGAGTTGATTCGGAGAGGTGGTTCGGAGAGCTGATTTAGAAAGGTCATTTTGGCAGGTAGTTCGGAGAGGTGGGTCAGTGAGGTGATTCGGAGAGGTAGTTCAGAGAGGTGATTGGGAGAGGTGGTTCTGAGTGGTCATTTTGACAGGTAGTTCGTAGAGGTGGTTCATTGTGGTGGTTTGGATAGGTGACTCAGGGAGATGATTTAGAGAGATGATTCAGAGAGGTGGTTCAGAGAAGTAGTTCGGAGAGGTGGTTCGGAGAGCTGATTCGGAGAGGTTGTTCGGAGAGGCAGTTCGGAGAGGTGATTCAGAGAGGTGGTTCGAAGAGGTGATTCGGAGAGGTGATTCGGAGAGGTGATTCGGAGAGTTGGTTCGGTGAGGTGATTCGAAGAGCTGGTTCAGAGAGTTGGTTCGGAGAGTTGATTCGGAGAGGTGGTTCGGAGAGCTGATTTAGAAAGGTCATTTTGGCAGGTAGTTCAGAGAGGTGATTTGGAGAGGTGGTTCTGAGTGGTCATTTTGATAGGTAGTTCGTAGAGGTGGTTCATTGTGGTGGTTTGGAGAGGTGACTCGGAGAGATGATTCAGAGAGATGATTCACTGAGGTGGTTCAGAGAAGTAGTTCGGTGAGGTGATTCGGAGAGGTGATTCGGAGAGGTGGTTCGGAGAGGTGATTCCGAGAGGTTGTTCGGAGAGGTAGTTCGGAGAGGTGATTCGGAGAGGTGGTTCTGAGTGGTCATTTTGACAGGTAGTTCATAGAGGTGGTTCATTGTGGTGGTTTGGAGAGGTGACTCAGAGAGATGAATTCAGAGAGGTGGCTCAGAGAAGTAGTTCGGAGAGGTGATTCAGAGGGGTGATTCGGAGAGGCAGTTCAGAAAGGTGATTCGGAGAGGTGGTTCGGAGAGGTGGTTCGGAGAGGTGGTTCAGAGAGTTGGTTCGGAGAGTTGGTTCGGTGAGTTGGTTCGGAGAGTTGGTTCGGAGAGTTGGCTCGGAGAGGTGATTCGAAGAGCTGGTTTGGAGAGTTGGTTCGGAGAGTTGATTCGGAGAGGTGGTTCGGAGAGCTGATTTAGAAAGGTCATTTTGGCAGGTAGTTCGGAGAGGTGGTTCAGTGAGGTGATTAGGAGAGGTAGTTCAGAGAGGTGATTGGGAGAGGTGGTTCTGAGTGGTCATTTTGACAGGTAGTTCGTAGAGGTGGTTCATTGTGGTGGTTGGAGAGGTGACTCAGGGAGATGATTCAGAGAGGTGGTTCAGAGAAGTAGTTCGGAGAGGTGATTCGGAGAGGTGATTCGGAGAGGTGATTTGGAGAAGTGATTCGGAGAGGTGGTTCGGAGAGGTGATTCCGAGAGGTTGTTCGGAGAGGTAGTTCGGAGAGGTGATTCGGAGAGGTGGTTCTGAGTGGTCATTTTGACAGGTTGTTCATAGAGGTGGTTCATTGTGGTGGTTTGGAGAGGTGACTCAGAGAGATGAATTCAGAGAGGTGGTTCAGAGAAGTAGTTCGGAGAGTTGATTCAGAAGGGTGATTCGGAGAGGTGGTTCGGAGAGGTGATTCAGAGAGGTTGTTCAGAGAGGCAGTTCGGAAAGGTGATACGGAGAGGTGGTTCAGAGAGGTGGTTCGGAGAGGTAGTTCAGAGAGGTGATTCGGAGATGTGGTTCCGAGAGGTAGATTGGAGAGGTGATTCGGAGAGGTGATTCAGAGAGGTGGTTCGGTGAGGTGATTCGGAGAGGTGGTTCGGGGAGTTGATTCGGAGAGGTGTTTCGGAGAGGTGATTCAGAGAGGTGGTTCAGAGTGGTGATTCGGAGAGGTAATTCAGTGAGGTGATTTGGAGAGGTGGTTCAGGAAGTTGATTCGGAGAGGTGGTTCAGAGAGGTGATTCGGAGAGATGGTTCGGAGAGGTGATTCAGTGAGGTGATCCGGAGAGGCGGTTCGGAGAGGTGATTCGGAGAGTTGGTTCGGAGAGTTGGTTCGGAGACCTGATTTGGAAAGGTCATTTTGGCAGGTAGTTCTGAGAGGTGATTTGGAGAGGTGGTTCGGAGAGTTGGATCAGGGAGTTGGTTCGGAGAGGTGGTTCGGGGAGGTGGTTCAGAGAGGTGATTCACAGAGTTGGTTCAGAGAGGTGGTTCAGAGAGGTGGTTCGAATAGGTCATTTTGACAGGTGGTTCAGAGAGTTGATTCGGAGAGGTAATACTGACAGGTGGTTCGGAGAGGTGGTTCGGAGAGTTGGTTCGGAGAGTTGGTTTGGAGAGCTGATTTGGAAGGTCATTTTGGCAGGTAGTTCGGAGAGGTGGTTCAGAGAAGTCATTTTGATAGGTAGTTTGCAGAGGTGGTTCGTTGTAGTAGTTTTGAGAGGTGACTCAGAGGGATGATTCAGAGAGGTGGTTCAGAGACTTGATTCGGAGAGGTGGTTCAGAGAGGTGATTCGGAAAGGCGGTTCGAAGAGCTGACTCGGAGAGGTTGTTCGGAGAGTCAGTTCGGAGAGGTGATTCAGAGAGGTGGTTCGAAGAGGTGATTCGGAGAGGAGATTCGGAGAGGTGATTCGAAGAGGTGATTCGGAGAGTTGGTTCGGAGAGGTGATTCGGAGAGGTGGTTTGGAGAGTTGGTTCGGTGAGGTGATTCGACGAGCTGGTTCGGAGAGTTGGTTCGGAGAGTTGATTCGGAGAGGTGGTTCGGAGAGCTGATTTAGAAAGGTCATTTTGGCAGGTAGTTCGGAGAGGTGGGTCAGTGAGGTGATTCGGAGAGGTAGTTCAGAGAGGTGATTGGGAGAGGTGGTTCTGAGTGGTCATTTTGACAGGTAGTTCGTAGAGGTGGTTCATTGTGGTGGTTTGGATAGGTGACTCAGGGAGATGATTTAGAGAGATGATTCAGAGAGGTGGTTCAGAGAAGTAGTTCGGAGAGGTGATTCGGAGAGGTGGTTCGGAGAGCTGATTCGGAGAGGTTGTTCGGAGAGGCAGTTCGGAGAGGTAATTCAGAGAGGTGGTTCGAAGAGGTGATTCGGAGAGGTAATTCGGAGAGGTGATTCGGAGAGTTGGTTCGGTGAGGTGATTCGAAGAGCTGGTTCGGAGAGTTGGTTCGGAGAGTTGATTCGGAGAGGTGGTTCGGAGAGCTGATTTAGAAAGGTCATTTTGGCAGGTAGTTCGGAGAGGTGGGTCAGTGAGGTGATTCGGAGAGGTAGTTCAGAGAGGTGATTTGGAGAGGTGGTTCTGAGTGGTCATTTTGATAGGTAGTTCGTAGAGGTGGTTCATTGTGGTGGTTTGGAGAGGTGACTCGGAGAGATGATTCGGAGAGATGATTCAGAGAGGTGGTTCAGAGAAGTAGTTCGGTGAGGTGATTCGGAGAGGTGATTCGGAGAGGTGATTCGGAGAGGTGGTTCGGAGAGGTGATTCCGAGAGGTTGTTCGGAGAGGTAGTTCGGAGAGGTGATTCGGAGAGGTGGTTCTGAGTGGTCATTTTGACAGGTAGTTTATAGAGGTGGTTCATTGTGGTGGTTTGGAGAGGTGACTCAGAGAGATGAATTCAGAGAGGTGGCTCAGAGAAGTAGTTCGGAGAGGTGATTCAGAGGGGTGATTCGGAGAGGCAGTTCGGAAAGTTGATTCGGAGAGGTGGTTCGGAGAGGTGGTTCGGAGAGGTGGTTCAGAGAGTTGGTTCGGAGAGTTGGTTCGGAGAGTTGGTTCGGTGAGTTGGTTCGGAGAGTTGGTTCGGAGAGTTGGCTCGGAGAGGTGATTCGAAGAGCTGGTTTGGAGAGTTGGTTCGGAGAGTTGATTCGGAGAGGTGGTTCGGAGAGCTGATTTAGAAAGGTCATTTTGGCAGGTAGTTCGGAGAGGTGGTTCAGTGAGGTGATTAGGAGAGGTAGTTCAGAGAGGTGATTGGGAGAGGTGGTTCTGAGTGGTCATTTTGACAGGTAGTTCGTAGAGGTGGTTCATTGTGGTGGTTGGAGAGGTGACTCAGGGAGATGATTCAGAGAGGTGGTTCAGAGAAGTAGTTCGGAGAGGTGATTCGGAGAGGTGATTTGGAGAAGTGATTCGGAGAGGTGGTTCGGAGAGGTGATTCCGAGAGGTTGTTCGGAGAGGTAGTTCGGAGAGGTGATTCGGAGAGGTGGTTCTGAGTGGTCATTTTGACAGGTTGTTCATAGAGGTGGTTCATTGTGGTGGTTTGGAGAGGTGACTCAGAGAGATGAATTCAGAGAGGTGGTTCAGAGAAGTAGTTCGGAGAGTTGATTCAGAAGGGTGATTCGGAGAGGTGGTTCGGAGAGGTGATTCAGAGAGGTTGTTCAGAGAGGCAGTTCGGAAAGGTGATACGGAGAGGTGGTTCAGAGAGGTGGTTCGGAGAGGTAGTTCAGAGAGGTGATTCGGAGATGTGGTTCCGAGAGGTAGATTGGAGAGGTGATTCGGAGAGGTGATTCAGAGAGGTGGTTCGGTGAGGTGATTCGGAGAGGTGGTTCGGGGAGTTGATTCGGAGAGGTGTTTCGGAGAGGTGATTCAGAGAGGTGGTTCAGAGAGGTGATTCAGAGAGGTAATTAGGTGAGGTGATTTGGAGAGGTGGTTCAGGAAGTTGATTCGGAGAGGTGGTTCGGAGAGGTGATTCAGTGAGGTGATTCGGAGAGGCGGTTCGGAGAGGTGATTCGGAGAGTTGGTTCGGAGAGTTGGTTCGGAGACCTGATTTGGAAAGGTCATTTTGGCAGGTAGTTCTGAGAGGTGATTTGGAGAGGTGGTTCGGAGAGTTGGATCAGGGAGTTGGTCGGAGAGTTGGTTCGGAGAGGTGGTTCAGAGAGGTGATTCGGAGAGTTGGTTCAGAGAGGTTGTTTGGAGAGGTGGTTCGTTATGGTAGTTTGGAGAGGTGACTCAGAGGGATGATTCAGAGAGGTGGTTCAGAGAGGTGGTTCGAATAGGTCATTTTGACATGTGGTTCAGAGAGTTGATTCGAAGAGGTAATACTGACAGGTGGTTCGGAGAGGTGGTTCGGAGAGTTGGTTCGGAGAGGTGATTCGGAGAGTTGGTTCGGAGAGTTGGTTTGGAGAGCTGATTTGGAAAGGTCATTTTGGCAGGTAGTTCGGAGAGGTGGTTCAGAGAGGTCATTTTAATAGGCAGTTTGCAGAGGTGGTTCGTTGTGGTAGTTTGGAGAGGTGACTCAGAGGGATGATTCAGAGAGGTGGTTCAGAGACTTGATTCGGAGAGGTGGTTCAGAGAGGTGATTCGGAAAGGCGGTTCGAAGAGGTAATACTGTCAGGTGGTTTGGAGAGGTGGTTCAGAGAGGTCATTTTGACAGGTAGTTCGGAGAGGTGGTTCACTGTGGTGGTTTGGACAGGTGACTCAGAGAGATGATTCAGAGAGGTGGTTCGGAGAGCTGATTCGGAGAGGTTGTTCGGAGAGGCAGTTCGGAGAGGTGTTTCAGAGAGGTGGTTCGAAGAGGTGATTCGGAGAGGTGATTCGGAGAGGTGGTTCGGAGAGTTGGTTCGGTGAGGTGATTCGAAGAGCTGGTTCGGAGAGTTGGTTCGGAGAGTTGATTCGGAGAGGTGGTTCGGAGAGCTGATTTAGAAAGGTCATTTTGGCAGGTAGTTCGGAGAGGTGGGTCTGTGAGGTGATTCGGAGAGGTAGTTGAGAGAGGTGATTGGGAGAGGTGGTTCTGAGTGGTCATTTTGACAGGTTGTTCGTAGAGGTGGTTCATTGTGGTGGTTTGGAGAGGTGACTCAGAGAGATGATTCAGAGAGATGATTCAGAGAGATGATTCAGAGAGGTGGTTCGGAGAAGTAGTTTGGAGAGGTGATTCGGAGAGGTGATTCGGAGAGGTGATTCGGAGAGGTGGTTCGGAGAGGTGGTTCGGAGAGGTGATTCCGAGAGGTTGTTCGGAGAGGTAGTTCGGAGAGGTGATTCAGAGAGGTGGTTCTGAGTGGTCATTTTGACAGGTAGTTCATAGAGGTGGTTCATTGTGGTGGTTTGGAGAGGTGACTCAGAGAGATGAATTCAGAGAGGTGGTTCAGAGAAGTAGTTCGGAGAGGTGATTCAGAGGGGTGATTCGGAGAGGTGGTTCGGAGAGGTAGTTCAGAGAGGTGATTCGGAGATGTGGTTCGGAGAGGTAGTTTGGAGAGGTGATTCGGAGAGGTGATTTGGAGAGGTGATTCAGAGAGGTGGTTCAGTGAGGTGATTCGGAGAGGTGGTTCGGGGAGTTGATTCGGAGAGGTGATTCGGAGAGGTGATTCAGAGAGGTGGTTCAGAGAGGTGATTTGGAGAGGTAATTCAGTGAGGTGATTCGGAGAGGTGGTTCAGGGAGTTGATTCGGAGAGGTGGTTCAGAGAGGTGATTCGGAGAGGTGGTTCGGAGAGGTGATTCAGTGAGGTGATTCGGAGAGGCAGTTCGGAGAGGTGATTCGGAGAGTTGGTTCGGAGAGTTGGTTCGGAGACCTGATTTGAAAAGGTCATTTTGGCAGGTAGTTCTGAGAGGTGATTTGGAGAGGTGGTTCGGAGAGTTAGTTCATTGTGGTAGTTTGGAGAGGTGACTCAGAGGGATGATTCAGAGAGGTGGTTCAGAGAGGTGGCTTGAATCGGTCATTTTGACAGGTGGTTCAGTGAGTTGATTTGGAGAGGTAATACTGACAGGTGTTTCGGAGAGGTGGTTCGGAGAGTTGGTTCGCAGAGGTGATTCGGAGAGTTTGTTCGGAGAGTGGGTTCGGAGAACTGATTTGGGAAGGTCATTTTGGCAGGTAGTTCGGAGAGGTGGTTCAGAGAGGTCATTTTGATAGGTAGTTTGGAGAGGTGGTTCATTGTGGTAGTTTGGAGAGGTGACTCAAAGGGATGATTCAGAGAGGTGGTTCAGAGAGTTGATTCGGAGAGGTGGTTCAGAGAGGTGATTCGGAAAGGCGGTTCGAAGAGGTAATACTGTCAGGTGGTTTGGAGAGGTGGTTCAGAGAGGTCATTTTGACAGGTTGTTCGGAGAGGTGACTCAGAGGGATGATTCAGAGAGGTGGTTCGAATAGGTCATTTTGACAGGTGGTTCAGAGAGTTGATTCGGAGAGGTAATACTGACAAGTGGTTCGGAGAGGTGGTTCGGAGAGGAGATTCGGAGAGTTGGTTCAGACAGATGGTTCGGAGAGGTGGTTCGTTGTGGTAGTTTGGAGAGGTGACTGAGAGGGAAGATTCAGAGCGGTGGTTCAGAGAGGTGGTTCGAATAGGTCATTTTAACAGGTGGTTCAGAGAGTTGATTCGGAGAGTTGATTCGGAGAGGTGGTTCGGAGAGGTGATTCGGAGAGTTGGTTTGGAGAGTTCATTCGGAGAGTTGATTCGGAGAGTTGGTTCGGAGAGCTGATTTGGAAAGGTCATTTTCGCAGGTAGTTCGGAGAGGTGGTTCGTTGTGCTAGTTTAGAGGTGAGGTGATTTGGAGAGGTGATTCGGAGAGGTGGTTCAGTGAGGTGATTCGGAGAGGTGGTTCGGGGAGTTGATTCGGAGAGGTGATTCGGAGAGGTGATTCAGAGAGGTGGTTCAGAGAGGTGATTTGGAGAGGTGGTTCAGAGAGGTGATTCGGAGAGGTGGTTCGGAGAGGTGATTCAGTGAGGTGATTCGGAGAGGCGGTTCGGAGAGGTGATTCGGAGAGTTGGTTCGGAGAGTTGGTTCGGAGACCTGATTTGGAAAGGTCATTTTGGCAGGTAGTTCTGAGAGGTGATTTGGAGAGGTGGCTCGGAGAGTTCATCAGGGAGGTGGTTCGGAGAGTTAGTTCATTGTGGTAGTTTGGAGAGGTGACTCAGAGGGATGATTCAGAGAGGTGGTTCAGAGAGGTGGCTTGAATCGGTCATTTTGACAGGTGGTTCAGTGAGTTGATTTGGAGAGGTAATACTGACAGGTGTTTCGGAGAGGTGGTTCGGAGAGTTGGTTCGCAGAGGTGATTCGGAGAGTTTGTTCGGAGAGTGGGTTCGGAGAACTGATTTGGAAAGGTCATTTTGGCAGGTAGTTCGGAGAGGTGGTTCAGAGAGGTCATTTTGATAGGTAGTTCGGAGAGGTGGTTTGTTGTGGTTGTTTGGAGAGGTGACTCAAAGGGATGATTCAGAGAGGTGGTTCAGAGAGTTGATTCGGAGAGGTGGTTCAGAGAGGTGATTCGGAAAGGCGGTTCGAAGAGGTAATACTGTCAGGTGGTTTGGAGAGGTGGTTCAGAGAGGTCATTTTGACAGGTTGTTCGGAGAGGTGACTCAGAGGGATGATTCAGAGAGGTGGTTCGAATAGGTCATTTTGACAGGTGGTTCAGAGAGTTGATTCGGAGAGGTAATACTGACAAGTGGTTCGGAGAGGTGGTTCGGAGAGGAGATTCGGAGAGTTGGTTCAGACAGATGGTTCGGAGAGGTGGTTCGTTGTGGTAGTTTGGAGAGGTGACTGAGAGGGAAGATTCAGAGCGGTGGTTCAGAGAGGTGGTTCGAATAGGTCATTTTAACAGGTGGTTCAGAGAGTTGATTCGGAGAGTTGATTCGGAGAGGTGGTTCGGAGAGGTGATTCGGAGAGTTGGTTTGGAGAGTTCATTCGGAGAGTTGATTCGGAGAGTTGGTTCGGAGAGCTGATTTGGAAAGGTCATTTTCGCAGGTAGTTCGGAGAGGTGGTTCGTTGTGCTAGTTTAGAGGTGAGGTGATTTGGAGAGGTGATTCGGAGAGGTGGTTCAGTGAGGTGATTCGGAGAGGTGGTTCGGGGAGTTGATTCGGAGAGGTGATTCGGAGAGGTGATTCAGAGAGGTGGTTCAGAGAGGTGATTTGGAGAGGTGGTTCAGAGAGGTGATTCGGAGAGGTGGTTCGGAGAGGTGATTCAGTGAGGTGATTCGGAGAGGCGGTTCGGAGAGGTGATTCGGAGAGTTGGTTCGGAGAGTTGGTTCGGAGACCTGATTTGGAAAGGTCATTTTGGCAGGTAGTTCTGAGAGGTGATTTGGAGAGGTGGCTCGGAGAGTTCATCAGGGAGGTGGTTCGGAGAGTTAGTTCATTGTGGTAGTTTGGAGAGGTGACTCAGAGGGATGATTCAGAGAGGTGGTTCAGAGAGGTGGCTTGAATCGGTCATTTTGACAGGTGGTTCAGTGAGTTGATTTGGAGAGGTAATACTGACAGGTGTTTCGGAGAGGTGGTTCGGAGAGTTGGTTCGCAGAGGTGATTCGGAGAGTTTGTTCGGAGAGTGGGTTCGGAGAACTGATTTGGAAAGGTCATTTTGGCAGGTAGTTCGGAGAGGTGGTTCAGAGAGGTCATTTTGATAGGTAGTTCGGAGAGGTGGTTTGTTGTGGTTGTTTGGAGAGGTGACTCAAAGGGATGATTCAGAGAGGTGGTTCAGAGAGTTGATTCGGAGAGGTGGTTCAGAGAGGTGATTCAGAAAGGCGGTTCGAAGAGGTAATACTGTCAGGTGGTTTGGAGAGGTGGTTCAGAGAGGTCATTTTGAGACGTTGTTCGGAGAGGTGACTCAGAGGGATGATTCAGAGAGGTGGTTCGAATAGGTCATTTTGACAGGTGGTTCAGAGAGTTGATTCGGAGAGGTAATACTGTCACGTGGTTCGGAGAGGTGGTTCGGAGAGTAGATTCGGAGAGTTGGTTCAGAGAGATGGTTCGGAGAGGTGGTTCGTTGTGGTAGTTTGGAGAGGTGACTGAGAGGAAAGATTCAGAGCGGTGGTTCAGAGAGGTGGTTCGAATAGGTCATTTTAACAGGTGGTTCAGAGAGTTGATTCGGAGAGGTGGTTCGGAGAGGTGGTTCGGAGAGGTGATTCGGAGAGTTGGTTTGGAGAGGTCATTCGGAGAGTTGATTCGGAGAGTTGGTTCGGAGACCTGATTTGGAAAGGTCATTTTGGCAGGTAGTTCTGAGAGGTGATTTGGAGAGGTGGTTCGGAGAGTTGGATCAGGGAGTTGGTCGGAGAGTTGGTTCGGGGAGGTGGTTCAGAGAGGTGATTCGGAGAGTTGGTTCAGAGAGGTTGTTTGGAGAGGTGGTTCGTTATGGTAGTTTGGAGAGGTGACTCAGAGGGATGATTCAGAGAGGTGGTTCAGAGAGGTGGTTCGAATAGGTCATTTTGACATGTGGTTCAGAGAGTTGATTCGAAGAGGTAATACTGACAGGTGGTTCGGAGAGGTGGTTCGGAGAGTTGGTTCGGAGAGGTGATTCGGAGAGTTGGTTCGGAGAGTTGGTTTGGAGAGCTGATTTGGAAAGGTCATTTTGGCAGGTAGTTCGGAGAGGTGGTTCAGAGAGGTCATTTTAATAGGCAGTTTGCAGAGGTGGTTCGTTGTGGTAGTTTGGAGAGGTGACTCAGAGGGATGATTCAGAGAGGTGGTTCAGAGACTTGATTCGGAGAGGTGGTTCAGAGAGGTGATTCGGAAAGGCGGTTCGAAGAGGTAATACTGTCAGGTGGTTTGGAGAGGTGGTTCAGAGAGGTCATTTTGACAGGTAGTTCGGAGAGGTGGTTCGCTGTGGTGGTTTGGACAGGTGACTCAGAGAGATGATTCAGAGAGGTGGTTCGGAGAGCTGATTCGGAGAGGTTGTTCGGAGAGGCAGTTCGGAGAGGTGTTTCAGAGAGGTGATTCGGAGAGGTGATTCGGAGAGGTGGTTCGGAGAGTTGGTTCGGTGAGGTGATTCGAAGAGCTGGTTCGGAGAGTTGGTTCGGAGAGTTGATTCGGAGAGGTGGTTCGGAGAGCTGATTTAGAAAGGTCATTTTGGCAGGTAGTTCGGAGAGGTGGGTCTGTGAGGTGATTCGGAGAGGTAGTTGAGAGAGGTGATTGGGAGAGGTGGTTCTGAGTGGTCATTTTGACAGGTTGTTCGTAGAGGTGGTTCATTGTGGTGGTTTGGAGAGGTGACTCAGAGAGATGATTCAGAGAGATGATTCAGAGAGATGATTCAGAGAGGTGGTTCGGAGAAGTAGTTCGGAGAGGTGATTCGGAGAGGTGATTCGGAGAGGTGGTTCGGAGAGGTGGTTCGGAGAGGTGATTCCGAGAGGTTGTTCGGAGAGGTAGTTCGGAGAGGTGATTCAGAGAGGTGGTTCTGAGTGGTCATTTTGACAGGTAGTTCATAGAGGTGGTTCATTGTGGTGGTTTGGAGAGGTGACTCAGAGAGATGAATTCAGAGAGGTGGTTCAGAGAAGTAGTTCGGAGAGGTGATTCAGAGGGGTGATTCGGAGAGGTGGTTCAGAGAGGTAGTTCAGAGAGGTGATTCGGAGATGTGGTTCGGAGAGGTAGTTTGGAGAGGTGATTCGGAGAGGTGATTTGGAGAGGTGATTCAGAGAGGTGGTTCAGTGAGGTGATTCGGAGAGGTGGTTCGGGGAGTTGATTCGGAGAGGTGATTCGGAGAGGTGATTCAGAGAGGTGGTTCAGAGAGGTGATTTGGAGAGGTAATTCAGTGAGGTGATTCGGAGAGGTGGTTCAGGGAGTTGATTCGGAGAGGTGGTTCAGAGAGGTGATTCGGAGAGGTGGTTCGGAGAGGTGATTCAGTGAGGTGATTCGGAGAGGCAGTTCGGAGAGGTGATTCGGAGAGTTGGTTCGGAGAGTTGGTTCGGAGACCTGATTTGAAAAGGTCATTTTGGCAGGTAGTTCTGAGAGGTGATTTGGAGAGGTGGTTCGGAGAGTTAGTTCATTGTGGTAGTTTGGAGAGGTGACTCAGAGGGATGATTCAGAGAGGTGGTTCAGAGAGGTGGCTTGAATCGGTCATTTTGACAGGTGGTTCAGTGAGTTGATTTGGAGAGGTAATACTGACAGGTGTTTCGGAGAGGTGGTTCGGAGAGTTGGTTCGCAGAGGTGATTCGGAGAGTTTGTTCGGAGAGTGGGTTCGGAGAACTGATTTGGAAAGGTCATTTTGGCAGGTAGTTCGGAGAGGTGGTTCAGAGAGGTCATTTTGATAGGTAGTTTGGAGAGGTGGTTCATTGTGGTAGTTTGGAGAGGTGACTCAAAGGGATGATTCAGAGAGGTGGTTCAGAGAGTTGATTCGGAGAGGTGGTTCAGAGAGGTGATTCGGAAAGGCGGTTCGAAGAGGTAATACTGTCAGGTGGTTTGGAGAGGTGGTTCAGAGAGGTCATTTTGACAGGTTGTTCGGAGAGGTGACTCAGAGGGATGATTCAGAGAGGTGGTTCGAATAGGTCATTTTGACAGGTGGTTCAGAGAGTTGATTCGGAGAGGTAATACTGACAAGTGGTTCGGAGAGGTGGTTCGGAGAGGAGATTCGGAGAGTTGGTTCAGACAGATGGTTCGGAGAGGTGGTTCGTTGTGGTAGTTTGGAGAGGTGACTGAGAGGGAAGATTCAGAGCGGTGGTTCAGAGAGGTGGTTCGAATAGGTCATTTTAACAGGTGGTTCAGAGAGTTGATTCGGAGAGTTGATTCGGAGAGGTGGTTCGGAGAGGTGATTCGGAGAGTTGGTTTGGAGAGTTCATTCGGAGAGTTGATTCGGAGAGTTGGTTCGGAGAGCTGATTTGGAAAGGTCATTTTCGCAGGTAGTTCGGAGAGGTGGTTCGTTGTGCTAGTTTAGAGGTGAGGTGATTTGGAGAGGTGATTCGGAGAGGTGGTTCAGTGAGGTGATTCGGAGAGGTGGTTCGGGGAGTTGATTCGGAGAGGTGATTCGGAGAGGTGATTCAGAGAGGTGGTTCAGAGAGGTGATTTGGAGAGGTGGTTCAGAGAGGTGATTCGGAGAGGTGGTTCGGAGAGGTGATTCAGTGAGGTGATTCGGAGAGGCGGTTCGGAGAGGTGATTCGGAGAGTTGGTTCGGAGAGTTGGTTCGGAGACCTGATTTGGAAAGGTCATTTTGGCAGGTAGTTCTGAGAGGTGATTTGGAGAGGTGGCTCGGAGAGTTCATCAGGGAGGTGGTTCGGAGAGTTAGTTCATTGTGGTAGTTTGGAGAGGTGACTCAGAGGGATGATTCAGAGAGGTGGTTCAGAGAGGTGGCTTGAATCGGTCATTTTGACAGGTGGTTCAGTGAGTTGATTTGGAGAGGTAATACTGACAGGTGTTTCGGAGAGGTGGTTCGGAGAGTTGGTTCGCAGAGGTGATTCGGAGAGTTTGTTCGGAGAGTGGGTTCGGAGAACTGATTTGGAAAGGTCATTTTGGCAGGTAGTTCAGAGAGGTGGTTCAGAGAGGTCATTTTGATAGGTAGTTCGGAGAGGTGGTTTGTTGTGGTTGTTTGGAGAGGTGACTCAAAGGGATGATTCAGAGAGGTGGTTCAGAGAGTTGATTCGGAGAGGTGGTTCAGAGAGGTGATTCAGAAAGGCGGTTCGAAGAGGTAATACTGTCAGGTGGTTTGGAGAGGTGGTTCAGAGAGGTCATTTTGAGAGGTTGTTCGGAGAGGTGACTCAGAGGGATGATTCAGAGAGGTGGTTCGAATAGGTCATTTTGACAGGTGGTTCAGAGAGTTGATTCGGAGAGGTAATACTGTCACGTGGTTCGGAGAGGTGGTTCGGAGAGTAGATTCGGAGAGTTGGTTCAGAGAGATGGTTCGGAGAGGTGGTTCGTTGTGGTAGTTTGGAGAGGTGACTGAGAGGAAAGATTCAGAGCGGTGGTTCAGAGAGGTGGTTCGAATAGGTCATTTTAACAGGTGGTTCAGAGAGTTGATTCGGAGAGGTGGTTCGGAGAGGTGGTTCGGAGAGGTGATTCGGAGAGTTGGTTTGGAGAGGTCATTCGGAGAGTTGATTCGGAGAGTTGGTTCGGAGAGCTGATTTGGAAAGGTCATTTTGGCAGGTAGTTCGGAGAGGTGGTTCAGAGAGGTCATTTTGATAGGTAGTTCGGATAGCTGTTTCGTTGTGGTAGTTTGGAGAGGTGACTCAAAGGGATGATTCAGGGAGGTGGTTCAGAGAGTTGATTCAGAGAGGTGGTTCAGAGAGGTGATTCGGAAAGGCGCTTCGAAGAGGTAATACAGTCAGGTGGTTTGGAGAGGTGGTTCAGAGAGGTTAATTTGATAGGTAGTTCGGAGAGGTGGTTCGGTGTGGTGTTTTGGACAGGTGACTCAGAGAGATGATTCAGGGAGGTGGTTCGGAGAGGTTGTTCAGAGAGGTGATTCGGAGATGTGGTTCGGAGAGGTATTTCGGAGAGGTGGTTCGGAGAGCTCATTCGGAGAGGTTGTTCGGAGAGGTGATTCAGAGAGGTGGTTCGGAGAGGTGATTCGGAGAGGTGGTTCGGAGAGATGGTTCGGAGAGGAGATTCGGAGAGTTGGTTCAGAGAGATGGTTCGGAGAGGTGGTTCGTTGTGGTAGTTTGGAGAGGTGACTGAGAGGAAAGATTCAGAGCGGTGGTTCAGAGAGGTGGTTCGAATAGGTCATTTTAACAGGTGGTTCAGAGAGTTGATTCGGAGAGGTGGTTCGGAGAGGTGGTTCGGAGAGGTGATTCGGAGAGTTGGTTTGGAGAGTTCATTCGGGGAGTTGATTCGGAGAGTTGGTTCGGAGAGCTGATTTGGAAAGGTCATTTTGGCAGGTAGTTCGGAGAGGTGGTTCGTTGTGCTAGTTTGGAGGTGACTCAGAGGTATGATTCAGAGAGGTGGTTCAGGGAGTTGATTCGGAGAGGTTGTTCAGAGAGGTGATTCAGAAAGGCAGTTCGAAGAGTTAATACAGTCAGGTGGTTTGGAGAGGTGGTTCAGAGAGGTTAATTTGATAGGTAGTTCGGAGAGGTGGTTCGGTGTGGTGTTTTGGACAGGTGACTCAGAGAGATGATTCAGGGAGGTGGTTCGGAGAGGTTGTTCAGAGAGGTGATTCGGAGATGTGGTTCGGAGAGGTATTTCGGAGAGGTGGTTCGGAGAGCTCATTCGGAGAGGTTGTTCGGAGAGGTAGTTCGGAGAGGTGATTCGGAGAGGTGGTTCAGAGAGGTGATTCGGAGAGGTGGTTCGGAGAGGTGATTCGGAGAGGTGATTCGGAGAGCTGATTTAGAAAGGTCATTTTGGCATGTAGTTCGGAGAGGTGGGTCAGTGAGGTGATTCGGAGAGGTAGTTCAGAGAGGTGATTCAGAGAGATGATTCAGAGAGGTGGTTCAGAGAAGTAGTTCGGAGAGGTGATTCGGAGAGGTGATTCGGAGAGGTGGTTCAGAGAGGTGATTCCGAGAGGTTGTTCGGAGAGGTAGTTCGGAGAGTTGATTCGGAGAGGTGGTTCTGAGTGGTCATTTCGACAGGTTGTTCATAGAGGTGGTTCATTGTGGTGGTTTGGAGAGGTGACTCAGAGAGATGAATTCAGAAAGGTGGTTCAGAGAAGTAGTTCGGAGAGGTGATTCAGAGGGGTGATTCGGAGAGGTGGTTCGGAGAGGTGATTCAGAGAGGTTGTTCGGAGAGGCAGTTCGGAAAGGTGATTCGGAGAGGTGGTTCGGAGAGGTGGTTCGGAGAGGTAGTTCAGAGAGGTGATTCGGAGATGTGGTTCGGAGAGGTAGATTGGAGAGGTGATTCGGAGAGGTGATTTGGAGAGGTGATTCGGAGAGTTGGTTCGGTGAGGTGATTCGGAGAGGTGGTTCGGGGAGTTGATTCGGAGAGGTGATTCGGAGAGGTGATTCAGAGAGGTGGTTCAGAGAGGTGATTTGGAGAGGTGGTTCAGAGAGGTGATTCGGAGAGGTGGTTCGGAGAGGTGATTCAGTGAGGTGATTCGGAGAGGCGGTTCGGAGAGGTGATTCGGAGAGTTGGTTCGGAGGTTGGTTCGGAGACCTGATTTGGAAAGGTCATTTTGGGAGGTAGTTCTGAGAGGTGATTTGGAGAGGTGGCTCGGAGAGTTCATCAGGGAGGTGGTTCGGAGAGTTAGTTCATTGTAGTAGTTTGGAGAGGTGACTCAGAGGGATGATTCAGAGAGGTGGTTCGAATCGGTCATTTTGACAGGTGGTTCAGAGAGTTGATTCGGAGAGGTAATACTGACAAGTGGTTCGGAGAGGTGGTTCGGAGAGGAGATTCGGAGAGTTGGTTCAGAGAGATGGTTCGGAGAGGTGGTTCGTTGTGGTAGTTTGGAGAGGTGACTCAGAGGGATGATTCAGAGAGGTGGTTCAGAGAGGTGGCTTGAATCGGTCATTTTGACAGGTGGTTCAGTGAGTTGATTTGGAGAGGTAATACTGACAGGTGTTTCGGAGAGGTGGTTCGGAGAGTTGGTTCGCAGAGGTGATTCGGAGAGTTTGTTCGGAGAGTGGGTTCGGAGAACTGATTTGGAAAGGTCATTTTGGCAGGTAGTTCGGAGAGGTGGTTCAGAGAGGTCATTTTGATAGGTAGTTCGGAGAGGTGGTTCGTTGTGGTAGTTTGGAGAGGTGACTCAAAGGGATGATTCAGAGAGGCGGTTCAGAGAGTTGATTCGGAGAGGTGGTTCAGAGAGGTGATTCGGAAAGGCGGTTCGAAGAGGTAATACTGTCAGGTGGTTTGGAGAGGTGGTTCAGAGAGGTCATTTTGACAGGTTGTTCGGAGAGGTGACTCAGAGGGATGATTCAGAGAGGAGGTTCGAATAGGTCATTTTGACAGGTGGTTCAGAGAGTTGATTCGGAGAGGTAATACTGACAAGTGGTTTGGAGAGGTGGTTCGGAGAGGTGGTTCGGAGAGGTAATTCAGAGAGGTGATTCGGAGATGTGGTTCGGAGAGGTAGATTGGAGAGGTGATTTGGAGAGGTGATTTGGAGAGGTGATTTGGAGAGGTGATTCGGAGAGGTGGTTCGGTGAGGTGATTCGGAGAGGTGGTTCGGGGAGTTGATTCGGAGAGGTGATTCGGAGAGGTGATTCAGAGAGGTGGTTCAGAGAGGTGATTTGGAGAGGTAATTCGGTGAGGTGATTCGGAGAGGTGGTTCAGGGAGTTGATTCGGAGAGGTGGTTCAGAGAGGTGATTCGGAGAGTTTGTTCGGAGAGTGGGTTCGGAGAACTGATTTGGAAAGGTCATTTTGGCAGGTAGTTCGGAGAGGTGGTTCAGAGAGGTCATTTTGATAGGTAGTTTGGAGAGGTGGTTCGTTGTGGTAGTTTGGAGAGGTGACTCAAAGGGATGATTCAGAGAGGTGGTTCAGAGAGTTGATTCGGAGAGGTGGTTCAGAGAGGTGATTCGGAAAGGCGGTTCGAAGAGGTAATACTGTCAGGTGGTTTGGAGAGGTGGTTCAGAGAGGTCATTTTGACAGGTTGTTCGGAGAGGTGACTCAGAGGGATGATTCAGAGAGGTGGTTCGAATAGGTCATTTTGACAGGTGGTTCAGAGAGTTGATTCGGAGAGGTAATACTGACAAGTGGTTCGGAGAGGTGGTTCGGAGAGGAGATTCGGAGAGTTGGTTCAGAGAGATGGTTCGGAGAGGTGGTTCGTTGTGGTAGTTTGGAGAGGTGACTGAGAGGGAAGATTCAGAGCGGTGGTTCAGAGAGGTGGTTCGAATAGGTCATTTTAACAGGTGGTTCAGAGAGTTGATTCGGAGAGGTGGTTCGGAGAGGTGGTTCAGAGAGGTGGTTCGGAGAGGTGATTCGGAGAGTTGGTTTGGAGAGTTCATTCGGAGAGTTGATTCGGAGGGTTGGTTCGGAGAGCTGATTTGGAAAGGTCATTTTGGCAGGTAGTTCGGAGAGGTGGTTCGTTGTGCTAGTTTAGAGGTGACTCAGAGGGATGATTCAGAGAGGTGGTTCAGGGAGTTGATTCGGAGAGGTTGTTCAGAGAGGTGATTCGGAAAGGCAGTTCGAAGAGGTAATACAGTCAGGTGGTTTGGAGAGGTGGTTCAGAGAGGTTAATTTGATAGGTAGTTCGGAGAGGTGGTTCGGTGTGGTGTTTTGGACAGGTGACTCAGAGAGATGATTCAGGGAGGTGGTTCGGAGAGGTTGTTCAGAGAGGTGATTCGGAGATGTGGTTCGGAGAGGTATTTCGGAGAGGTGGTTCGGAGAGCTCATTCGGAGAGGTTGTTCGGAGAGGTAGTTCGGAGAGGTGATTCAGAGAGGTGGTTCGGAGAGGTGGTTCGGAGAGGTGATTCGGAGAGGTGATTCGGAGAGCTGATTTAGAAAGGTCATTTTGGCAGGTAGTTCGGAGAGGTGGGTCAGTGAGGTGATTCGGAGAGGTAGTTCAGAGAGGTGATTCAGAGAGATGATTCAGAGAGGTGGTTCAGAGAAGTAGTTCGGAGAGGTGATTCGGAGAGGTGGTTCGGAGAGGTGATTCCGAGAGGTTGTTCGGAGAGGTAGTTCGGATAATTGATTCGGAGAGGTGGTTCTGAGTGGTCATTTTGACAGGTTGTTCATAGAGGTGGTTCATTGTGGTGGTTTGGAGAGGTGACTCAGAGAGATGAATTCAGAGAGGTGGTTCAGAGAAGTAGTTCGGAGAGGTGATTCAGAGGGGTGATTCGGAGAGGTGGTTCGGAGAGGTGATTCAGAGAGGTTGTTCGGAGAGGCAGTTCGGAAAGGTGATTCGGAGAGGTGGTTCGGAGAGGTGGTTCGGAGAGTTAGTTCAGAGAGGTGATTCGGAGATGTGGTTCGGAGAGATAGATTGGAGAGGTGATTCGGAGAGGTGATTTGGAGAGGTGATTCGGAGAGGTGGTTCGGTGAGGTGATTCGGAGAGGTGGTTCGGGGAGTTGATTCGCAGGGGTGATTCGGAGAGGTGATTCAGGGAGGTGGTTCAGAGAGGTGATTTGGAGAGGTGATTCGGAGATGTGGTTCGGAGAGGTAGATTGGAGAGGTGATTCGGAGAGGTGATTCGGAGAGGTGGTTCGGTGAGGTGATTCGGAGAGGTGGTTCGGGGAGTTGATTCGGAGAGGTGATTCGGAGGGGTGATTCAGAGAGGTGGTTCAGAGAGGTGATTTGGAGAGGTGGTTCAGAGAGGTGATTCGGAGAGGTGATTCGGAGAGGTGGTTCGGAGAGGTGATTCAGTGAGGTGATTCGGAGAGGCGGTTCGGAGAGGTGATTCGGAGAGTTGGTTCGGAGGTTGGTTCGGAGACCTGATTTGGAAAGGTCATTTTGGGAGGTAGTTCTGAGAGGTGATTTGGAGAGGTGGCTCGGAGAGTTCATCAGGGAGGTGGTTCGGAGAGTTAGTTCATTGTGGTAGTTTGGAGAGGTGACTCAGAGGGATGATTCAGAGAGGTGGTTCGAATCGGTCATTTTGACAGGTGGTTCAGAGAGTTGATTCGGAGAGGTAATACTGACAGGTGTTTCGGAGAGTTGGTTCGGAGAGTTGGTTCGGAGACCTGATTTGGAAAGGTCATTTTGGCAGGTAGTTCTGAGAGGTGATTTGGAGAGGTGGTTCGGAGAGTTAGTTCATTGTGGTAGTTTGGAGAGGTGACTCAGAGGGATGATTCAGAGAGGTGGTTCAGAGAGGTGGCTTGAATCGGTCATTTTGACAGGTGGTTCAGTGAGTTGATTTGGAGAGGTAATACTGACAGGTGTTTCGGAGAGGTGGTTCGGAGAGTTGGTTCGCAGAGGTGATTCGGAGAGTTTGTTCGGAGAGTGGGTTCGGAGAACTGATTTGGAAAGGTCATTTTGGCAGGTAGTTCGGAGAGGTGGTTCAGAGAGGTCATTTTGATAGGTAGTTCGGAGAGGTGGTTCGTTGTGGTAGTTTGGAGAGGTGACTCAAAGGGATGATTCAGAGAGGCGGTTCAGAGAGTTGATTCGGAGAGGTGGTTCAGAGAGGTGATTCGGAAAGGCGGTTCGAAGAGGTAATACTGTCAGGTGGTTTGGAGAGGTGGTTCAGAGAGGTCATTTTGACAGGTTGTTCGGAGAGGTGACTCAGAGGGATGATTCAGAGAGGTGGTTCGAATAGGTCATTTTGACAGGTGGTTCAGAGAGTTGATTCGGAGAGGTAATACTGACAAGTGGTTCGGAGAGGTGGTTCGGAGAGGAGATTCGGAGAGTTGGTTCAGAGAGATGGTTCGGAGAGGTGGTTCGTTGTGGTAGTTTGGAGAGGTGACTGAGAGGGAAGATTCAGAGCGGTGGTTCAGAGAGGTGGTTCGAATAGGTCATTTTAACAGGTGGTTCAGAGAGTTGATTCGGAGAGGTGGTTCGGAGAGGTGGTTCAGAGAGGTGGTTCGGAGAGGTGATTCGGAGAGTTGGTTTGGAGAGTTCATTCGGAGAGTTGATTCGGAGGGTTGGTTCGGAGAGCTGATTTGGAAAGGTCATTTTGGCAGGTAGTTCGGAGAGGTGGTTCGTTGTGCTAGTTTAGAGGTGACTCAGAGGGATGATTCAGAGAGGTGGTTCAGGGAGTTGATTCGGAGAGGTTGTTCAGAGAGGTGATTCGGAAAGGCAGTTCGAAGAGGTAATACAGTCAGGTGGTTTGGAGAGGTGGTTCAGAGAGGTTAATTTGATAGGTAGTTCGGAGAGGTGGTTCGGTGTGGTGTTTTGGACAGGTGACTCAGAGAGATGATTCAGGGAGGTGGTTCGGAGAGGTTGTTCAGAGAGGTGATTCGGAGATGTGGTTCGGAGAGGTATTTCGGAGAGGTGGTTCGGAGAGCTCATTCGGAGAGGTTGTTCGGAGAGGTAGTTCGGAGAGGTGATTCAGAGAGGTGGTTCGGAGAGGTGGTTCGGAGAGGTGGTTCGGAGAGGTGATTCGGAGAGGTGATTCGGAGAGCTGATTTAGAAAGGTCCTTTTGGCAGGTAGTTCGGAGAGGTGGGTCAGTGAGGTGATTCGGAGAGGTAGTTCAGAGAGGTGATTCAGAGAGATGATTCAGAGAGGTGGTTCAGAGAAGTAGTTCGGAGAGGTGATTCGGAGAGGTGGTTTGGAGAGGTGATTCCGAGAGGTTGTTCGGAGAGGTAGTTCGGATAATTGATTCGGAGAGGTGGTTCTGAGTGGTCATTTTGACAGGTTGTTCATAGAGGTGGTTCATTGTGGTGGTTTGGAGAGGTGACTCAGAGAGATGAATTCAGAGAGGTGGTTCAGAGAAGTAGTTCGGAGAGGTGATTCAGAGGGGTGATTCGGAGAGGTGGTTCGGAGAGGTGATTCAGAGAGGTTGTTCGGAGAGGCAGTTCGGAAAGGTGATTCGGAGAGGTGGTTCGGAGAGGTGGTTCGGAGAGTTAGTTCAGAGAGGTGATTCGGAGATGTGGTTCGGAGAGATAGATTGGAGAGGTGATTCGGAGAGGTGATTTGGAGAGGTGATTCGGAGAGGTGGTTCGGTGAGGTGATTCGGAGAGGTGGTTCGGGGAGTTGATTCGCAGGGGTGATTCGGAGAGGTGATTCAGAGAGGTGGTTCAGAGAGGTGATTTGGAGAGGTGATTCGGAGATGTGGTTCGGAGAGGTAGATTGGAGAGGTGATTCGGAGAGGTGATTCGGAGAGGCGGTTCGGAGAGGTGATTCAGTGAGGTGATTCGGAGAGGCGGTTCGGAGAGGTGATTCGGAGAGTTGGTTCGGAGGTTGGTTCGGAGACCTGATTTGGAAAGGTCATTTTGGGAGGTAGTTCTGAGAGGTGATTTGGAGAGGTGGCTCGGAGAGTTCATCAGGGAGGTGGTTCGGAGAGTTAGTTCATTGTGGTAGTTTGGAGAGGTGACTCAGAGGGATGATTCAGAGAGGTGGTTCGAATCGGTCATTTTGACAGGTGGTTCAGAGAGTTGATTCGGAGAGGTAATACTGACAGGTGTTTCGGAGAGTTGGTTCGGAGAGTTGGTTCGGAGACCTGATTTGGAAAGGTCATTTTGGCAGGTAGTTCTGAGAGGTGATTTGGAGAGGTGGTTCGGAGAGTTAGTTCATTGTGGTAGTTTGGAGAGGTGACTCAGAGGGATGATTCAGAGAGGTGGTTCAGAGAGGTGGCTTGAATCGGTCATTTTGACAGGTGGTTCAGTGAGTTGATTTGGAGAGGTAATACTGATAGGTGTTTCGGAGAGGTGGTTCGGAGAGTTGGTTCGCAGAGGTGATTCGGAGAGTTTGTTCGGAGAGTGGGTTCGGAGAACTGATTTGGAAAGGTCATTTTGGCAGGTAGTTCGGAGAGGTGGTTCAGAGAGGTCATTTTGATAGGTAGTTCGGAGAGGTGGTTCGTTGTGGTAGTTTGGAGAGGTGACTCAAAGGGATGATTCAGAGAGGTGGTTCAGAGAGTTGATTCGGAGAGGTGGTTCAGAGAGGTGATTCGGAAAGGCGGTTCGAAGAGGTAATACTGTCAGGTGGTTTGGAGAGGTGGTTCAGAGAGGTCATTTTGACAGGTTGTTCGGAGAGGTGACTCAGAGGGATGATTCAGAGAGGAGGTTCGAATAGGTCATTTTGACAGGTGGTTCAGAGAGTTGATTCGGAGAGGTAATACTGACAAGTGGTTTGGAGAGGTGGTTCGGAGAGGTGGTTCGGAGAGGTAGTTCAGAGAGGTGATTCGGAGATGTGGTTCGGAGAGGTAGATTGGAGAGGTGATTCGGAGAGGTGATTTGGAGAGGTGATTCGGAGAGGTGGTTCGGTGAGGTGATTCGGAGAGGTGGTTCGGGGAGTTGATTCGGAGAGGTGATTCGGAGAGGTGATTCAGAGAGGTGGTTCAGAGAGGTGATTTGGAGAGGTAATTCGGTGAGGTGATTCGGAGAGGTGGTTCAGGGAGTTGATTCGGTGAGGTGGTTCAGAGAGGTGATTCGGAGAGTTTGTTCGGAGAGTGGGTTCGGAGAACTGATTTGGAAAGGTCATTTTGGCAGGTAGTTCGGAGAGGTGGTTCAGAGAGGTCATTTTGATAGGTAGTTCAGAGAGGTGGTTCGTTGTGGTAGTTTGGAGAGGTGACTCAAAGGGATGATTCAGAGAGGTGGTTCAGAGAGTTGATTCGGAGAGGTGGTTCAGAGAGGTGATTCGGAAAGGCGGTTCGAAGAGGTAATACTGTCAGGTGGTTTGGAGAGGTGGTTCAGAGAGGTCATTTTGACAGGTTGTTCGGAGAGGTGACTCAGAGGGATGATTCAGAGAGGTGGTTCGAATAGGTCATTTTGACAGGTGGTTCAGAGAGTTGATTCGGAGAGGTAATACTGACAAATGGTTCGGAGAGGTGGTTCGGAGAGGAGATTCGGAGAGTTGGTTCAGAGAGATGGTTCGGAGAGGTTGTTCGTTGTGGTAGTTTGGAGAGGTGACTGAGAGGGAAGATTCAGAGCGGTGGTTCAGAGAGGTGGTTCGAATAGGTCATTTTAACAGGTGGTTCAGAGAGTTGATTCGGAGAGGTGGTTCGGAGAGGTGGTTCAGAGAGGTGGTTCGGAGAGGTGATTCGGAGAGTTGGTTTGGAGAGTTCATTCGGAGAGTTGATTCGGAGAGTTGGTTCGGAGAGCTGATTTGGAAAGGTCATTTTGGCAGGTAGTTCGGAGAGGTGGTTCGTTGTGCTAGTTTAGAGGTGACTCAGAGGGATGATTCAGAGAGGTGGTTCAGGGAGTTGATTCGGAGAGGTTGTTCAGAGAGGTGATTCGGAAAGGCAGTTCGAAGAGGTAATACAGTCAGGTGGTTTGGAGAGGTGGTTCAGAGAGATTAATTTGATAGGTAGTTCGGAGAGGTGGTTCGGTGTGGTGTTTTGGACAGGTGACTCAGAGAGATGATTCAGGGAGGTGGTTCGGAGAGGTTGTTCAGAGAGGTGATTCGGAGATGTGGTTCGGAGAGGTATTTCGGAGAGGTGGTTCGGAGAGCTCATTCGGAGAGGTTGTTCGGAGAGGTAGTTCGGAGAGGTGATTCAGAGAGGTGGTTCGGAGAGGTGGTTCGGAGAGGTGGTTCGGAGAGGTGATTCGGAGAGGTGATTCGGAGAGCTGATTTAGAAAGGTCATTTTGGCAGGTAGTTCGGAGAGGTGGGTCAGTGAGGTGATTCGGAGAGGTAGTTCAGAGAGGTGATTCAGAGAGATGATTCAGAGAGGTGGTTCAGAGAAGTAGTTCGGAGAGGTGATTCGGAGAGGTGGTTCGGAGAGGTGATTCCGAGAGGTTGTTCGGAGAGGTAGTTCGGATAATTGATTCGGAGAGGTGGTTCTGAGTGGTCATTTTGACAGGTTGTTCATAGAGGTGGTTCATTGTGGTGGTTTGGAGAGGTGACTCAGAGAGATGAATTCAGAGAGGTGGTTCAGAGAAGTAGTTCGGAGAGGTGATTCAGAGGGGTGATTCGGAGAGGTGGTTCGGAGAGGTGATTCAGAGAGGTTGTTCGGAGAGGCAGTTCGGAAAGGTGATTCGGAGAGGTGGTTCGGAGAGGTGGTTCAGAGAGTTAGTTCAGAGAGGTGATTCGGAGATGTGGTTCGGAGAGATAGATTGGAGAGGTGATTCGGAGAGGTGATTTGGAGAGGTGATTCGGAGAGGTGGTTCGGTGAGGTGATTCGGAGAGGTGGTTCGGGGAGTTGATTCGGAGAGGTGATTCGGAGAGGTGATTCAGAGAGGTGGTTCAGAGAGGTGATTTGGAGAGGTGATTCAGTGAGGTGATTTGGAGAGGCGGTTCGGAGAGGTGATTCGGAGAGTTGGTTCGGAGAGTTGGTTCGGAGAGGTGGTTCGTTGTGGTAGTTTGGAGAGGTGACTGAGAGGGAAGATTCAGAGAGGTGGTTCAGAGAGGTGGTTCGAATAGGTCATTTTAACAGGTGGTTCAGAGAGGTGGTTCGGAGAGGTGATTCGGAGAGTTGGTTTGGAGAGTTCATTCGGAGAGTTGATTCGGAGAGTTGGGTCGGAGAGCTGATTTGGAAAGGTCATTTTGGCAGGTAGTTCGGAGAGGTGGTTCGTTGTGCTAGTTTGGAGGTGACTCAGAGGGATGATTCAGAGAGGTGGTTCAGGGAGTTGATTCGGAGAGGTGGTTCGGAGAGGTAGTTCGGAGAGGTGATTCAGAGAGGTGGTTCGGAGAGGTGATTCGGAGAGGTTGTTCGGAGAGGTAGTTCGGAGAGGTGATTCGGAGAGGTGATTCGGAGAGGTGGTTCGGAGAGTTGGTTCGGAGAGTTGGTTCGGAGAGTTGGCTCAGAGAGTTGACTCGGAGAGTTGGCTCGGAGAGTTGGTTCGGAGAGTTGGTTCGGAGAGTTGATTCGGAGAGGTGGTTCGGAGAGTTGGTTCGGAGAGGTGATTCGGACAGCTGATTTGGAAAGGTCATTTTGGCAGGTAGTTCGGAGAGGTGGTTCGTTGTGGTAGTTTGGAGAGGTGACTCAGAGGGATGATTCAGAGAGGTGGTTCAGAGAGTTGATTCGGAGAGGTGGTTCGGAGAGGTATTTCGGAGAGGTGATTCGGAGAGGTGATTCGGAGAGGTGGTTCGGAGAGGCAGTTCGAAGAGGTAATACTGTCAGGTGGTTTGGAGAGGTGGTTCAGAGAGGTCATTTTGACAAGTAGTTCGGAGAGGTCGTTCGGTGTGGTGGTTTGGACAGGTGATTCAGAGAGATGATTCAGAGAGGTGGTTCGGAGAGGTCATTTTGATAGGTAGTTCGGAGAGGTGGTTCGGTGTGGTGGTTTGGACAGGTGACTCAGAGAGATGATTCAGAGAGGTGGTTCGGAGAGGTAGTTCAGAGAGGTGTTTCGGAGATGTGGTTCGGAGAGGTGATTCGGAGAGGTGGTTCGGAGAGGTTGTTCGGAGAGGTGATTTGGAGAGGTGGTTCGTTGTGGTAGTTTGGAGAGGTGACTCAGAGGGATGATTCAGAGAGGTGGTTCGAATAGGTCATTTTGACAGGTGGTTCAGAGAGTTGATTCGGAGAGGTAATACTGACAGGTGGTTCGGAGAGTTGGTTCAGAGAGTTGGTTTGGAGAGCTGATTTGGAAAGGTCATTTTGGCAGATAGTTCGGAGAGGTGGTTCTGAGAGGTCATTTTGATAGGTCGTTTGGAGAGGTGGTTTGTTGTGGTAGTTTGGAGAGGTGACTCAGAGGGACGATTCAGAGAGGTGGTTCAGAGACTTGTTTCGGAGTGGTGGTTCAGAGAGGTGATTCGGAAAGGCGGTTCGAAGAGGTAATACTGTCAGGTGGTTTGGAGATGTGGTTCAGAGAGGTCATTTTGACAGGTAGTTCAGAGAGGTGGTTCGGTGTGGTGGTTTGGACAGGTGACTCAGAGAGTTGATTCAGAGAGGTGGTTCGGAAAGGTAGTTCAGAGAGGTGATTCGGAGATGTGGTTCGGAGAGGTATTTTCGAGATGTGATTCGGAGAGGTGATTCGGAGGGGTGGTTCGGAGAGGTAGTTCGGAGGGGTGGTTCGGAGAGGTAGTTCGGAGAGGTGATTCGGAGAGGTGGTTCTGAGAGGTCATTTTGACAGGTCGATCCGAGATGTGATTCAGAGAGGTGATTCAGAGAGGTGGTTCGGAGAGCTAATTCGGAGAGGTGGTTCTGAGAATTGGTTTTGAGAGATCATTTTGACAGGTAGTTCAGAGAGGTGTTTCAGCGAGGTGGTTCTGAGAGGTCATTTTGACAGGTCGTTCCGAGAGGTGGTTCGGAGAGGTGATTCAGAGAGGTGGTTCGGAGAGTTGGTTCAGAGAGGTGGTTCAGAGAGGTGATTTGGAGAGGTAGTTTCGAGTGGTGGTTCTGAAATTATTAAAATATGTTCACGCAGGTTTTACAGCTATTGATCTTAGAATTAACAAACAAATTGAAACAGTTCAGTCTCATGTCTTCCCCACTGCCCCAATACCCTAATACTGTTATTGAATTCTGCCTTTAACTCCTCCCAAATTACTTCAGTTCAGTTAAGGACAAATACTTCAAAATAATTGTGGATTAAGGCAGCTGTTCAGCCAATTATAGTTCATCCAGCCCCATAAGTCATAGACAGTTCTAACAACATGTCTGCTTAATGTATTGATCATTTACTGCCAGCAGATGTTACTGTTATGAGCCTGAACATTTAATCTCCCCATTTCACAAATCAGTATCACTTATTGTGCTGTTTGGCACAGTTTCAGATGTTTGTACATCCTTTCAGCTCTATCTTATCCTTAAAACTGACAGATTACACTCAGTGGCCACCTTATTTTAATTATAGATGAGACTTTTGAAGAGGTGTCACACCCAGAGTGTAGACTTCAGACAGTAGATGGGTGACCACCAGGAGAGTTAAGGGGATTAGGAAGTCAGTGCAGGGTCCCCAGTGGCCATTCCCCTCAGCAATAAGTACCAGTGCTTGGATACTGCCAGAGGGGATGACCCATCAGGTCACAGCTGCAGCAACCAGGCTGATGGCATGTGGCCAGCTCTGAGGTTCAGCAGGAAGGGTAAGGTCAGGGAGTGCAGTAGTGATATGGGATTCGATAGGGGGACAGACAGGAGACTATGTTGTGGCAAAAGAGACACCTGGATGGCGTGTTGCCTCCCAGGTGCCAGGGTCCATCGAGTGGCAGGATATTCTCAAAAGGAGAGGGGTAACAGCCAGAGGTCGTGGTGCATGTGGGCAGAAAAGGGGAAGAGGTCCTATGAGTATATAGAGTTAGGAACGAGGCTGAAGAGAAGGTCCTCCAAGGAAGTAATCTCCAGGTTACTCCTGGTGTCACGGGCTGGTGCAGGTAGGAATGAGATGATAGCATGGATAAATGAGAGGCTGCAGAAATGCTGCAGGGGACAGGGTTTTAATTTCTTAGATCATTGGAACCTCTTCTAGGGTAGGGATGACCTCCACAAGAGGGACGGGTTGCACCAGAAATGGAGGGAAACTAATATCCTAGCTGGAAGAGTTTAAATTAGTTTTGCAAGAGATCTGGGAACTGGAGTGAAGGAAAAACAAGAGAAAATCTGCAGTTGCAGGAAATCCAAGCAACAGACACAAAATACTGGAGGAACTCAGCAGACCAGGAACCATTTTGTGTGTGTTGCCTGTCAGTAAGGGAAGGATTCGACCAGAATGGAGATGTCAGGGAAAGAATTAAAAGGCAAAATCGAAGTAACAGGTATGATGTGTATATTTTAATACTAGGAGTATTATGGGTAAGAGTGATGGATTTAGACCATGATCAGTACATGGAACAACAATGTTGTGGCCATGACTGAATCTTGTTTGAGAGAGGGGCAGGAATGGGTGATTAATGTACCAGGGTTTTGACGTTTTAAAAAAGATAGAGAAAGAGGTAAGGGAGGTTGTACCTCCATCTAAGAAAGGATCAAGGAAAAACCCTGGGAACTATGGACTGGTGAGTCTCAGATCAGTTGCAGGGAAAATTTTGGAAAAATTGGATGGCCTTGTGCATGGCACATCTTGTCTTACCAACTTAATTAAGGTTTTTGACAAGGTGACGAGAGAGATTGATGGGGGTAAGGCAGAGGATGTTGCCTACATGGATTTTAGTAAAGTGTTTGACAAAGTCCCTCATGGAAGGCTAATCCAGAAGATTCAGATACATGGGGTCCAGACTGAATTGGCTGTTTGGATTCAGAACTGGTTTGCACACAGAAGACAGGACTTATTCGAGTTGGAGATCTATAATTAGTGGTTACACAGGGATCTGTGCTGGGACCTCTGCTGTTTGTGATGTATATAAATGACCTAGATGAAAATCTAGATGGGTAATTTAGTAAATTTGCGCATGATACCAAGATTGGAAGTGTGGATAGTGTAGAAGACTGGCAAAGAATACAGCACAATATAGATCAGTTGAAGATATGGGTAGAGAAGTGGCAGATAGAGTTTAACCCAGATAAATATGAGGCATTGCACCTTGGTAGGAAAAATGCAAGGAGACAGTACACTTAGGGTCAAGGTCCTTAACAGTGTTGCTGAGCAGAAATATCCTGGGATCCAGTTAGTAGTAGTAGTAGTCATAGTTTATTGATCCCGGGGGAAATTGGTTTTCATTACAGTTGCACCATAAATATTAAATAGTATTAGAACCATAAATAGTTAAATAGTAATATGTAAATTATGCCAGTAAATTATGACATAAGTCCAGGACCAGCCTATTGGCTCAGGATGTCTGACCCTCCAAAGGAGGAGTTGTAAAGTCTGATGGCCACAGGCAGGAATGACTTCCTATGACGCTCTGTGTTGCATCTCAGTGGAATGAGTCTCTGGCTGAATGTACTCCTGTGCCCACCCAGTACATTATGTAGTGGATGGGAGACATTGACCAAGATGGCATGCACCTTAGACAGCATCCTTTTTTCAGACACCACCGTGAGAGAGTCCAGTTCCATCCCCACAACATCATTGGTCTTACGAATGAGTTTGTTGATTCTGTTGGTGTCTGCTACCCTCAGCCTGCTGCCCCAGCACACAACAGCAAACATGATAGCACTGGCCACCACAGACTCGTAGAATATCCTCAGCATCGTCTGGCAGATGTTAAAGGACCTCAGTCTCCTCAGGAAATAGAGACGGCTCTGACCCATCTTGTAGACAGCTTCAGTGTTCTTTGACCAGACCAGTTTATTGTCAATTCGTATCCCCAGGTATTTGTAATCCTCCACCATGTCCACACTGACCCCATGGATGGAAACAGGGGTCACCGGTACCTTAGCTCTCCTTGGGTCTACCACCAGCTCCTTAGTCTTTTTCACATTAAGCTGCAGATAATTCTGCTCACACCATGTGACAAAGTTTCCTACCGTAGCCCTGCACTTAGCCTCATCTCCCTTGCTGATGCATCCAACTATGGCAGAGTCATCAGAGAACTTCTGAAGATGACAAAACTCTGTGCAGTGGTTGAAGTCCGAGGTGTAAATGGTGAAGAGAAAGGGAGACAAAACAGTCCCCTGTCCATAGTTCATAGCTCCTTGAAAGTGTCTACACAGGTCGATAAGGTGGTTAAGAAGGCTTTTGGAATGCTTACTTTTATTAGTCAAGGCATTGAATTCAAAGATCAAGATGTTCTTTTATAAAACTCTGTTTAGGATACATATGGAGCATTACCTACAGTTCTGGTAACCCCACTATAGGAAGGATGTTGAGGCTTTGGAGAGGGTGCAGAAGAGGTTTACCAGGATGCTCCCAGGTTTAAAGGGCATGGGCTGTCATGAGAGGCTGGATAAACGGGTTGTTTTCTCTGGAGCATCAGAGGCTGAGGGGAGATCTGATAGAGCTTTATAAGATTATGAGAGGCAAAGATAGAATACCAGGGGGTATCTGTTTCCCAAATGTCCAGAAGGCATGCATTGAAGGGTATAGGGGGTGGGTTCAAGGGGGATGTGAGGGGTAAGTTCTTGACTCAGAGAGTGGTGGATGCCTGGAATGTGCTGCCTGGTATGGTGGTAGAGACAAATACATTCGAGGCTTTTAAGAGACGTTTGGATGGGCACATGGATGTAAGGAAGTTGGAGTGATATGGACATGGTGTAGGTAGGAGGGATTAGTGTTTAGGTATTTTTGATTTGTTATTTTGCCAGATTGGCACAACAGTGTAGGCCGAATGGCCTGCTTCTCTGCTGTACTCTTCCATGTTCTGTGTTTATTAGGTACACCTGTACACCTGCTCGCTAATGCAAATTTCTAATCAGCCAATCATGTGGCAGCAACTCAATGCAAACGTAGTCAAGGAATTTAGTTGTTGTGAAGACCAAACATCAGATTTAAGATTAAATGTGATCTGTGACTTTGACGTTGGAAAGTTGAAAAGATCATCCCAGATGAGGGGATGATTGTCTGGATAGTCAGAGGCTTTTTCCCAGGGCCGAAATGGCTAACATGGGAGGACACAGTTTTAGGGTGCTTGGAAGTATGTACAGAGGAGATGTCAAAGTTAAGTTTTTTTTACGCAGAGGGTGGTGAGTGCGTGGAATGGGCTGCCAGCAACGGTGGAGGAGGCGAATACGATAGGGTCTTTTAAGAGAATCCTGGATAGGTACAGTATATGGAGCTTAGAAAAACAGAGGGCTATGGGTAACTCTAGGTAATTTCTAAAATAAGGACATGTTTGGCACAGCATTGTGGGCCGAAGGGCCTGTATTGTGCTGAAGGTTTTCTATGTTTCTATTTCACAAACTGCTGATCTCCTGCGATTTTCATGCACACCAGTCCCTAGAGTTTACAGAGAACTGTGTGAAAAACAGAAACAAACATCCAGTAGGCAGTTCTGTAGGAAGAAAAACTGTGTTGTTAACAAGAGAGGTCAGAGGAGAAAGGCAGACTGGATCAAGCTGAAAGGAAGGAAGGCAACAGTAACTCACGTAACTTCAAAACTTCGGAAGGTTTTTGACAAGGTGTCAAATATAAGGTTGCTTAGCAAGATAAGAGACCATGGTATTACAGGAAAGACTCTAGCTGGATAGAAGACATGGAGTGGGAATAGAGGAAGCCTTTTCTGAATGGCTGCCAGTGATTAGTGGTGTTCTGCAGGAGTCGGTGTTGGGCCACTTCTTTTTACGTTCTATGTCAATGATTTGGATGTCAGAATTGATGGCTTTATGGCCAAGTTTGCAAATGATGCAAAGATAGGTGGAGAGGCAGGGGGTCTGCAGAAGGACTTAGCCAGATTAAGAGAATGGGCAAAGAAGTAGCAGATGGAGTATCAGTAGGGAAATGTGTAGTCATGCACTTTGGTAAAAAGAATACAAGCATAGACTATTTTCTAAATGGGGAGAAAATTGGTGGTAAAGAAAGCAAGTACAATGTTAGCATTGATTTCAAGATGATTAAAATAGAAAAACAAGGATGTAATTCTAAGGCTTTATAAGGCACTGGTGAAGCCTCACTTGGAGTTTTGGGCCCTTTATCTAAAAAAGAATGTTTTGACTTTGGAGAGGGTTCAAAGGAGGTTCACAAAATTAACTATGGGATTGAAAAGCTAATCCTATGAGGAGCATTTGATGACTCCGGACCTGCACTCACTGGAATGAGGTGAGTTCTCATTGAAACCTATTGAATGTTGAACAGCCTCGATAGAGTGGATATGGAGAAGATGATTCCTATAGCGGGTGAGACTAAGACCAGTGGGCACAACCTCAGACTGGTGGGACGTCCATTTAGAACAGAGATGAGGAGGAATTCCTTTAGCCAGAGGGTGGTGAATCTGTGGAGTTTGTTGCCACAGGTGGCAAAGGAGGCCAGGTCATTGAGTGTATTTAAGGTGGAAGTTGATTGATTCTTGATAAGTCAGTGTGTAAAAGGTTACAGGGAGAAGGCAGGAGAATGGGTTGAGAGGGAATGGAACAGCCATGATCAAATGGTAGAGCAGACTGGATGGGCTGAATGGCTTAATTCTGCTCCAATGTCTTATGTTCTTAAGGTCTAAGTAACCATGCAAGTGATTTTGATTGTGGAATGATTCTTAATGGCAGATGGGATGGTTTAAGTATCTCACAGACTATTGATCTCCTGGGATTTTCATGCACAACAGTCTCTAGAGTTTACAGAGAGTGGTGCGAAAATCAAAAAAAAAAAAATCCACAGGGTGGCAGTTCTATGGGCAAAAATACCTTGTCAATAAGAGAGGTCAGAGGAGTATGGCCAGATTGTTTCAAGCTGACAAGTGATTGTAACTCAGATAGCCATGCATTACAGAGATGAGATGGTCTGCAGAAGAACATAGCTGAACACACAACACATTGAACCTTGAAGTGGATGGACTACAGCAGCAGACCAGGAACCTACACTCAGTGGCCACAGGAGTACCACAGAATGTATCTTTGTACTATTATTGCACCGACCTGTTTTTTTTTGGTTAGACCTTGTTGATGTCTGATCAAAGCCTGTAGGTTTGTTAACAGCATTCTTGGACTTGTGGTCTACTACTTTAGCTTTGTAACGCACATGTGATTGGCTTTATTAATTCTTGTGCCCTGTTGATTTAAAGGATTAGCAGCAAAACTTCGATTTTCTATTACTCATTCCACAATTCATCTGATTGTCATTCTCTCTTTCAGATTAAAACTTCCAGCCCAGGTGTACATATGAGGGGTACAGGTAGGGTAATAGGGTAAATGCAAGCAAGTTTTTCCCACCGAGGTTTGGTAAGACTAGAACCAGAGTCCTGACGAAGGGTCTCGGCCTGAAACATCGACTGCACCTCTTCCTACAGATGCTGCCTGGCCTGCTGCGTTCACCAGCAACTTTGATGTGTGTTGTCAGCAGAAGTGATAGATAAGGGTTCGATTTCAACATTCAGAAGTTTAGATAAGTACAAAGAAGGCAAGAGAGCAGCTATATTTCATTAGGAGTCTGAGGAGATCTGGTAAGTCACCAAAGACACTTGCAAATTTCTACAGATGCACCATGGGGAGCATTCTAACTGGCTGCATCACCATCTGGTATGTGGGTCGTGGGGGGGGGGGGAATGTTACTGCACAAGACTGAAATAAGCTGCAGAGAGTTGTAATCTTAGGTCCATCATGGGCACTAGCCTCCATAGTATCCAGGACATCTTCAAGGAGCAATGCCTCAAAAAGGCAGCGTCCATCATTAAGGACCCCCGTCACCCAGGTCATGCCTTGTTCTCTTTGCTACCATCAGGAAGGAGGTACAGAAGCCTGAAGGCACACAGTCAATGATTCAGGAACAGCTTATTCTTCTCTGCCATCTGATATCTGAATGGAATTTCATGAATATCCTGGTGATATTAAACCTGATTCTGATTCTGATGAGATGTCTATGGTGGTCTATGATCCAGTTGAAGGTCAATGATAGTTTGACATGGACTGGATGGGCTGAGTGGCCTGTTTCATGCTGTAATGTTCTATGACTCTTCCTCAGACAATTGTTAACTGAATCAATGGATCTGAGATGGGAAACTGGAAATATCTAGTCCTTTAAAGAAATCTTAAGCCCTGCTTCATGCTTGCTATAAAACATTGTAATTTTATGCCATATTTTTCCATATAATTTGCAATTCACTTGCATTTTATTAATTCATAAGACTTTGCAGAATTCATTAATAATAACTTTTAAACCAAGTCTTACAGGATTTCACCTTGTAGCTACACTTAGTGGCCACTTTATTAGGTACACCAACAATCATTCCACAGTCAAAGTACTTAGATCACATTTCTTCCCCATTCTGATGTTTGATCTGAACAACTGAACCTCTTGTCCATGACTGCATGCTTTTATGCATTGAGTTGCTGCCACAAGATTAGCTGATTAAATATTAGTGAAAAGGTGTATAGGTGTACCTAATAAAGTGGCCACGTATATTACGTGTGTACATTACTGTCAGAGTTACAACTGCTTGGGCAGAAAGAGTGGTGAGGTGCACTGATGACTTACATTTTGTGAGCGTTTTTCACGGCTGGAAGTTCCCCTGAGGAAATGAGTTCTGAACACATGCGGGCTCCTCTGCGTATCATTTGGAGCTGAATACAAACCATCAAGTCAATGACAAATATCCCACTCAACTCAGCTGACCATGAAGAATAAATTAAAAATATTTTAATCCAGGAAACATACCATTGCATTCTTGTTAGAAGTAAGGCAACGGGAATTTAATTTCACTGGGGAAAAAAGTATTACACTT
Organism: Mobula hypostoma; assembly: GCF_963921235.1. Classification (NCBI taxonomy): domain Eukaryota; kingdom Metazoa; phylum Chordata; class Chondrichthyes; order Myliobatiformes; family Myliobatidae; genus Mobula; species Mobula hypostoma. Next base: position 1,413,387 of record NC_086115.1, read on the forward strand.
TTAGATTAATTAAGACATTATTTGAACTTGATTCAATAAGCAAACTACAGGTCTGGCAGCATCTTGTTTTTATTTGTTTTTGATCTAGAGATACTGCACAGTAACAGGCCCGACCAGCCCAACAAGGTCACGCTTCCCAATTACACCCATGTGGCCAATTAACCTACTAACCCGTACGTTGTTGTAATGTATGAGCAAACCCACGTGTTCACAGAGACAGCGGCAGAACAGAACCTGGGTCGCTGGCACAGTAAAGCGTTACGCTAACAGATGCACTAACCTAATCTGTAGAGGGAAATGGGCTATCAACATTTTCTGACTCCCTTTATCTGGATTGAGTCTGTTTCACTCTACAGATACAATCGTACCTGCTGAGTTCCACCAGCACTGTGTGTTTAACTGTTTCGCAATGGCTTGTGTCTCCATTTAAAACATGATAGTTTTTCTTGTTAACCCTGAGCCACAGCTGGTGATGTGAGGTGATGGAAAGGGTAATTCCATCACTTTTCCCCCAAACTCTCCTTCAAAAACTTCTGGAATACTGTGCCAGTGGTGTCCCTGTTCCTGAATAAGGGTACCAACTTGTTGCTATAAAACTTAACCACTTATACAGGGAGAGTAATTGTGCCTGGACCTCCTTTTTGAGCCTAGATTTAATATTTACCATTTCCAGATTCTCACTCACTGCTGCCTGTGCACTCAGAGGCCACTTTATTATGTATAGTAACTACAGGAGGTCTCCAAAAAATGACCACTGAGTGTATGTTTGAGATCCTCTGCTGCTGTAGGCCATCCACTTCAAGGTTCGATGTGTTGTGTGTTCAGAGATGCTCCTCTGTACACCACTATTGTAGTGCATGGTCATTTGAGTTACAATCAACTTGAAATAATCTGACCATCTCCTTTGCCCTCTCTCATTAACAAGGTGTTTTCACCCACAGCACAGCCGCTTACTGGAATTTTTAAATTTGTTTTTCATGCCATTCTCTGTAAATTCTAGAGACGGTTGTGGGTGAAATTCCCAGGAGATTAGCAGTTTCTGAGATACTCAAGCCACCCCATCTGGCACTGACAATTATTCCATGGTTAAAGTCATTTGAATCACATTTCTTCCCCATTCTGATGTTTGGTCTAAACAACAACTGAACCTCTTGACCAAGTCTGCAAGCTTTTATGCATTGAATTGCTGCCAAATAGACAATAGACAATAGGTGCAGAAGTAGACCATTCGGCCCTTCGAGTCTGCACCGCCATTCTGAGATCATGGCTGATCATCTACTATCAATACCCGGTTCCTGCCTTGTCCACAAAACCCTTGATTCCCCTATCCACAAGATACCTATCTAGCTCCTTCTTGAAAGCATCCAGAGAACTGGCCTCCACTGCCTTCTGAGGCAGTGCATTCCACACCTCCACAACTCTCTTGGAGAAGAAGTTCCTCCTCAACTCTGTCCTAAATGACCTACCCCTTATTCTTAACCATGCTCTCTGGTACTGGACTCTCCCAGCATCTGGAACATATTTCCTGCCTCTATCCTGTCCAATCCCTTAATAATCTTATATGTCTCAATCAGATCCCCCCTCAATCTCCTTAATTTCAGTGTGTACAAGCCCAGTCTCTCTAACCTCTCTGCATAAGACAGTCTGAACATCCCAGGAATTAACCTAGTGAACCTACGCTGCACCTCCTCCACAGCCAGGATGTCCTTCCTTAACCCTGGAGACCAAAACTGCACACAATACTCCAGGTGTGGTCTCACCAGGGCCCTGTACAAATGAAAAAGGATTCCCTTTGTAATAAAGGCCAACATTCCATTAGCCTTCTTCACTGCCTGCTGCACTTGCTCATTCACCTTCAGAGACTGATGAACAAGTACTCCTAGATCTCTTTGTATTTCACCCTTACCTAACTCCACACCATTCAGATATTAATCTGCCTTCCTGTTCTTGCTCCCAAAGTGAATAACCTCACACTTATTCACATTAAACGCCATCTGCCAAGTTTCTGCCCACTCACCCAGCCTATCCAAGTCACCTTGAATTCTCCTAACATCCTCATCACATGTCACACTGCCACCCAGCTTAGTATCATCAGCAAACTTGCTGATGTTATTCACAATGCCTTCCTCTAAATCATTGACGTAAATCGTAAACAGCTATGGTCCCAATACCGAGCCCTGTGGCACCCCACTAGTCACCACCCGCCATTCCGAGAAACACCCATTCACTGCTACCCTTTGCTTTCTATCTGCCAACCAGTTTTCTATCCATGTCAATATCCTCCCCCCAATGCCATGAGCTCTGATTTTACCCACCAATCTCCAATGTGGTACCTTATCAAATGCCTTCTGAAAGTCAAGGTACACCACATCCACTGGATCTCCCGTGTCTATCTTCCTGGTTACATCCTCGAAAAACTCCAATAGGTTAGTCAAGCATGATTTGCCCTTGGTAAATCCATGCTGGCTTAGCCCAATCCTATCACTGCTATCAAGATATACCGCTATTTCATCTTTAATAATGGACTCTAGCATCTTCCCCACTACTGATGTTAGGCTAACAGGGTGATAGTTCTCTGTTTTCTCCCTCCCTCCTTTCTTAAAAAGTAGGATAACATTAGCCATTCGCCAATCCTCAGGAACTGATCCTGAATCTAAGGAACATTGGAAAATGATCACCAATGCATCTGCAATTTCCAGAGCCACCTCCTTTAGTACCCTAGGATGCAGACCATCTGGACCTGGGGATTTGTTAGCCTTCAGTCCCATCAGTCTACTCATCACCATTTCCTTCCTAATGTCAATCTGTTTCAGTTCCTCTGTTACCCTATGTCGTTGGCCCATCCATACATCTGGGAGATTGCTTGTGTCTTCCCTAGTGAAGACAGATCCAAAGTACTTATTAAATTCGTCAGCCATTTCTCTGTTTCCCATAACAATTTCTCCCAATTCATTCTTCAAGGGCCCAACATTGTTCTTAACTATCTTCCTTCTCTTCACATACCTAAAAAAACTTTTGCTATCCTCCTTTATATTCCTAGCTAGCTTGCGTTCATACCTCATTTTTTCTCCCTGTATAGCCCTTTTAGTTAAGTTCCATTGCTCCTTAAAAATTTCCCAATCATCCATCTTCCCACTTACCTTAGCTCGTTATACTTCTTTTTTAATGCTATGCTATCTCTGACTTCCTTTGTCAACCACTGTGGCCACTTTCACCCCTTTGAGTCCTTCCTTCTCCGGGGTATGAACTGATTTTGCACCTTATGCATTATTCCCAAGAATACCTGCCATTGCTGTTCCACTGTCTTCTCTGCTAGGATATCCGACCAGTCAACTTTGGCCAGCTCCTCCCTCATGGCTCCATAGTCTCCTTTGTTCAACAGCAATACTGACACTTCTGATCTGCCCTTATCCCTCTCAACTTGCAGATAAAAACTTACCATATTATGGTCACTACCTCCTAATGGCTCCTTTACTTCAAGATCACTTATCAAATCCTGTTCATTGCACAACACTAAATCCAGAATAGCCTTATCTCTGGTAGGCTCTCGTACAAGAATGCATCCCATAAGCACTCTATAAACTCTCTATCCTGGGGTCCAGTACCAACCTGATTTTCCCAGTTCACCTGCATGTTGAAATACCCCATAACTACTGCGACATTTCCTTTGCCACATGCCATTGTTAACTCCCTATTCAACTTGCACCCAATATCCATGCTACGGTTTGGGGGCCTGTAGATAACACCTATTAGGGTCTTTTTGCCCTTACTGTTCCTCAGTTCTATCCACACTGACTCTACTTCTCCTGATTCTATGTCCCCCCTTACAAGGGGCTGAATCTCATTCCTCACCAACAGGGCCACCCCACCCCCTCTGCCCGCCTTTCTGTCCCTTCGATAGCACGTATACCCTTGTACATTCAATTCCCAGGTCTGATCCCCCTGCAGCCATGTCTCTGTTATCCCAACAACATCATAGTTACCCATTCGCACCTGAGCTTCAAGCTCATCCACCTTATTTCTGACACTTCGTGCATTCAGATATAGAATCTTTAACCCATTTCTCCTCTCTCTGTTTAAATCGCTGCCTATTGTGCATAACCCAGCTCCACGAACTCTCACCGGGCTATACGCCCCTTGAATTTTGTTGTCCTTCTTAAATTTACTTACTCTTTCTACACATTTAACTCCATGCTCCGTCAGACCATCCCTCTGCACATGTATCCTCCTTATCACTCGTTCCGCCTCACCTTTCTCTACTTCACACTTAATATTCCGGAACCGTGTAGTCCCCACCTGGAACTGTCAGATTAAATATTTGCACTAATGAGCAGGTGTACAGGTGTGACAAATGGCCAATGAGTGTATTTGTTGCTTAATGTAGTGTGCCGTGCCGAACACCTAACAATCTAGAATTTAATAAACATAAGGTCATAGAGATAATGCTTCTACGTTGTGTTCTGAGAAAGATACTTACATGCACTGGAAAAAACAATTCACTTCCAAGAATCAGAGCAATATATCTATTTATTTATTTATTTACTGAGATACAGCATGGAATACGCCCTTCCTAGCCTAATCACGGAGCAATTTAAAATGACCAATAACCCTTATGTCTTTAGACTGTGGGAGGAAACTGCAGAACCCAGAGGAAAACCATGTGGTGATGGGGATTACATACAAACTCCTAACAGACAGCAATAGGAATTGAACCTACTCGTATTGTAAATATTGGTGCAGTGCCATTAGTCAATATACAACCCAGGGCAGATTATGTGATGCAAAAAGTGGATGCAACTTGTTTATCTTATCTGCCAGCCTGTTTGCAGGTTCTGCTAAGGAAGGCTGGCAGTTTAACCAGCGGTACATAGAATCACTACAGCCATGAGGCACAGTAGTGTAGCAGGTAGTATAGTGTCTCACATCTCCAACAGGCTGGATACAATCCTGATCTCAGGTACTGTCTGTGTTAGAATTTGCATGTTCTTTCTCCCTTTATCCATGTGGTTCCACCAGCAACTCTCTCATTACCCCTCCCCTCTCTCCTCTCTCACCACCCCCCTCACTTCCCCTCTCTCATTACCCCTCCCCTTTCCCCTCTCTCACTATCCCCCTCTCTCACTTCCCCTCTCTCACTACCCCTCCCCTATCCCCCTTCCTTCTCCCCCTCACCACCCCCCCTCACTTCCCCTCCCCTTTCCCCTCTCTCACCACCCCCCCCCACCCACAGATGTAATGGTTGGTGGATGAAAACTATCTTTAGTGTTGCTGGGAGGTGGAGAATCAAAGAACAGCTTGCAGGGTAACCGGTTGGGGATCGGGACTGTTGGAATTGCTGAAGGCTAACACAGACTGGATAAGCTGTGTGCTGCTCATATTAAATATTAAGTTGTTCACTGAGGCTCAGTGTAGCTAAACCTTGTTCCTTTCCCCAACCTCAGAGAATCACAGAGCAAATAAACCTGCTTTTCGCCCAACTGATCTATGTTAGAAACATAGAAACATAGAAAACCTACAGCACAATACAGGCCCTTCGGCCCACAAAGCTGTGCCAAACATGTCCTCACCTTAGAACTACCTAGGGTTACCCATAGCCCTCTATTTTTCTAAGCTCCATGTACCTATCCAGGAGTCTCTTAAAAAACCCTATCGTATCCATCTCCACCACCATCACCGGCAGCCCATTCCACGCACTCACCACTCTCTAAGCAAAAAACTTACCCCTGATGTTCTGCCAGCAAGCTAGTCCTTTCTGTCCACATTTGGCCCAAAATCCTCTAAATCTCTCCTAATCATGTACTTGATTATTACAAATGTGTCCGCCTCAACCACTATTCCCCGAAGCTCAGCCAAATATGCACCACCTTTTACATTAAAAAGCTGTCCCAATGTCCCTTTTAAATCTCCTGCCTCCAACAGCCACCATCATGAAGTGCTTTGAGAGGCAGGTCATGGCACACTTTAACTCCAGCCTCCCAAACAACATCAACCCATTGCAATTCACCTATTGCCAAAATAGGTCTACGAGAATGCCATCTCCCTGCCTTCATATTCCTCTGGACCATAAAGGACCCAGCGTTCGACTGTTGTTTATTGAAAATAGCTCCACCTTCAATGCAACAAATTCCAACAAAGCTCAATCCAGTCTGAGTCCTGAGTCGACATTTCCCTCTGCATGTGGATCCTTGATTTGCTGAGCAGTCAGTAAGGAGAGGCAGCAACACCTCCACCACATTGTCCTAAATACTGGTATCCCACAAGGGTGCACTCTCAGCCCCATGGCTGAGTGGCCAGATTCTATAGCTATGTTCCATTGAGGCATGTAAAGGATAGTAGGGTAAATGAAACATGCTGTACAAAGGCTGTAGAAAATCTAGTTAAGAAGAAAAGAAAAGCTTACAAAAGGTTCAAGAAACTAGGGCTCTAGAAAATTATAAGATTGCTAGGAAGGAGCTTAAGTATGGAATTAGGAGACCCAGAAGGGCCCATGAGAAGGCCTTGGTGAGCAGGATTAAGGAAAAAGTCAGTCAAGATTTGAATAGCTCAGACTCAGCAGAAAGCAGCTGATTGGGCAATTGAGGTCAGGTGACCAAGCATTTTGAAAAGCTCAAACAGATAAATAGAAGGGTAGATCAAGTGGAGCGGCCAGTGAGTGAGTGGGCCAGTGAAGTAGTGGAGCTTTGAGGCTTTGACTCGAGAGGCTTCCATGAGAAGAGGCAGAGGACAAGCTTGATCGCAATTAGTATTTACAATGCCTCCTGAGACAGTGATGTGCCTCTCATGTGAGATGTGGCAGTCTTGGGGGAACACCCCTCTCCTGCAGAGTCACATCTGCCAGAAGTGCATACGGCTGGGCGATCTGGAAGACCATGTAAGGAATCTGGAGCAGCAGCTGGATGACCTTCGACTCATAAAAGAGAATGAGGCAGTCATAGATGAGAGCTACAGGGAGGTAGTCACACCTAGACTGTCGGAAGCAGGTCGTTGGGTGACAGTCAGAGGGGGGAAAACAAAGGTGAGCAGATAGGTAGTGCAGAGCACCCCTGTAGCCATTCCCCTGAATAATAAGTTTACCGTCCTGGATACTGTTGGCGAGGACGACCAACCAGGTGTGAGCCACAGTGACAGGGCCTCCGGCACTGAGTCTGACCCGGTGGTGCAGAAGGGTGGAACGGAGAAGAGGAGAGCTGTCGTCATTGGAGACTCTATAGTCAGGGAGCAGACAGGAGATTTTGTGGACGTGAGAAGGACACCTGCATGGTTTGTTGCCTCCCAGGTGCCAGGGTCTGGGATGTCTCTGTCCGGGTGCACAACATCCTGGTACAAGAGGGAAAGCAACCAGAAGTCGTGATACATGTTGGGACCAATGACATAGGCAGGAAGAAGGATGAGGTTCTGAAGTGTGAGTTTTGGGAATTAGACAGAAGGCTGAAGAACAGGATCTCAAGGGTGGCATTCTCAGGATTGCTGCCAGTGCTACATGACAGTGATTGTAAGAATTGGAGGAGATGGCAGTTGAATGCGTGGCTGAGGAGTTGGTGCAGGGAGCAGGGTTTTAGATTTTTGGACCTGTACAGATTGGATGGGTTGCACCTGAACTCGAGGGGGAGCAATATCCTTGCAGGTAGGTTTGCTAGCATGGTTCGGGAGCCTTTAAACTAATTTGCAAGGGGAGTGGGACCCAGAGCGATAGAGCAGTGAAAGAAGTGCATGGAGTAAAGCCAGATATAACATATTATGAGGCTTTGAGGAAAGAGAAGCAGAATAAACAGTGTAAAGACAGTAAGGTAGAAGGGCTGAAATGTGTGTACCTCAATGCAAGAAGCATCAAGAGCAAAGGTGATGAACTGAGAGCTTGGATACATACATGGAATTATGATGTAGTGGCCATTACAGAGACTTGGCAGGCACCAGGACGGGAATGGATTCCCAATATTCCTGGATTTCAGTGCTTTAAAAGGGATAGAGAGGGCAGAAAAAGGGGAGGAGGGGTGGCATTATTGGTCAAGGATACTATTACAGCTACAGAAAGGGTGGGTAATGTAGCAGGATCCTCTTTTGAGTCAGTATGGGTGGAAGTCAGGAACAGGAAGGGAGCAGTTACTCTACTGGGGGTATTCTATAGGCCCCCTGGTGGCAGCAGAGATACAGAGGAGCAGATTGGGAGGCAGATTTTGGAAAGGTGCAAAAATAACAGGGTTGTTATCATGGGTGACTTTAACTTCCCTCATATTGATTGGCACCTGATTAGTTCCAAGCGTTTAGATGGGACAGAGTTTATTAAGTGTGTCCAGGACGGATTCCTGTCACAGTATGTGGACAGGCCGACTAGGGGAAATGCCATACCAGATCTAGTACTAGATAATGAACTGGGTCAGATCACAGGTCTCTCAGTGGGTGAGCATCTGGGGGACAGTGACCACTGCTCCCTGGCCTTTAGCATCATCATGGAAAAGGATAGAATCAGAGAGGACAGGAAAATTTTTAATTGGGGAAGGGCAAATTATGAGGCCATAAGGCTTGAACTCGGGGGTGTGAATTGGGATGATGTTCTTGCAGGGAAATGTACTATGGACATGTGGTCGATGTTTAGAGATCTCTTGCAGGATGTTAAGGATAAATTTGTCCTGGTGAGGAAGATAAAGAATGGTAGGGTGAAGGAACCATGGGTGACAAGTGAGGTGGAAAATCTAGTCAGTGGAAGAAGGCAGCATACACGAGGTTTAGGAAGCAGGGATTAGATGGGTCTATTGAGGAATATAGGGAAGCAAGAAAGGAGCTTAAGAAGGGGCTGAGAAGAGCAAGAAGGGGGCATGAGAAGGCCTTGGCGAGTAGGGTAAAGGAAAACCCCAAGGCATTCTTCAATTATGTACAGAACAAAAGGATGAGAGTAGTGAAGGTAGGACCGATTAGAGATAAAGGTGGGAAGATGTGCCTGGAGGCTGTGGAAATGAGCGAGGTCCTCAATGAATACTTCTCTTCGGTATTCACCAATGAGAGGGAACTTGATGATGGTGAGGACAATATGAGTGAGGTTGATGTTCTGGAGCATGTTGATATTAAGGGAGAGGAGGTGTTGGAGTTGTTAAAATACATTAGGACGGATAAGTCCCCAGGGCCTGACGGAATATTCCCCAGGCTGCTCCACGAGATGAGAGAAGAGATGGCTGAGCCTCTGGCTAGGATCTTTATGTCCTCGTTGTCCACGGGAATGGTACCGGAGGATTGGAGGGAGGCGAATGTTGTTACCTTGTTCAAAAAAGGTAGTAGGGATAGTCTGGGTAATTATAGACCAGTGAGCCTTACGTCTGTGGTAGGAAAGCTGTTGGAAAAGATTCTTAGAGGTAGGATCTATGGGCATTTAGAGAATCATGGTCTGATCAGGGACAGTCAGCATGGCTTTGTGAAGGGCAGATCATGTCTAACGAGCCTGATAGGGTTCTTTGAGGAGGTGACCAGGCATATAGATGAGGGTAGTGCAGTGGATGTGATCCACATGGATTTTAGTAAGGCATTTGACAAGGTTCCACACGGTAGGCTTATTCAGAAAGTCAGAAGGCATGGGATGCAGGGAAGTTTGGCCAGGTGGATTCAGAATTGGCTTGCCTACAGAAGGCAGAGGGTCATGGTGGAGGGAGTACATTCATATTGGAGGATTGTGACTAGTGGTGTCCCACAAAGATCGGTTCTGGGACCTCTACTTTTCGTGATTTTTATTAACAACCTGGATGCGGAGGTAGAAGGGTGGTTTGGCAAGTTTGCAGACGACACAGAGGTTGGTGGTGTTGTAGATAGTGTAGAGGATTGTCAAAGATTGCAGAGAGACATTGATAGGATGCAGAAGTGGGCTGAGAAGTGACAGATGGAGTTCATCCCAGAGAAGTGTGAGGTGGTACACTTTGGAAGGACTAACTCCAAGGCAGAATACAAAGTAAATGGCAGGATACTTGGTAGTGTGGAGGAGCAGAGGGATCTGGGGGTACATGTCCGCAGATCCCTGAAAGTTGCCTCACAGGTGGATAGGGTGGTTAAGAAAGCTTATGGGGTGTTAGCTTTCATAAATCGAGGGATAGAGTTTAAGAGTCGTGATGTAATGATGCAGCTCTATAAAACTCTGGTTAGGCCACACTTGGAGTACTGTGTCCAGTTCTGGTCGCCTCACAATGGGAAGGATGTGGAAGCATTGGAAAGGGTACAGAGGAGATTTACCAGGATGCTGCCTGGTTTAGAGACTATGCATTATGATCAGAGATTAAGGGAGCTCGGGCTTTACTCTTTGGAGAGAAGGAGGATGAGAGGAGACTTGATAGAGGTGTACAAGATAATAAGAGAAATAGATAGAGTGGATAGCATCTTCTCCACTTCCACTCCATTTAGCCCTTTCAATATTCAATATGAGATCCCCCCCTCCATTCTTCTAAATCTCACTGAGGACAGGCCCAAAGCCATCAAACACTCCTCATATATTAACCCTTTCATTCCTGGGATCATTCTTGTAAACCACCTCTGGAATTTCTTCAATGCCAACACATCCTTTCTTGGATAAGGGGCCCAGAACTGCTCACAGTACTCGGTGTGGTCTGACCAATGTTTTATACTGTATGAATGGAGCACATCATTATAATGCTGAATATAATAATAACCTTGCCTCTGATCTTTACTCCGCACATCCAGACTCACAGAAGACCCTTTTAATTCAACCACACAGATCTCCACAGAAGCCCTCCACTCAATTCAGGATACTTAACAAGCAAGCTGCCCAGGAATGTAGATACCAACCCATGTCAACTCTGCTCAGTGACCTTTCCAGCACAGCTGCAAATTAAGAAATTAAGAAAAAATTGAATTCCTAAAAACTTCTGCTGGGTTTAGTAGTAAGTGAACAGAATAAAAATTATATGTTGAAGATATTGTCTTTCACACAATTAACCAATATATAACTGACTTTTAAATAAACCAACTAACTTTTCCTTCATAAAAGCACTTGCTTAAAGTTGTCTTCAAAAAAAAATTGTTAATTATGTATCACACCCAAAATGCTGGAGGAACTCAGCAGGTCAGGCAGCATCTACAAAAGTGAATGTACAGTTTATACTTCAGCCCAAAACCGTTCTTCAGGACTTTATTTTGTGCAGAATCTTTTGTATTTATAATTATGTACCATTTTATATTTTGGCATAAAATTAATTACTGTATTTGCTTTCAGAGGAAGATGGTGCCAGAGAACAATGTGACCAGAGGCGACATCCTTCAGATGGTTCATGAAACTAGCGTGGTGGTTAGTGCAACCATCTACAGTACCAGCAACCTGGGTTCAATCCCTCTCACTGCCTGTACATTCCCCCTGTGACTGTGGGTTTCCTCCAGGTACACTGGTTGCCTCCATCTATCTGAGACACACTGGTTGGTAGGTTAATTGGTCATTGTAAATTGTCCTGAGATTAGGCTAGGGTTAAAATTGGGGGAATGCTGAGCAGTGTGGCTTGAAAGGCCTACTCCACACTGTATGTCAATAAATAAATTACTTCTCTCACTTCTCTTATGTCTTCTTTTTCTCTCAAATGTGGTTCTGCTACTGCTGGAGCCTGTGATCTGAGGGTTGGCAGTGTGCTTTTGGGCCAATTGAGCGATCTGATGCTTTGCTGTCTTCGAGGGATTTCAAGGAGACTTTGATTGAAGCATGCAGCCTGGAGCTGGGGTACAAGCTCATTTGTCACCAATTAAAGCATCAGGGAGGATTGAAAATCATTGATGGTGAGATCCAAAGGCAGGCAGGTGTCAGAAACTAGGTGATTGAAGGGGACCAGGACAGGTTTGAACAGGTTTGATGAGGGCAATTCTATTTACCCCTCTACAACTCACCCACCTCCAGTTCCTCCCCCTCTCACCCCTTGCCCTCCGACTCTCTTCAAGGACACTAGAGAGCCAAAGACCACAGGCACGTGGACTGTCACTGCTGAGCAGGTAGGGGAGAGCTCAGCAGACTTCACCCAGGCAAGGCTGTGGGGCCAGACGCTTCAGCCCAAGGGTACTCAGGGTATGAGCTATTCAGCTGTGTGTAGTCTTTCAATACGTCTTTAATCAGAGCCTGGGCCTGGAGAGAATTTCCTATGCTGTGGAAAACATCCTGCCTAGTTCCAGTACCCAAGGCATGTCCCACCACGCCCAGTGGCGCATGTTATGAAATCATTAGAAAGACTGGTCCTGACACACTTCCAGACCATTACAAGTCCCTCACTGGACCCTCTGCAGTTTGCTTACCAACCACACATTGGAGTCGAGGACACCACTATCTTCCTGCTTCAATGGGCTTACGCCCATCTGGATAAGTCAGGCAACACTGTGAAAATCATGTTTTTTGATTTCTCCAGTGTTTTTACCACCATACGACCTGCTGTACTAGGGAGTAAACTCATGGAGATACAGGTGGATGCTCCTCTAGTGTCCTGGATTACAGACTACTGGTCCAGGCGTCCGCAGTGTGTGAGATTGGAGACCTGTGTTTTAGATACTGTGGTTAGCAGCATAGGGACACCTCGGGTCTGTCCTGTCCACCTTCCTGTTCACCATCTACAACTCGGACTTCAGATAAAACTCGGAGTCCTGCCACCTGCAGAAGTTTTCGGACGATTTGGCAGTTGTGGGCTGTATCAGCTGGGGTCAAGAGGCTGAATACAGAAGAGTGATGGACAACTTTGTTGAATGGTGTGGGCTGAATCACCTGCAGCTCAACATCACTAAGACAAAGGAGTTGGTGATGGACTTCATGAAGATGCATTCTCATCTCCATCAAGGGAACGAAATGTGGAAGTCATCCGGGACTACAGATACCTGGGAACTCACCTGGACAATAAACTGTACTGGACTAAAAATACAGGGGCTGTGTACAAGAAGCTGACTGTACTTCCTGAGGAGGCTCCAGTCATTCAAGATTTGCAGTGCTATGCTGCAGGTACTCTATGACTCAGTGGTGGCCAGCATTCAATTCTGCACTGTAGTCTGCTGGGGCAGCTGACACCAAGCAGATCGACAAGCTCATCAGGAAGGCTGGTTCTGTTCTGGGGGTTGAACTGGATTCCCTGATGTTTGTGTCTGAGGGGAGGATGCTGCAGAAGCGACGGAGCATTATGGACAACCCCTCTCACCCCCTCCATGACACACTGGACGAACAGAGGAGCACCTTTAGTAACAGACTGATTCCACCGAGGTGCACCACTGAACGTCACAGGAGATCCTTTCTCCCCGTGGCTACAAGACTCTACAACTCCTCCTTAAGTATGTAAGTATATGGTTTCATTGCACATCTGTATTTTGCACTGTTACTTTATAACGCACATTTTGTATTCTTTTTCATACCTCAATGCTTACATTTTGTATTTTAGAGTATATATTTCTGACAGAGCTACCTTGTAAAAATAATTTCCTTTGGCATAAATCTTATCTTATATTCTGTGTTTTTTGCTAGTTTCTTTTCATTTTCACAATTTGTTTGTTTTTTTGTGGTTGGGAATTTGATGTTTTTCTCTGAATGGATTCCATAGCTTTTCCTTGTTTCGTGACTGTCTGTGGAAGACGAATCTCAGGGTGTATACTGCATACATAACTTGATAATGAGTGTACTTTGAATCTTTGAAAAGTTGTTTACAACAATAATTTGCATTGTTATTGTCACATTTCAATAAGAACAATATTATGTCATTATTAGTGTGAGGCAGTTTGAATGCAAAGACCAGTGCCTTCCTGTTCCATTAGCATTCCGCTGAGGTAAGCTTTTTCCTTCATGAAAACATCAGTGATTAACTGTTACATCAAATGTTGGGAATAAATATTATTTAGTTTAATAATATTTAAGGAATTAAATAATAATTCCCCAATCACTTAACGAATTAGTGTGATACTAATCATCAAAGAGTCAAATTCCAAATATTCATTTGTGCTACTCAATGAATCATCTAACTGGCAGTGTTCAAACCCATCAGATAAAGTACTGAAGCTCTGATTTCATCAGATGCTCAATCCCATCAGACGCTCAGTCCCATCAGACATTCAATCCCATCAGACGCTCAGTCCCATCAGACATTCAATCCCATCAGACGCTCAGTCCCATCAGACATTCAATCCCATCAGACGACCAATCCCATCAGACGCTCAATCCCATCAGACACTCAATCCCATCAGACATTCAATCCCATCAGACGCCCAATCCCATCAGACGCTCAATCCCATCAGACATTCAATCCCATCAGACGCTCAATCCCATCAGATATTCAATCCCATCAGACGCTCAATCCCATCAGACATTCGATCCCATCAGACGCTCAATCCCATCAGACATTCAATCCCATCAGACGCCCAATCCCATCAGACATTCAATCCCATCAGACGCTCAATCCCATCAGACGTTCAATCCCATCAGACGCTCAATCCCATCAGACGCTCAATCCCATCAGACATTCAATCCCATCAGACATTCAATCCCATCAGATGCCCAATCCCATCAGATAAAGTGCTAAAGCTCTGATCTCATCGGATGTCCAATCCCATCAGACGCTCAGTCCCATTTGATGAAGTCCTAATGGTCTATCCTATCAGATGCTCAATTCCATCTGATATTCAATCCCATCAGATAAAGTGCTGAAACTCTGATCCCATCTGATGCTCAATCTCATCAGATGAAGTGCTGATGCTCTTATCACATCTGATGGAATGTGGAGCTGCATCTGCTTTTGTAGTTTTATAGTCTGATTAGTGGACACACAGAACTTAAAATCTTTCACAAGTAAAATAAAAATTTATATCGCAATCTCCATATTAATAAGACTGAAGGGTTTTTGCTTATCTTCAGTCAGTTTTGTGCTTCAGTCATTGGAACAACCAAACCCACTGACAGCCTCCTGCTTCGTTTTAGAAACATAGAAACATAGAAAACCTACAGCACAACACAGGCCCTCTGGCCTATGATGCTGTGCCAAATATGTACTTATTTTAGAATTTACCTAGGATTACCCAAAGCCCTCTATTTTTCTGAGCTCCATGTACCTACCCAGGAGTTTCTTAAAAGACCCTATTGTATCTGCCTCCAACACCATCGCCGGCAGCCCATTCCATGCACTTACCACTCTCTGCAGAAAAAACTTGCCCCTGACATCTCCTCTGTACCTACTTCCAAGCACCTTAAAACTGTGCCCGCTCGTGTTAGTCGTTTCAGCCCTGGGAAAAAGCCTCTGACTATCCACACGATCAATGCCTCTCATCATCTTATACACCTCTATCAGGTCACCTCTCATCTTCCATCGCTCCAAGGAGAAAAGGCCAAGTTCACTCAACCTATTCTCTTAAGGCATGCTCCCCAGTCCAGACAACATCCTTGTAAATTTCCTCTACACACTTTCTATAGTTTCCACAACCCTTCCTGTAGTGAGGCAACCAGAACCGAGCACAGTCCTCCAAGTGTGGTCTGACCAGGGTCCTATGTAGATGCAACATTACCTCTTGGTTCTTAAACTCAATCCCACAGTTGATGAAAGTCAATGCACCACATGCCTTCTTAACCACAGAGTCAACCTACGCAGCAGCTTTGAATGTCCTATGGACTCAGATCCCAAGATCCCTCTAATCCTCCACACTGCCAAGAGTCTTATAATGAATACTATATTCTGTTACCATATTTGTCCTACCAAAATGAACCACCTCACACTTATCTGGGTTGAACTCCATCTGCCACTTCTCAGGTCAATTTTGCATCCTATCGATGTCCCGCTGTAACCTCTGACAGCCCTCCACACTATCCACAACATCCCCAACCTTTGTGTCATCAGCAAACTTACTAACCCATCCCTCCACTTCCTTATCCAGGTCATTTATAAAAATGATGAAGAGTAGGGGTCACAGAACAGATCCCTGAAGTGACTGACCTCCATGCAGAATATGACCCTATTACAACCACTTTTTGCCTTCTGTGGGCGAGCCAGTTCTGGATCCACAAAGCAAGGTCCCCTTGGATCCCATGCCTCCTTACTTTCTCAATAAGCCTTGCATGGGGTACCTTACCAAATGCCTTGCTGAAATCCATATACACTACATCTACTGCTCTTCCTTCATCAATGTGTTTAGTCACAGCCTCAAAAAATTCAATCAGGCTTGTAAGGCC
Source organism: Mobula hypostoma (assembly GCF_963921235.1). Classification (NCBI taxonomy): domain Eukaryota; kingdom Metazoa; phylum Chordata; class Chondrichthyes; order Myliobatiformes; family Myliobatidae; genus Mobula; species Mobula hypostoma. The sequence goes on from NC_086115.1 coordinate 1,429,537, forward strand.
CGACCTGCCTTTCACAAAGCCATGCTGACTATTCCTAATCCTATTATACCTCTCCAAATGTTCATAAATTCTGCCTCTCAGGATCTTCTCCATCAACTTACTGACCACGGAAGTAAGACTCACTGGTCTATAATTTCCTGGGCTATCTCTACTTCCTTTCTTGAATAAGGGAAAAACACCTGCAACCCTCCAATCCTCCAGAACCTCTCCCATCCCCACTGATGATGCAAAGATCAGCAATCTGCTTCCATACCTCCCACAGTAGCCTGGGGTATATCTCGTCCAGTCCCGGTGACTTATCCAACTTGATGTTTTTCAAAAGCTCCAGCACATCCTCTTTCTAAATATCTATATGCTCAAGCTTTTCAATCTGCTATAAGTCATCCCTACAACTGCCAAGCTACTTTTCCCTACTGAATACTGAAGCAAAGTATTCATTAAGTACCTCTGCTATCTCCTCCAGTTCCATACACACTTTTCCACTGTCACACTTGATTGGTCCTATTCTCTCACGTCTTATTCTCTTGCTCTTCACGTACTTGCAGAATGCCTTGGGGTTTTCTTTAGCCCTGCTCACTACAGCTTTCTCATGGCCCCTACTGGCTCTTCTAATTTCATTCTTAAGCTCCTTCCTGCTAGCCTTATAATTTTCTAGATCTCTATCATTACCTAGTTTCTTAAACCTTTTGTAAACTTTTCTTTTCTTCTTGACTAGATTTTCAACAGCCTTTGTACACCAAGGTTCCTGTACCCTACCATCCTTTCCCTGTCTCATTGGAACATACCTATGGAGAACCCGACGCAAATATCCCCTGAATATTTGCTACATTTCTTCCGTACGTTTCCCTAAGAACATCAGTTCCCAATTTATGCTTCCAAGTTCCTGCCTAATAGCTTCATATTTCCCCTTACTCCAGTTAAGCACTTTCCTAATTTTGTGATTTCATTTTACTTAATTAATCATTTAGAGTTACAGAATAGTAACAAGTCCTTCCAACCCAACGAGCTCATGCTGCCCAATTACATCCTTGAGACCAATTAACCCACTAACCCGTACATCTTTGGGAGGAAACCAGCGAACCCTGAGCAAAGCCACGTGTTCACCCAGAGATCATGCAGACTCCTGACAGACAGCAATGGGAATTGAACTCCTGTCTCTGGCACGGTTAAGGTGTTACAATAACAGCTATATTGCCATGTGCCCTATTTACATATTTAAACATACATTTATATAAAATGTCCAAATTTCTTTGAACATTTCATTTCTGTCACCAAGTCCAAGAAATGTTATTGTTTATAATAGCTTGAAGTTTTAAAATCAGCAGATGTTACATAAATGCATTATTTTTTAATTATTTGAAAATAATTGGTGTGACTGTTGCAATGAGCTCCTGGCTTATTATTATTGCCTCGTTTTCTTTAAGCTGTAGGTCATTCAAAACTCTCCTGCCTAACATTAGCAACATACAAAATGCTAGAGGAACTCTGCAGTTCAGGCAAAATCTAGGGAAATGAATAAATAATTTAAGTTTTGGACTGAGACTCTTCACTCAGAACGGTGCCTAAACATGATGAATTTCCTCATTGCCACTGCACCAAAAAGGCTGCGATTGAAAGTTCCAATGCAAGGTAACCTGTCCCTCCTTGTTTTTCTCTCTCCACCAGTCTGCAACAATTGCTGTAATGATCACATCATCCATCATCCAACAACAGGAATGCCTCCACTCCAGTCCAATTATATTGAGCTGCACTCAGCTGTTTTCATTCTCGTCTGTTTGCCTTAGCCAGAGAACTAGAAAATGCCACACCTATCACATACCTCCTGTTCCAAGAATTTGCTGATCTATTATTTCTTGATAACGTTCAGGAACATATAAAAACACACCTCATCTCCACAGTAATACCAGCCAGCTTTATCTCATCAACACCTCCAGAAATCTTACAGACTCTAATCCCTCAAACAGGATTGGATGAACCAAAATTATTTTCAGTATGAGTAAGACCATCATCTTTGGCCTCCTCACCAACTCTTTCGCCATTCTTTCTGACTCCATCTCTCTTCATGCCACATGAAATGAAACCAGATTGTTTGAATGTCTAGTGTCACAATTTCCTCAGACCCTTCTCAACCAAGCCCCAAAGTAACAACACCCAATGTAGCTCTTGCTTCTACTCTTCTGTTAATTCTCCACACTGTTGTCACCTCCAGGTGTGACTGTTGCAATGAGCTCCTGGCTTATTATTATTGCCTCGTTTTCTTTAAGCTGTAGGTCATTCAAAACTCTCCTGCCTAACATTAGCAACACACAAAATGCTAGAGGAACTCTGCAGTTCAGGCAAAATCTAGGGAAATGAATAAATAATTTAAGTTTTGGACTGAGACCCTTCATCAGGAATGGAAAGATGCCAGAAAAGGAAGGTGGGGGAGGGTAGAGTGCAAACTACAAGGTGGGTGGGGGGAGGCGTGAAGTAAAAAGCTGGGAGATGATAGATGGAAAAGGTAAAGGGCTGGAGAAGAAGGAGACAGATAACAGAGGAGAGTGGACCAAAGGAGAAAGGGAAGGAGAGGCAGCAGGGGGATGTGATAGGCAGGTGAGGAGAAGAGGTAAGAAGGAAAATGAAGAGGGAAGGGGAGGGGAAAAACATTACTGGAAGTTGGAGACATCAATATTCATGCCATCAGGTTGGAGGCTACCTAGATGGAATATGAGGTGCAGCTCCTGCAGACTGAGAATGGCCTCATTGTGGCAGAAGATGAGTTCATGAGCCAACATGCCTGATCAGGAATGGAGATTGGAATAGAAATAGTTGTCCACTGGGAAATCCTGTTTTTCGCAAATGGTGACAAAGTGTTCCCACAATTTATATCGGGACTCACCTATGTAGAGGAGGCCTCACTGAGAGCAGCAGATACAATAGACAACCCCAAGAGATTTGCAGGTGAAGTGTTACCTCATCTAGAAGGATTGCTTAGGGGCCTGAAAGGAGATGAACAGGCAGGTATGACACTTCTTCTGCTTGCAGGGGGGAGATTAATGGGGATGGACGATTGGATGAATGGACAGTGATTAAATGCTTTGAGAGGTTGGTCAATGCTAGAATGAACTCCTGCCTCAGTAAGGACCTGGACCCACTGCACTTTGCCTATCACCACAATAGGTCAACGACAGATGCAAACTCAATGGCTCTTCACACGGCCTTAGACCACCTGGACAATACAAACACCTATGTCAGGATGCTGTTCATTGCCTATAGCTCAGCATGTAAACATAGTCATTCCCACAATCCTGATCGATAAGCTACAGAACCTGGGCCTCTGTTCCTCTCTCTGCAATTGGATCCTTGACTTCCTAACCGGAAGACCACAATCTGTGCGGATTGATGATAATGTCTCCTTCTTGATGAGAATCAACACTGGTGCACCCCAGGAGTGTGTGCTTCACCCACTGCTCTGCTCCCTCTCTCTCTATACTGTGTGGTCAGGCATAGCTCAAATACAATCTATAAATTTACTGATATAACCACTGCTGGCAGAATCTCAGATGGAGATGAGAGGGCATACATGAGCGAGATACACCAGCTAGTTGAGTGGTGTCGCAGCATCAACCTTGCACTCATCGTCAGTAAGACGAAAGAGCTGATTGTGGACTTCAGGAAGAGTAAGACAAAGGAGCACATACTGTCATGTGTGGAGCCAAGCAGAGCTGCAGAATGGATAACGCTAATGAGAGAGATAACAAAAGACAATGGAGAAGCATTCAAAATGCTAATAAGAGAGAAGAGCGAGATTAACGAGAAAGAGACACGTAATTCAGATGCTGGCGTCTGCTACAGACAGTTTGCTTTGAACCTGAACTGTTTGAAGTTGGATGGACAGGTGATACCCCATTAGGGGGATAAAAATAGCGGGTTTGCTAAGGCACAACACACACGCCACGAGACCCTGGAAAGAGCATTGTGCCCCACAAGTTGGTGGGAGTTTGGAGGACCAATTCGCGGGAATCGGTCAGAGGCTCACAGAGTGTAAAGGTACAATCAGTGGGAACCTGGTGTGTGTCCGCCCTTGCTGGGTGCTGGGTTCACCATGGAAGAACGATCGCATCTGGAACGGAGGGGTCACAGTCGGTGACCACAGCTGGATCAGAAGGCATTGAAAGGTTTGCCTGAAACCAACTGCATCTCTCTCTCTCTGTCTCTTTCTCTCTCTCTTCCCCCCCCAACAGTACAACAACAGCTATTACTTTGAATTGCACTAGACTGAACTGAACTCTGCTGCACCTTAAGACTGATCATTTTACCCCTAGATTGCGATAGAGCTTTGTTGATTCCTATTACCCTATTTCTGTGTATATGTGTATACTATCATTGCTAACCTGTAACATTTATATCCTTGCGGTTAGTGTACTATATTACTTATTTTTGTTAATAAAACTTTATTACTTTCTAGTAATCACAGACTCCAGCGAGTGTTCCATTTCTGCTGGTTTGACAACCCAGTTACGGGGTACGTAACATAAGTGAGGATCTCGTCCCGGAATTTTGAGCCCTAAAATTGGGACTGATCAAATTGATTGGGTTAAATTCCCGAAAAAAAAGGGCAAACAGCAGAAATGGAGATTGAGGAATTTCTAAAGGTGCCAACCTTGGAGGCATTAGAGGATGCCAAGAAATCAGAATTGGCGACTGTTGCAAAATGGTTGAATCTTTTTAAGGGAAAGCAGACAATGAGGAGAGCAGAGATGCACAGAGCCATTGCTGAGCATTATGTATCTAAAGATGTCTTTCCCCAGGGGAGCTGGAGGTGGTGTCTATGAGCAAACCTGGTGGGGAGGCAGTGCAGCTGCAGATGGAAAGATTAAGGCTCGAGCACGAGTTCCGGGTAAAACAGCTAGAATGAGAAGAGAGAGAGAGAAGCAGCTAGAACGGGAAGAGAGAGTGAAGCAGAAGAAAAGGGAGTTTGAGCTGGAGAATAGTGCTCGAGAGGGGCCAAATGCCGGACCAAGGTGGAAGGTTCAGGGCAACCCAGGAGGTTAGGTTGGTTTCCCCATTTGAGGAGGCCGATGTTGATCGGTACTTTCTACATTTCGAAAAAGTCGCTGCAAGTCAGGACTGGCCGAGGGATAAGTGGGCTGTTTTACTCCAGAGGGGAGTAAAAGGAAAAGTTCAGCAAGCTTACTCAGCGTTGTCAGCAGAAGATGCCCAGAGGTATGATGTGGTGAAAGAGGCTATACTCAGGATTTATGAGTTGGTCCCGGAGGCATACCGGCAAAGGTTCCGGAATGCGAGGAAGCAGTGGGGTCACACATACTTAGAGTTTGCCCGTGAGATGCAGATGTATTGTGAGCGTTGGTGCACCTTGAAAGGGGTCACTGGGAATTATGACAAACTGCTACAGCTAATACTGATTGAGCAATTTAAAGGTTGTGTCCCTGAAGGTATGAGGCCCTATCTAGATGAGAAAGAGGCAGACACCTTAGCCGCAACTGCTATGTTAGCGGATGAGTATGCGTTGACACACAAAGCAAAGTTTACCCCGAGTAAAAGCTACCAGAAGGGTAGTCGAGAGGGCGGAGAAAGTCCACCGGAAAAGCCAGAAAGTAAGCCAGGGACTAGTGAGAAGGATAAGGAAGACGAGAAGCAGTTTGGTAGGAAGTCTAACAACAGGAATTCTGCAGATGCTGGAAATTCAAGCAACATACATCAAAGTTGCTGGTGAACGCAGCAGGCCAAGCAGCATCTATAGGAAGAGGCGCAGTCGACGTTTCAGGCCGAGACGCTTCGTCAGGACTAACCTGGTTTCGTATGCTATAATTGTTGGAAAGTCGGTCACATTGCGTCCAGGTGTTTTGCCCCAAAGAAGGAGGCGGGGAAAGAAAAAACGACGACTCCGACTGGCTGTATTGAACCGGCAAACAAACCGCTAGGGGAGAAGAGGTCTGACAGAGTTCAGGAAGGGTGCAAGAAGTTTACTTCGGCCGGATTGGTCCAGCGAAGGAGGGGTCAACCCCAGTTCCAATACGGATCTGGAGAGACACTGGGGCTCGTCAGTCATTGATCTTAAGGAGGGTGTTAGACTTTAGTGCGGAAACCGAGACTGGGGAGGTCAGTGTGATAAAAGGCATTGGGAAAGGGACTGAAGCAGTACCTTTGTACCAGATATACCTGAAAAGTGACTTGGTCTCCGGACCGGTCACGATAGGGGTGAGGCCCTAATTACCGATGGAAGACGTGGAGGTCTTACTCGGTAATGACCTTGCAGGTGGAGATGTGTACCCAACAGTAAAGCTGATGAGCCAGCCTGCCAGGACTGAGGACCCGCCCATGGACTCACAGGTTTATCCCGTTTGCGCAGTAACTCGACGCATGTCGAGAAAGGCTGCTGCAGTGAATGTAGATTTAGCTGAGACGTTTTTACCAGTCTTGTACCAGAAGGGGTTAGAAAGTGAGAAGAAGGAGCATAGTGGAGCGGAAGGAAGGGAGGGAGTTGAGGTAGATTTATCATTAGCGAGGAAGGAATTTATACAGGCACAGGAACGAGATGAGGAGCTGATGGTTTTGATGGAGACAGCTCTCTGCGAAGCAGAAATAAAAAGGGAACAAGTGGGCTATTATGTGAAGGAGGGAGCACTGATGAGGAAGTGGAGACCAAGTACCGTGCCCGCAGATGAGGAGTGGGGGGTGGTACACCAGGTGGTAGTGCCGAAAATTTATAGGGACAAGATTTTTAACCTGGTCCACAAGATACCCCTCGGTGGACATTTTGGGGTGAGGAAAACAGTCGATAGTATTATGAAAGAATTTTACTGGCCAAACATGAGGAAGGATATTATTGAGTATTGTAGATGGTGTCACACCTGTCAGGTGGTAGGTAAGCTGAACCAGGTCTTGCCTAAAGCGCCCCTTTGACCGATACCTGCTTTCGGGGAACTTTTTTCCCGAATAATTGTGGATTTTGTCGGTCCCCTGCCCAGAACTGCGAGTGGGCGAGAGTATGTGATGACTATGATGTGCGCCGCCACTCGGTTCCCGGAGGCTGTGCCCCTGGCAAGCGTCAAGGCTCCCGCAGTGGTAAAGGCACTTGTGAAATTTTTCACTACGGTGGGGTTGCCAAGGGAAATCCAGTCGGATCAGGGGAGTGTCTTCACATCTCACACATTCCGACGGATGTTGGATGAGATGGGAGAAAAGCAGATTTTGGCCTCTGCGTACCATCCAGAGTCCCAAGGGGCATTGGATAGATTCCACGCAACATTAAAGACCATGATTAAAACTTATTGTCAAGAGAATGCTAGATGCCCTGCCTCTCTTGTTATTTGCTGTAAGGAACATGATTCAGGAGTCATTGAGGTTCAGCCCATCTGAGCTCGTCTTCGGTCATCGGCCCAGAGGACCCTTGACCTTACTGAAAGAGCAATGGTCCAGTCCGACAGTACAAGTCAATGTGATTGATTATGTTTTAAAATTTCATGAGAGGCTTAAAAGGATGTGTGACCTCGCCAAAGAAAACCTACGAAACCCCCAAACAAAAATGAAACAGTGGTGTGATAGACGAGCCCGCGAACAAGTGTTTCGAGTGGGCGATAGGGTCTTAGTTCTGTTTCCAGTGGTAACCAACCCCCTCCAGGCGAGATTCCACGGTCCGTACAAAGTGATTAAAAAGATAGACTCTTTGAATTATGTTATTGAAACGACAGACAGACGTAAGCCGACACAATTAGTGCATATTAATATGTTAAAAGCTTACCACAATAAGAAAGCAGATCTAGTCGGTGTTATCACAAAAATAAATGAGGCAGGGGTGCCAAATGATAAGGGAAAAACCCATCTTGAAAAGATGAATATGGTGCCGACCAGATTGGAGAACTCTATTGTTTTGGCCAACTTTGCTGATAAGGTCTCTCACTTAACCCCTGAACAGAGCGAGCCACTGATAAAGCTAATTAACCGGCATGCAGCTGTATGTCTGGATGTCCCGAGGCGATGCAAGGGGACGGTACATGATGTTATTGTTATGTCAGATCAGCCTATTAAGCAACACCCCTATAGGATGAACTTGGAGAAGGGCAAGCTAGTGGAGAAAGAAATTGAACACATGCTAGCCACAGGTATTATTAGGCCATCCAAATTGTAATGGGCGTCTCCCTGTGTGGTTGTCCCGAAAGTCGATGGGAGCATACGATTCTGTACAGGTTACAGAAAGGTGAACGCCATCACAAAAACTGATGCTTACCCCATCCCAAGGGTAGACGATTGCATCGATAAAGTGGGGAGAGCTCAGTACATCACAAAGATCGATTTGCTAAAAGGGTACTGGTGCGTTCCTTTAACTGACCGGGCTAGAGAAATCTCAGCATTTCTCACTCCATCCGGGTTATACGAGTATAATGTTTTACCTTTTGGCATGAAGAACGCCCCAGGGACCTTCCAAAGGATGATTAATTCAGTGATAAAAGGGTTAAAGAACACAGAAGTGTATATTGACAATTTGGTGGTCTGGAGTGACACGTGGGAGGAGCACATTGTGGCAGTAGAGGAGCTGTTTAAACGGCTGTCTGAAGCCAACCTGACAGTGAACCTCACGAAAAGTGAGTCCGGCCACGCTAAGGTCACTTATCCGGGGTATGTGGTAGGTCAGGGCAGCTGGCACCGATGCAGGCTAAGGTGCAGGCTATCTCTGAAGTTCCCATCCCGATGGACAAGAAAGCCCTGAAAAGGTTCTTGGGGATGGTGGGGTACTATCGGAAGTTTTGCAAAAACTTTGCGGATATTACCCTCCCTCTTACTAAGCTCTTGCCGAAGAATGAGAAGTTTGTGTGGAACGACCTTTGTCAACAAGCCTTCGAGAGTCTGAAGGCGATTCTGTGTCACCACCCTGTATTGAGTGTGCCTGACTTTTCAAAACCCTTCTCCCTAGCAACAGATGCTAGCGACGAAACGGCCGGGGCGGTGTTGCTGCAGACAGACAAAGAGGGAATTGAACACCCAGTGGCTTATTTTTCTATAGTTTAATTCCATCAGAGAAATTATTCCACTGTGGAGAAGAAATTACTGGCAATCATACTGGCATTGCAACATTTTGAGGTTTATATTTGTCCGGCACGGAAACCACTGATAGTTTACGCTGATCACAATCCATTAGTGTTTTTGGCCACAATGAAGGATAAAAACAAATGCTTGTTAAGTTGGAGCCTGGTATTACAGGAATTTGATATAAAGATAAAACATATAAAAGGAACCGACAATATGATTGCTGATTGTCTGTCCAGGTGTTAAAGTTCTCTGTATAAGCCGAATAGCTGATGACTACCTGTATATTAGTGTGTATATTATAATGTGCATTCATACCCGTAATTTTTACCCCTGGTAAATATTCTTTTAAGGCTGGGGGTGTCATGTGTGAAGCCAAGCAGAGCTGCAGAACGGATGATGCTAATGAGAGAGATAACAAGAGACAATGGAGAACCATTCAAAATGCTAATAAGAGAGAAGAGAGATATTAACGAGAAAGAGACACGTAATTCGGATGTTGGCGTCCGCCACAGACAGTTTGCTTTGAACTTGAACTGTTTGATACCCCATCAGGGGGATAAAAATAGCGGGTTTGCTAAGGCACAACACACATGCCACGAAACCCTGGAAAGAGCATTGTGCCCCACAAGTTGGTGGGAGTTTGGAGGACCAATTCGCGGGAATCGGTCAGAGGCTCACAGGGTGTAAAAGTACGATCAGTGGGAACCTGGTGTGTGTCGCCCTTGCCTGGGTGCCGGGTTCACCATGGAAGAACAGTCGCATCAGAATGGAGGGGTCACAGTCGGTGACCACAGCTGGATCAGAAGGCATCGAAAGGTTTGCCTGAAACCAACTGCATCTCTCTCTCTTTCTCTCTCTCTCTCTCTCTCTCTCTCTCTCTCTCTCTCTCTCTCTCTCTCTCTCTCTCTCTCTCTCTCTCCCCTCCCCTCCCCTCCCCTCCCCTCCCCTCCCCTCCCCTCCCCCCCAACGGTACAACAACAGTGATTACTTCGAACTGCACTAGACTGAACTGAACTCTGCTTCACCTTAAGGACTGATCATTTTACCCCTAGACTGCGATAGAGCTTGGTTGATTCCTATTACCCTATTTCTGTGTATATGTGTATACTATCATTGCTAACCTGTTACATTTATATCCTTGCGATTAGTGTACTGTATTACTTATTTCTTTAATAAAACTTTATTAGTTCCTAGTAATCACAGACTCCAACGAGCGTTCCATTTCTGCTGGTTTGGCAACCCAGTTACAAGGTACGTAACAATATCAATCCTCAGAGAGGGCTCAGAAGTGGAGAGAGTGAGCAGTTTCAAGTTCCTGGGTGTCAAGATCTCTGAGGGTCTAACTGGTCCCAACATATCGATGCAGTTATAAGGAAGGCAAGATAATGGTTGTATTTCATTAGGAGTTTGAGGAGATTTAGTTTGTCACCTAAAATACTCGAAAATTTCTATAGGTGCATTCTGACAGGCTGCATCACTGTCTGGTATGGGGGCGCTACTGCACAGGACCGGAAGAAGCTATCGACAGTTTTAAAATTAGTCATTTCTGTCATGGTACCAGCCTACATAGTATCCAAGACATCTTCAAGGAGCAGTAACTCAAAAAGGCAATACCCATTATTAAAGACCCCCATCACCCAAGACATGCCCTCTTCTTGGTACTGTCAGGTAGGAGGTATAGAAGCATGAAGCACACACTCAGCGACTCGGAAACAGCATTTTCCCTTCCGCCATCCGATTCCTAAATGGACATTAAACTCATGAACACTACCTCACTTTTTAAATATATATTCTTTCTGTTTTTGTACGATTTTTAATCTATTCAATATACATACACTGTAATTTATTTATTCTTTCTATATTGTCATGTATTGCATTGAACTGCTGCAGCTAAGTGGACAGATTTTCAGCACTCATGCCGGTGATAATAAACCTGATTCTGAAAGTGGACAGGGAGGAGGTGATAGAGTCCCACTGAAGATGGCAGAAGTTGCTGAAAATGATGTGCTGGATGTGGATGAACATGAATTTTACTGTTCCCTTTGTACCACTCAGACAACTTTTCCAATTTATAACACTGAAATAGAGGATCTCCACAGGCTAGATGATCAATCCTTTCTTCACCCAGCCCCTGGCATGGGGGCTTTTCCTTGTGATGGTGGATCTTTTGAGAGAGTTATCATTGATAGCATACTCAAAGTGTCCACTTTTATATTTGTTCCTTATCAATTTAAACATTGCATTCCAGTGTCATTGGCTGTAGGTCATCTGATTGACCTTAAACATGTTTTATTGGCTCTGCTCCAGGCCAGCATCCATTTATTACCCTCTTCCCAGCAAGTGACAGTCGGTAATTTGTGACTCTTTGTTCTCTACAGTAACCAGATTGAATCACTCCAGGCAGGCACCAACCCCAATATTCACAAACCTGCATGTTAAGTTATATCAAAGACACCTCACAAATAACTTCTTATTTGGAAATTATCTCCATGTGGTAAACCATATATATGTTGTAACTGGGTTACCTGTCTGGACACGCCCCTCTGCTGACTGCTCCTGTGGCTCCTGTGGCTCCTGCCACAGATCCCTGAATAAAGGCGATTGGGCCATTGCTCCTCCTCTCAGTCCAGGGGCAGATACTCAGCATGGTGGATGTCACATTTTACTGCTTATTATCACCTTTCAGTATTTACTCTACTTCCAGTCTTTTGGAGTTATTGATGGTGCATCACTCCAGTCCAGCAGATTACCTGAACCATCATCATGTCTACTTTAAAACACAGAAAGCAAAGTAATTCCATCTGACAAAATGGAGGATGTAAAATAGTTCCATAAAATGGCAGCCTCCATCTCCAGGCACATGGCAGGAACAAAGACAATTGATGTGTCTACTTTCATTGTCCTTGACCCATTTGAGTTTGACATTTTCTTCCATATTTTAAATCCATCATAGTCAACAGGGTGGTAGTTGAGGACAAGTGGAACTCTATTGCTCTTAAGGCTGCAGGAGGATTGGGTGAGTGTGGATGTCCGGAGAAAGGAGGACATGTGGGTGAAGGCAGCATCAATGTTGGAGGAAGGGAAACCCCTTTCTTTCAGAGATTTGAAAGGAAAACCACATTCTGGGAACAGATACAGTGGAAACAAAGGGACTGAAAAAAGGAATGCCATTTTTTTTCAGGAGTCAGGGATATAGTCAAGATAATCATGCAAATCAGTAAGTTTATAAAATGCCGGTCAATAGTTTGTCTCTTGGAGAGACTTGTTCTGGAGCTGCTCCGGCCTATGGCTGGGCCACACTTAGATCCCCTCCAGTTCGCCTACCAGCCTCGACTAGGAGTGGAGGATGCCATCGTCTACCTGCTGAACTGTGTCTACGCCCACCTGGACAGGCCAGCGAGCATTGTGAGGGTCATGATTTTTGACTTCTCCAGTGCGTTCAACACCATCTGCCCTGCTCTGCTGGGGGAGAAGCTGACAGCGATGCAGGTGGATGCATCCCTGGTATCATGGATTCTTGATTACCTGACTGGCAGACCACAGTACGTGTGCTTGCAACACTGTGTGTCCGACAGAGTGATCAGCAGCACTGGGGCTCCACAGGGGACTGTCTTGTCTCCCTTTCTCTTCACCATTTACACCTCAGACTTCAACTACTGCGCAGAGTCTTGCCATCTTCAGAAGTTTTCTGGTGACTCTGCCATAGTTGGATGCATCAGCAAGGGAGATGAGGCTGAGTACGGGGCCACGGTAGGAAACTTTGTCACATGGTGTGAGCAGAATTATCTGCAGCTCAATGTGAAAAAGACTAAGGAGCTGCTGGTGGACCTGAGGAGGGCTAAGACACTGGTGACCCCTGCTTCCATCCAGGGGGTCAGTGTGGACATGGTGGAGGATTACAAATACCTGGGGATACAAATTGACAATAAATTAGACTGGTCAAAGAACACTGAGGCTGTCTACAAGAAGGGTCAGAGCCATCTCTATTTTCTGAGGAGACTGAGGTCCTTTAACATCTGTCGGACGATGCTGAGGGTTCTACGAGTCTGTGGTGGCCAGTGCTATCATGTTTGCTGTTGTGTGCTGGGGCAGCAGGCTGAGGGTAGCAGACACCAACAGAATCAACAAACTCATTCGTAAGGCCAGTGATGTTGTGGGGATGGAACTGGACTCTCTGACGGTGGTGCCTGAAATGAGGATGCTGTCCAAGTTGCATGCCATCTTGGACAATGTCTCCCATCCACTACATAATGGACTGGTTGGGCACAGGAGTACATTCAGCCAGAGACTCATTCTACCGAGATGCAACACAGAGCGTCATAGGAAGTCATTCCTGCCTGTGGCCATCAAACTTTACAACTCCTCCCTTGGTGGGTCAGACACCCTGAGCCAATAGGCTGGTCCTGGACTTATTTCCTGGCATAATTTACATATTATTATTTAATTATTTATAGTTTTATATTGCTATATCTATACTCTTATTCTTGGTTGGTTCAACTGTAACTCAGGATCAATAAAGGATTGAGAAAGGAAATGGACTAATTCAATTGACTAGCTTGGCATGGGTGAGTGATGCTGTGAAGGAGTGTTATCAGTAAACATAGACTGTTCCACTGTTCCAGTGACGAAAGTTGGCATAGCTGGAGCCCAGGACTACACCTTTAGCTTAGAGAAAGTAGAAGAACTGAAGAAAAATTATTAAGGTGAGAACCAGTTCCACCAGACGAACGAGGGTGGCGGCGGAACGGAACTGGTCGGGTCTGTTGTCAAGAAAGGAGCAGAGAGATTTAAAGCCTTCTTGATGGGGGAGCAGAAATGTATAGAGACTGGATATTTGTGGTGAAAATGAAGAGATCAGGGCCAGGGAATTGAAAGTTGTTGATGAAATAAAGAACAAGTGAAGTGGTGTGGATGTAGGCAGGAAGGAATTGAACAAAGGGGTTTAGAAGGAGTCTGCATTGGATGCTGACTTGAGTTCAGTGGAACAGGAGTAGGTAGAGACAATGGGCCTATCCAAACAGTCAAGTTTGTGGATCTTGGATAGGAGGTAGAAATGAGCAGTGTGGGGTAAGGGAACTATGAGGTTGGAGGCAGTGGAAGGGTGACCTACAGAGTTGACGAGGTTAGTGATGGCCTGAGACCTACAAGGTATTGGGGATTTGCTGTCTGATCTCAGCAAGGTAGGGGTCAGTCTGCCAGAAGACAACAGCGTCTTAGATACAATTTACATTAGATGTTATTTCCCCTTCTGTTTGACTGCATAATTGCAATGCCCCTCATCGTATAACATCTTGTCCAATTCCCAACAGGTTTACCCCGGCCCATTCTAATCCCTTTTCAACCCAATAATTAGCCAAGAATGCTGTGCTCCAATTCTGGACTCCTGAATGTGGTGCCCTCAACATCACTAAGCTCAGGAATCTGCTCCCAAGACCTACCACTTCCCATTCATCCCTTTAGATTGACGTGTTTGGCTTATCTGTCTTCAATCTCTACTTACGTGATTGGCATTTTCAATTGTTGCCCTGTTTGAAAACACACATGTGGAATGCCTTGGAGGGCTTTGCTACATTAAACACACAACATAAGTGGAAAAAAGTGCATTCAGAAATTGGATCAGAGATTTACTTGTAGCCTGCATCAGTGAAGATCATTCTAGAAGATTCCCTTAATGCATCTGATCCCTCAATACATTTAATACGGTTAAACGAGATCCAGACTGGAATTCTCAAGTTTCTTTAGGTAGGATTATTGGCATTTATTTTGAATACGTTACTCTCTTCACCTATGTGATGCAGAACTCAGCTTTAACTTCCATCTGTTGTCTCCCTCATTCTTTGAGCAGATTTAAGAAAACCTATTATTACATTCATTCATTCAAATACACTTATTATCAAAGAATGCATAAATTATACAACCTTGAGATTTGCTTACTCACGGGTAGCCAGAAATCAAGAAATCCGAAAGAACCCAATTTAAAGAAAAAAAAGAACAAAAATAAAAATAAAAGTCTCAATGCACAAGAGGAAGAAGAACATACAAGTCACGCAAATAATTGAAGCAAAGAACAACATTCCAAACCAAAACTGAGTCCTCCGATCTGCTGGTCATAATCAACATTCTAACCCCCAACCAGTGAGACCATACATGGCCAGGGCTTCCAACTTTCTGTGCCAGAGTGATGTATTGAATAGTTATGAATGATGGGGTATAAGTGTTGATGTTCAGCTCCTGACATTCTCTTTCCTGTCCCCTGCATCAAGAATTCATATTTACATGACTTCCCCACATTCCTCTGCATGTAACTACCATCATTGCTCGTCCCAGAGGGCAGTGACGGCTATGACTTTATGTATATTTAAGGCAAAGGTTGATAGATTTTTGACTGGTCAGGGCATGAAGGGATACGGGGAGAAGGCAGGAGATTGAGGCTGAGAGAAAAAAAGGATCAGCCATGATGAAATGGCAGAGCAGACTCAAAGGGCCAAATGGCCTAAATATGCTCCAATATCTTATGATCTTTATGGTCAAATACTGGACTTGAAGTTTGAGAACTGTTCACATCACCACCACCAACCTCTTCCCACCTTCCACCAATTGTAACATGAATGTAAATATTCCAAAGTTATTGGCCCAGCTCCAACAGTCATTCCCCTGGTGTGTAGCACGGCTGAGCTCTGCAATGAGTCCAGAGTTGGAGGACTTTGTTGGAATTCCCCGCTGATAGAAACTGTGTTCAGATCTCAGACGAGATTCAATCATTGATTTAAATAGATGTTGTAGTTGCAAAGGTGGCAAGATAAGATCATGTTAAGTTTTCTTCATAAAAATACTAAGCTAGATATGAAAGCATTATTGGAAATAAGTGGATCAGATGTCAAAATCCACATGCAAAATTGTGCAAGGCATATTTTTTGAGAGTATGGCAGTCAGGGTACATTCAATAGCTACAGTTAATATCAAAAATTCATAATTATTAGCTTGCAGAATGTGCTTATTGGCAAATGAATTTCCATTTATTCTGAGGACCACTTCTTGAGTAGTAAGAATGGGAACCTGGTAGAATACATTTGTAGACAGATCATAACAAAAACAATTGTGTTAAGCTTCAGCAGAAACTTGTTGGTTCTAGGCTTTCTAATAGGCACCAGGACTGTGCATAAATGATACAGAGGTAATTACATTTGCAAAAATACCAGATAAGGAAGTTACACCCAGAAGCAATAACTGCACAACTTTTCCAACCAAGTTGCAATGTTGTCAGTTAGCAAGCTCTCACAAACAGCAATGCAACAACAGTCAGGTAATTCACTTCTACTGATATTAAGTTACAGTTAATTATTAGTTAGAAGACTAGGAATAGATTGTCTTGTAGGCAAAATATTATCTCATGGTCTATTAAACCTATCCAAGTCACTGGATCATCGGTTTAACATGAGCTCCACCAGTGCAGCTTTCCCTCAATACTGCGCTTGAAAACACGCAAATAGGAGCAGGGTACCAGGCTCCATACGCCTCCTCCCGTATTCACTGTGATTATGACTGATGTGCCCACTTTCAAACCTCTTACTAGCTCTTCTTTCAGTTCGTCCTGACAAAGGGTCTCGGCCCGAAACGTCGACTGTACCTCTTCCTATAGATGCTGCCTGGCCTGCTGCGTTCATCAGCAATTTTTATGCGATGGCTGATGTGTGATGTCTTCAACCCCTTTTCTAAATATTTACCTACTTCCACTTTAAAAATAATGACCTGGCCTCAACACCCTCAAGGGTGGAGAATTCCAGAGATTCATTTCCATCTGAAACTTCTACACAGCTCAGGTTTAAATAACCAGCCCCTCGTCCCCAACAGGATGAGTTGCAATGTAAAAGGGGGACAAAATCGGAAACAGTGATAAATACAGAACTGAAAGTGTTACATCTGAATGCATGGACTATATAGAATAAGGTAGATGAAGTTGTAGATTGGCATGTATGATATTGTGGGCATCACTGAATCAGGGCTGAAAGAGGGTTATAACTTGGAACAGATTGTATTGAAAGGACAGGCAGGTAGGCAGAGCAGCTGGGATGGTTTTGTTGGTAAAAAATGAAATCAGATCATTAGGAAGAGGCTACATGGGATCAGAAGTGCTGAATTGTTGTGGATAGAGTTAAGACCCTGATGGGAGTTATAAGACGAGAAGACCAAAAGGTATAGGAGCATAATTAGGCCATTTGATCCATCAAGTCTTCTCCGCTATTTTGTCATGGCTGAGCCGATTTTCATCTCAGCCCCAATCTCCTGCCTTCTCCCCATATTCCTTCATGCCCTGACCAATCAAGACTCTATCACTCTCTACCCTAAATATACATAAAGAATTGGCCTCCACAGCTACCTGTGGCAATGAATTCCACAAATTCACCACTTTCTGGCTAAAGAAATTCCTCCTCATCTCTGTCCTAAAAAGACGCGCCTCTGTTCTGAGGTTGCGTTCTCTGGTCTTGGACTCTCCCACATCATCCACTCTATCAAGGCCTTTCACTATTCGATAGGTTTCAATGAGGTCACCCTTAATTCTTCTGAATTCCAGTGAATACAGGCCCAGAGCCATCAAATGCTCTTCATATGATAAGCTATTCAATCCTGAAATCATTTCCATGAACCTCCATTGAATCCTCTCCAGTTTCAGCACATCCTTTCTAATATAAGGGGCCCAATCCTGTTTATAATACTCCAAGTGAGGCCTCATTACTACTTTATAAAGTTTCAACATTACATCTTCGCTTTTATATTCTAGTCCTTTTGAAATGATTGGTAACATTGCAGTTCCCTTCCTCACCACAGACTCAATCTACAAATTAACCTTTAGAGAATCCTGCAAAAGAACTTCCAAGTCCCTTTGCAGCTCAGTTTTTTGTATTTTCTCTCCATTTAGGAAACAGTCAATCCTTTCATTTCTTCTACCGAAGTGCATGGCCCTACATTTCCCAACACCATTCCATCTGCCGTTTCTTTGCCCATTCTCCTAATCTGTCCAAGTCCTCCTGTAGCCCCTCTACTTCTTCAAAACCATCTGCCCCTCCAGCTATCTTCATATCATCTGCAAGCTTTGCAACAAAACCATCAATTCCATCATCCATATCACTGACATATAATGTAAAAAGAATCAGTCCCAACACAGACCCCTGTGGAACACCACTAGTAAGTAGCATCAAACAAGAAAAAGCTCCCTTTATTCCTACTCTTTGCCTCCTGCCAATCAGCTTTATCCATGTTAATAACTAGTTAAACAGCCTCATGTGTGGCACCCTGTCAAAGGCCTTCTGAAAATCCAAGTACACAACACCAATTGATTCTCCTTTGTCTATCCTGTTTGCTATTTCTTCAAAGAATTCCAACAGATTGGTCAGACAAGACTTTCCCTTGAGAAAAACATGCTGATTATAGCCTACTTTATCATGTGCATGCAAGTACTCTAAGACCTCATCCTTAACAATCAACTCCAACATCTTCTCAACCACTGATATCCAAATAACTGGCCTACAATTTCCTTTCTTCTGCCTCGCTCCCTTCTTGAAGAGTGAAGTGACATTTGCAACTTTCCAGTCTTCCAGAACTATTCCAGAATCTAGTGATTCTCGAAAGATCATTACTAATGCCTCCACAATCTCTTCAGTCACCTCTTTCAGAACCTTGATATGTGCACCATCTGGTCCAGGTGACTTATTTACCTTCAGACCTTTCAGTTTCATAGAAACATAGAAAATAGGTGCAGGAGTAGGCCATTCGGCCCTTCGAGCCTGCACCGCCATTTATTATGATCATGGCTGATCATCCAACTCAGAACCCCGCCCCAGCCTTCCCTCCATACCCGCTGACCCCTGTAGCCACAAGGGCCATATCCAACTCCCTCTTAAACATAGCCAATGAACTGGCCTCAACAGTTTCCTGTGGCAGAGAATTCCACAGATTCACCACTCTCTGTGTGAAGAAGTTTTTCCTAATCTCGGTCCTAAAAGGCTTCCCCTCTATCCTCAAACTGTGACCCCTCGTTCTGGACTTCCCCAACATCGGGAACAATCTTCCTGCATCTAGCCTGTCCAATCCCTTCAGGATCTTATACGTTTCAATCAGATCCCCCCTCAATCTTCTAAATTCCAACGAGTACAAGCCCAGTTCATCCAGTCTTTCTTCATATGAAAGTCCTGCCATCCCAGGAATCAATCTGGTGAACCTTCTTTGTACTCCCTCTATGGCAAAGATGTTTTTCCTCAGATTAGGGGACCAAAACTGCACACAATACTCCAGGTGTGGTCTCACCAAGGCCTTGTACAACTGCAGTAGTACCTCCCTGCTCCTGTACTCGAATCCTCTCGCTATAAATGCCAGCATACCATTCGTCTTTTTCACCGCCTGCTGTACCTGCATGCCCACTTTCAATGACTGGTGTATAATGACACCCAGGTCTCGTTGCACCTCCCCTTTTCCTAATCGGCCACCATTCAGATAATAATCTGTTTTCCTATTTTTGCCACCAAAGTGGATAACTTCACATTTATCCACATTAAATTGCATCTGCCATGAGTTTGCCCACTCACCCAACCTATCCAAGTCACCCTGCATCCTCTTAGCATCCTCCTCACAGCTAACACTGCCGCCCAGCTTCGTGTCATCCGCAAACTTGGAGATGCTGCATTTAATTCCCTCATCCAAGTCATTAATATATATTGTAAACAACTGGGGTCCCAGCACTGAGCCTTGCGGTACCCCACTAGTCACCGCCTGCCATTCTGAAAAGGTCCCGTTTATTCCCACTCTTTGCTTCCTGTCTGCTAACCAATTCTCCACCCACACCAATACCTTACCCCCAATACCGTGTGCTTTAAGTTTGCACACTAATCTCCTGTGTGGGACCTTGTCAAAAGCCTTTTGAAAATCCAAATATACCACATCCACTGGTTCTCCCCTATCCACTCTACTAGTTACATCCTCAAAAAATTCTATGAGATTCGTCAGACATGATTTTCCTTTCACAAATCCATGCTAACTTTGTCCGATCATTTCACCGCTTTCCAAATGTGCTGTTATCACATCCTTGATAACTGACTCCAGCAGTTTCCCCACCACCGACGTTAGGCTAACTGGTCTATAATTCCCCGGTTTCTCTCTCCCTCCTTTTTTAAAAAGTGGGGTTATATTAGCCACCCTCCAATCCTCAGGAACTAGTCCAGAATCTAACGAGTTTTGAAAAATTAACACTAATGCATCCACTATTTCTTGGGCTACTTCCTTAAGCACTCTAGGATGCAGACCATCTGGCCCTGGGGATTTATCTGCCTTCAATACCTTCAATTTACCTAACACCACTTCCCTACTAACATGTATTTCACTCAGTTCCTCCATCTCACTGGACCCTCTGTCCCTTACTATTTCTGGAAGATTATTTATGTCCTCCTTAGTGAAGACAGAACCAAAGTAATTATTCAATTGGTCTGCCATGTCCTTGCTCCCCATAATCAATTCACCTGTTTCTGTCTGCAGGGGACCTACATTTGTCTTTACCAGTCTTTTCCTTTTTACATATCTATAAAAGCTTTTACAGTCCGTTTTTATGTTCCCCGCCAGTTTTCTCTCATAATCTTTTTTCCCCTTCCTAATTAAGCCCTTTGTCCTCCTCTGCTGAACTCTGAATTTCTCCCAGTCCTCAGGTGAGCCACTTTCTCTGGCTAATTTGTATGCTACTTCTTTGGAATTGATACTATCCCTAATTTCTCTTGTCAGCCACGGGTGCACTACCTTCCTTGATTTATTCTTTTGCCAAACTGGGATGAACAATTGTTGTAGTTCATCCATGCAACCTTTAAATGCTTGCCATTGCATATCCACCGTCAATCCTTTAAGTGTCATTTGCCAGTCTATCTTAGCTAATTCACGTCTCATACCTTCAAAGTTACCCCTCTTTAAGTTCAGAACCTTTGTTTCTGAATTAACTATGTCACTCTCCATATTAATGAAGAATTCCACCATATTATGGTCACTCGTACCCAAGGGGCCTCTCACGACAAGATCGCTAATTAACCCTTCCTCATTGCTCAAAACCCAATCCAGAATAGCCTGCTCTCTAGTTGGTTCCTCGACATGTTGGTTCAAAAAACCATCCCGCATACATTCCAAGAAATCCTCTTCCTCAGCACCTTTACCAATTTGGTTCACCCAGTCTACATGTAGATTGAAGTCACCCATTATAACTGCTGTTCCTTTATTGCACACATTTCTAATTTCCTGTTTAATACCATCTCCGACCTCACTACTACTGTTAGGTGGCCTGTACACAACTCCCAGCAGCGTCTTCTGCCCCTTAGTGTTACGCAGCTCTACCCATATCGATTCCACATCTTCCCGGCTTATGTCCTTCATTTCTATTGCGTTAATCTCTTCTTTAACCAGCAACGCCACCCCACCTCCCCTTCCTTCATGTCTATCCCTCCTGAATATTGAATATCCCTGAATGTTGAGCTCCCATCCCTGGTCACCCTGGAGCCATGTCTCTGTGATCCCAACTATATCATAATCATTAATAACAATCTGCACTTTCAATTCATCCACCTTATTACGAATGCTCCTTGCATTGACACATAAAGCCTTCAGGCGCTCTTTTACAACTCTCTTAGCCCTTGTACAATTATGTTGAAAAGTGGCCCTTTTTAATGCTTACCCTGGATTTGTCGGCCTGCCACTTTTACTTTTCTCCTTTGTACTTTTTGCTTCTACGCTCACTTTACACCCCTCTGTCTCTCTGCACTGGTTCCCATCCCTCTGTTGTTAACTAACCTCCTCACGCCTAGCCTCTTTAATTTGATTCCCACCCCCCAACCATTCTAGTTTAAAGTCACCTCAGTAGCCACCGCTAATCTCCCTGCCAGGATATTGGTCCCCCTAGGATTCAAGTGTAACCCGTCCTTTTTGTACAGGTCACGCCTGCGCCAAAAGAGGTCCCAATGATCCAAAAACTTGAATCCCTGCCCCCTGCTCCAATCCCTCAGCCACGCATTTATCCTCCTCCTCATCACATTCCTACTCTCACTGTCGCGTGGCACAGGCAGTAATCCCGAGATTACTACCTTTGCAGTCCTTTTTCTCAACTCCCTTCCTAGCTCCCTATATTCTCCTTTCAGGACCTCATCCCTTTTCCTACCTATGTCATTGGTACCTATATGTACCACGACCTCTGGCTCCTCACCCTCCCACTTCAGGATATCTTGGACACGATCAGAAATATCCCGGACCCTGGCACCAGGGAGGCAAACTACCATCCAAAAGAGGTGACCTGATAGAGGTGTATAAGATGATGAGAGGCATTGTTCGTGTGGAACCTCTCATCCTCCATCACTCCAAGGAGAAAAGGCCAAGCTCACTCAACCTAATCTCATAAGGCATGCTCACTAATCCAGGCAACATCCTTGTAAATCTCCTCTGCACCCTTTCTATGGTTTCCACATCCTTCCCGTAGTGAGGCGACCAGAACTGAACACAGTACTCCGAGTGGGGTCTGACCAGGGTCCTATATAGCTGCAACATTACCTCTTGGTTCCTAAACTCAATCCCACGATTGATGAAGTCCAATGCACCGTATGCTTTCTTAACCAGAGAGTCAACCTGCGCAGCAGCTTAGAGTGTCCTATGGACTCGGACCCCAAGATCCCTCTGATGCCCCACACTGCCAAGAGTCTTACCATTAATACTATATCCTGTCATCATATTTGACCTTCCAAAATGACTAACCTCACACTTATCTGGGTTGACCTCCATCTGCCACTTCTCAGCCCAGTTTTGCATCCTATCAATGTCCCGCTGCAACCTCTGACAGCCCTCCACACTATCCACAACACCCCCAACCTTTGTGTCATCAGCAAATTTACTAACCCATCCCTTCACTTCCTTATCCAGGTCATTTATAAAAATCACGAAGAGTAGGGGTCCCAGAACAGATCCCTGAGGCACACCACTGGTGAACGACCTCTATGCAGAATATGACCCTACTACTCTTTGTCTTCTGTGGGCAAGCCGGTTCTGGATCCACAAAGCAATGCCCCCTTGGATTCCATGCCTGTTAACTTTCTCAATAAGCCTTGCATGGGGTACCTTATCAAATACCTTGCTGAAATCCATATACACTACATCTACCTTCATTGATGTGTTTAGTCACATCCTCAAAAAATTCAATCAGGCTCATAAGGAACGACCTGCCTTTCACAAAGCCATGCTGACTACTCCTCTATGCCTCTCCCAACTTTTCATAAATCCTGCCTCTCAGGATCTTCTCCAGCAACTTACCAACCACTGAGGTAAGACTCACTGGTCTATGATTTCCTGGGCTATCTCTACTCCCTTTCTTGAATAATGGAACAACATCCACAACCCTCCAATCCTCGGAACCTCTCCCATCCCCATTGAAGATGCAAAGATCATCGCCAGAGCCTCAGCAATCTCCTCCCTCGTCTCCCACAGTAGCCTGGGGTAGTTCTCATCCGGTCCCATTGCTGCTCTGCTGTCATTCCTGCCAGTGTTCTTTTCCAATTAACTCTGGCCAACTCCTCTCTCATGCCTATGTCATTCCCTTTACTCCACTATAATATGGATACATCTGACTAGCCATACTAGATCTAGTACTAGGTAATGAACCTGGTCAGGTCACAGATCTTGCAGTGGGTGAGCATCTGGGGGACAGCAACCACCGCTCCCTGGCCTTTATAATTATCATGGAAAAGGATAGAATCAAAGAGGACAGGAATATTTTTAATTGGGGAAAGGCAAATTATGAGGCTATAAGGCTAGAACTTGCGGGTATGAATTGGGATGATGTTTTTGCAGGGAAATGTACTATGGACATGTGGTCGATGTTTAGAGATCTCTCGCAGGATGTAAGGGATGAATTTGTCCTGGTGCGGAAGATAAAGAATGGTAGGGTGAAGGAACCATGGGTGACAAATGAGGCGGAAAATCTAGTCAGGAGGAAGAAGGCAGCATACATGAGGTTTAGGAAGCAAGGATCAGATGGGTCTATTGAGGAGTATAGGGAAGCAAGAAAGGAGCTTAAGAAAGGGCTGAGAAGAGCAGGAAGGGGGCATGAGAAGGCCTTGGCGAGTAGGGTAAAGGAAAACCTCAAGGCATTCTTCAATTATGTGAAGAAAAAAAGGATGACAGGAGTGAAGGTAGGACCGATTAGAGATAAAGGTGGGAAGATGTGCCTGGAGGCTGTGGAAGTGAGCGAGGTCCTCAATGAATACTTCTCTTCAGTATTCACCAATGAGAGGGAACTTGATGATGGTGAGGACAATATAAGTGAGGTTGATGTTCTGGAGCATGCTGATATTAAGGGAGAGGAGGTGTTGGAGTTGTTAAAATACATTAGGACAGATAAGTCCCCGGGCCCTGACGGAATATTCCCCAGGCTGCTCCACGAGGCGAGAGAAGAGATTGCTGAGCCTCTGGCTAGGATCTTTATGTCCTCGTTGTCCACGGGAATGGTACCGGAGGATTGGAGGGAGGTGAATGTTGTTCCCTTGTTCAAAAAAGGTAGTAGGGATAGTCCGGGTAATTAAAGACCAGTGAGCCTTACGTCTGTGGTAGGAAAGCTGTTGGAAAAGATCCTTAGAGATAGGATCTATAGGCATTTAGAGAATCATGGTCTGATCAGGGACAGTCAGCATGGCTTTGTGAAGGGCAGATCATGTCTAACAAGCCTGATAGAGTTCTTTGAGGAGGTGACCAGGCATATAGATGAGGGTAGTGCAGTGGATGTGATCTATATGGATTTTAGTAAGGCATTTGACAAGGTTCCACACGGTAGGCTTATTCAGAAAGTTAGAAGGCATGGGATCCAGGGAAGTTTGGCCAGGTGGATTCAGAATTGGCTTGCCTGCGGAAGGCAGAGGGTGGTGGTGGAGGGAGTACATTCAGATTAGAGGATTGTGACTAGTGGTGTCCCACAAGGATCTGTTCTGGGACCTCTACTTTTTGTGATTTTTATTAACGACCTGGATGTGGGGGTAGAAGGGTGGGTTGGCAAGTTTGCAGACGACACAAAGGTTGGTGGTGTTGTAGATAGTGTAGAGGATTGTCAAAGATTGCAGAGAGACATTGATAGGATGCAGAAGTGGGCTGAGAAGTGGCAGATGGAGTTGAACCCGGAGAAGTGTGAGGTGGTACACTTTGGAAGGACAAACTCCAAGGCAGAGTACAAAGTAAATGGCAGGATACTTGGTAGTGTGGAGGAGCAGAGGGATCTCGGGGTACATTTCCACAGATCCCTGAAAGTTGCCTGACAGGTGGATAGGGTAGTTAAGAAAGCTTATGGGGTGTTAGCTTTCATAAGTCAAGGGATAGTGTTTAAGAGTCGCGAGGTGATGATGCAGCTCTATAAAACTCTGGTTAGGCCATACTTGGAGTACTGTGTCCAGTTCTGGTCACCTCACTATAGGAAGGATGTGGAAGCATTGGAAAGGGTACAGAGGAGATTTACCAGGATGCTGCCTGGTTTAGAAAGTATGGATTATGATCAGAGATTAAGGGAGCTAGGACTTTACTCTTTGGAGAGAAGGAGGATGAGAGGAGACATGATAGAGGTGTACAAGATAATAAGAGGAATAGATAGAGTGGATAGCCAGAGCCTCTTCCCCAGGGCACCACTGCTCAATACAAGAGGACATGGCTTTAAGGTAAGGTGTGGGAAGTTCAAGGGGGATATTAGAGGAAGGATTTTTACTCAGAGAGTGGTTGGTGCGTAGAATGCACTGCCTGAGTCAGTGGTGGAGGCAGATACACTAGTGAAGTTTAAGAGACTACTAGGCAGGTATATGGAGGAATCTAAGATGGGGGCTTATTTGGGAGGCAGGGTTTGAGGGTCGGCACAACATTGTGGGCCGAAGGGCCTGTATTGTGCTATGTTCTATGTTCTCAAACTTCAGATGAATTCAGTCATACTATGATCACTTGCTCCGAAGGCTTATTTTACCGTAAGCTCTCTCATTGATTCCTGTTCACTGCACAATACCCAATCCAGAACAGCTGATCCTCTAGTGGGCTCAAGCACGAGCTGCTCTAAAAGATCATCTCATAGGCACTCTGGAAATTCCCCTTCCTGCAATCCAGCATTTTTTCCCAATTTACCTGCATATTGAAATCCCCAGACTACTGTTACATTGCTCTTTTGGCATGCATTTTCTGCCTCCCATTGTAATTGTGTGGGCCACATCCTTACTATTGTTTGTGGGTCTGTATACAACTCCTATCAGAGTCTTTTTACCCTTGCAGTTCCTTAGCTCTATCCACAATGATTCAACACCTTCCGACTATGTCACCTCTTTGATTTCATGTTTTACCAACAGGGCAACGCTGCTCTCTCTGCCTTCCTGCCTGTTCTTTCGATACAACGTGTATCCTTGGACATTAAGCTCTCTGCCGTCATTTTCTTTCAGCAGTGATTCAATGATGCCTACAACATCATACCTGCCAATCTGCAACTGTGCTGCAATTTCATCCACCTTATTCCGTATACTGCGCACATTCAAATACAACACCTTCAGTACTGTATTCACTCTTTTCGATTTTGTCCACCTTTTACATTGCAGTTCATCCTGTTGACTGTAATTCTGCCCTATTAACAGCCTCCCCTCACTACTTACTGCCTCTGTCTGTAAACCAGCTACCTCATCTTCGACAGTATTATCTGCCTTTCCTACGATACTTCTTGCAATGAAATATAGGCTGCTCAGGACACTAGTCGCACCATGCTCAACCGTTTGATTCCTAACTTTGCCTAAGGTCTAAGCAAACTCTGCCTCCACAACCTCTCCACTAATTCCGGTTCCCATCCCCCGACAACTCTAGTTTAAACTCCACTATGCAGTATTAACAAACCCTTCTGCTGGGATATTAGTCCCCCTCCATTTCAGGGGCAAACCATCCTTTCTGTACAGGTCCCACCTTCCCTGGAAGAGAGCCCAATGATCCAAAAATTATGCCCTCCCTCCTACTTCAACATTATCAACTGTATAATCTTCCCAGTTCTAGCCTCACCTGTACGTGCCACGTGTAGCAATCCTGAGATTACAACCCTGAAGGTCCTGCCCTTTCACGTTGCACCCAGCTCCCTACGCAGAACCTCGTCACTCGTCCTGCCCACGTCATTGGTACCTACATGGGCCACGACCTCTGGCTGTTCACCCTATCACTTAAGAATGATGAGGACTCAATCCAAGGCATCCCGGGCCCTGGCACTCGGGAGGCAACAAACCGCAGAACCTCCTGTCAGTTCTCCAAACAAACGAGTCCCCATCACCACTGCGTGCCTCTTCTCCACCCCTCCCTACCGAGTCACAGAAGCAGACTCAGTTCCAGAGACCCAACCGCTGTGACTTTTCCCCAACAGTATCCAAAGTGTTGAGGGGGATAGCTCCAGAGGTACTCTGCACTGGTCCTTAACCCCTTTCCCTTTTCTGACTGTCACCCAGTTTCCTGTGTCCTGCACCTTGGGTGTAACTACTTGACACTAGAATACTACAGCACAGTGCAGGCCCTTCAGCCCCCGATGTTGTGCCGACCCATATATTCCTTAAAAAAAAGTACTAAACCCACACTTCCCCGTAACCCTCTATTGAGGGGCTGAACTTGTCAGGTGTGTTCCAGAAGGATTCCTGACACAGTATGTGGACCAGCCGACAAGAGGAAAGGCCATACTGGATCTAGTTCTGGGTAATGAAACTGGTCAGGCGGCAGACCTCTTGGTAGGGGAGCATTTTGGTGAGAGTGACCACAACTTCCTTAGCTTCAGTATAGCTATGGAAAAGGATAAAAACAGACAAAATGGGAAAGTGCTTAACTGGGGAAGGGATAACTATGGCTACGTCCACACTATGCCAGATAATTTTGAAAACGAAGCTTTTTCTCTTCGTTGTGACCCTCTGTCCACACTAAAATGGCGTTTTCAGCCCCCGAAAACGGAGATTTTCAGAAACGGTCTCCAGGGTGAATAAATCTGAAAACGCCTAATATCCGTTGCAGTGTGTACGGGGCAACCGGAGCTTTTTAAAACCGCTGTCATGACGTGCTGGAACAGATGGCGACAGCGCGGCATGTCGGTGTTTTCTTTTTCTTATTATTATTATTTTATTGTCGCCGAAGAATTGATACTGGAGCGTACAATCATCACAGCGATATTTGATTCTGCGCTTCACAGAACCTAACAATTTCAGAACAGACGGCAACGAGACTGAAGCCAGAAGAGTTAGAAACGTATTCACCAAATACTTTCACCCATAGCTTACTGAATAAATAAGTATACTCACTTTGCCCTGTTTTCTATCCTTACTTGTATGAAGATGGTTTACCTATTTATACAAGTACTTCTCTGACAATAGATGTGTAACAGCCTAATGTAACATTGTATGGAAATACAAGATTACACTGATGCAGACGTTTTATACATTTAACAAGGTGCTTTATTAATACAACAGAGTTAGTCAGTTTTTCCAATGTTCGTCATCAGCTGGGTCATACTATCCGTGAACTCCCTGTCGGTTGCCTCCATACGCTCCAGTTTTTTTTCAGTTTTAAGTCCTCCTGCACGAGAGCCAAGAGCAATTCCTTTTAAGTTTTTCTACTCTGTAACTGGACAAACGCACACCAAGTATACCGTTTCCTCTTCACTTGTTTTCTGTGTGTCCTGCGCATGCCCAGCAGAGGAGATTTGCCCAAATATCCGTTTAATGTGGACAGAGAAATTTTGAAAAACGCTTAGTGTGGACACCTGTCGTTTTTACTCGAAACGAGTGTTTTCAAAATTATCCAGCATAGTGTGGATGTAGCCTATGAAGGGATGAGGCAGGAACTAGCGAGAATAAATTGGAAACAGATGTTCAAGGGTGAAAGCACAGAAGTAATGTGGAGGAAGTTTAGGGATCACTTGTGCTGGGATCAGGTTAGGATTGTCCCACTGAGACAAGGAAAAATTGGTAGGAAAAGGGAACCGTGGTTGCCGAAACACGTGAGGCAACTTGTCAAGAGGAAGAAAGAAGTGTATGTTAGATATAAGAAGCAGGACAGGCTCATGAGAAATATAGGGTAGCTAGGAAGGAGCTTAAGAAAGGACTTAGGAGAGCTCGAAGGGGGCATGAGAAGGCCTTGGCATGTAGGATTAAGGAGAACCCCAAGGCGTTCTTTGCATATGCAAAGAACAGAAGGATGACAAGAATGAAGCTAAAGGATAAAGAAGGCAACATGTGCCTGGAAGCGGTGGAGGTCCTAAATGAATACTTTGCTTTAGTATTCACAAGTGAAAAGGACTTTGATCAGGGTGAGGTCAAAATAGAACAGGCCTGTGTGCTGGACAATGTGGAGATTAAGGAAGAAGAAGTATTGGATCTTCTTAAAAACATCAAGACTCTTAAGTCCCAGGGCCAGATGTGATATACCCCAGGTTGCTGTGGGAAATGAGAGAAGAGATCACTGGAGCGGTAGCTATGATCTTTGAATCCTCTTTGGCTGCAGGGGAGGTGCCGGAGGACTGGAGAATGGCAAATGTAGTTCTCTTGTTTAAAAAAGGTAACAGGGAGAATCCTGGGAACTATAGACCGGTGAGTCTTACATCAGTGGTCTGCAGACTATTGGAAAGGATTCTTAAGGATAGGATCTATGAGCATTTGGAGAAGTACAGTCTACTCAAGGATAGTCAACATGGCTTTGTGAAGGGAAGGTTGTGCCTCACGAGCCTAATTGAGTTTTTTTTGAAGAGGTACCAAAAGAAATTGATGAGGGTAGGGCAGCAGATGTGGTCTACATGGATTTTATGGAATATGAGGGAAGTTGAAATCACCCATAACTACAATCCTGTATTTCCTGTATCATTCTAAAATCTGCCTGCTTATCTGCTTCTCGGTGTCCTGAGGGCTACCTCTCTATATGTCCTACCTATCACCCACTCAGTCTCCCGAAAAATCCAGAGTTCATCCAGTTCCAGCTCCAACAGATTGTTAGAAGCTCCAGCTGAATGCACTTTTTGCAGTTGTAGTTGTCATGGACACTGCCTTCCCACATCCCACATGAGGAGCATTTCACTATCCTGCCTGTCATCTCTACTGTCCCAGCTAAGCAGATATATAGAAGAGAAGGCAAAAACTTGAGCTTTTCTTTCCTTTGCTTTCTCTGAGTGAAGCCTCTCTTTGCTGAAGTCTCGAAGAGCTAAAGCCATAACATCACCTCTATAACTATGTCCACTCAGATGTCAGCAGTTGTGCTTGCCCCTGCCTTCCTTTAACTTGCTTTGACTGGTTGCTAGTCAAAGCTCTTCTTCACTGCCTCAAACCACTCCTGCCTTTTTATCCTCAGGTATTGGACCTGATTGAAGTCCCCTCCTCTGCAAACTTCAAAATGTCTAGATTGGCCGCTGGTCAAAGCTCTTTTTTGCTGTTGCAACCTTCTGCTGCCTTTTTACCCTCGAGCAGTGGACTTGATTGAAGTCCCCTTCTCTCCAAACTTTATATACAGACCCTCAAACAGTAGTAAAGATGTTGTCTACAAATTACAAAGGGAGATAGAAAGTGCATGTCAGAATGTCAATGTTAGGATAGCCCTGGGGATTTCATTATGCAGGTAGATTGCAAAATTCAGGTTGGTGCTGGATCCCAACAGGAGGAATTTCCTGAATGCCTACGTAATGACTTTTTAGAGCAGCTCATGGTTGAGCCCACAAGGGGGTCAAATATTCCGAAATGGATGTTGTGCAATGAACGTGATTTGATTAGAGCGCTTAAGATAAAGGAACCCTTAGGGGCGGTGGTCTTAGTATAGTAGAATTCACCCTGTAACTTGAGAAAGAGAAGCTGAAGTCGGAAGTGCAGTATTGCAGTGGAGTAAAGGGAATTACAGAGGCATGAGAGAGGAACTGGACAAAATTGATTGGAAGGGAACACTAGCAAGAATGATGGCAGAATAGCAATGGCTGGAGTTTCTGGGAGCAATTCAGAAGGAGTAGGATAGATACTGTTTATAAAAAGTATTCACCTCCTTGGAGGTTTTTAAGTTTATTGTTACACAACATTGAATCACAGTGGATTTAATTTGACTTTTTTGACACTGATCAACAAAAAAGACACCCTTCAAGTGAGTATTTAGTAGCTGCACCTTTGGCAGCAATTACAACCTTGAGCCTGTGTGGATAGGTTTCCATCAGCTTTGCACATCCGGACACTGCAAATTTTCCCCATTCTTCTTTACAAAACTGCACAAGCTCTGTCAGATTGCATAGGGATCATGAGTGAATAACTCTTTTCAAGTCCAGCCACAAAGTCTCAATTGTATTGAGGTCTGGACTCTGACTTGGTCACTCCAGGACATTAACTTTGTTGTTTGTAAGCCATTTCTGTGTAGCTTTGGCTTTATGATTGGGGTAATTGTCTTGCTGGAAAAGAAATCTTCTCCCAAGTTGCAGTTCTCTTGCAAATTTCCTCCAGGATTTCCCTGTATTTTGCTGCATTTATTTTACCCTTTATCTTCACAAGCCTTCCAGAGCCTGCTGCAGTGAAGCATCCCCACAGCATGATGCAGCCATCCCCATGCTTCACAGTAGGGATGGTGTGTTTTTGATGGTGTGTGGTGTTTGTCTTACGCCAAACATAATGTTTAGTCTGATGGCCAAGAAGCTCAATCTTTGTTTCATCAGACCATAGAACCTTCTTCCAGCTGACTTCAGAGTTTCCCACATGCCTTCTGGCAAACTCTAGCTGGGATTTCATGTGAGTTTTTTTCAACAGTGACTTTCTCTTTGCCACTCTTTCATAAAGCTGTGACTGGTGAAGCACCCGGGCAACAGTTGTTGTATACACAGTCTCTCCCATCTCAGCCACAGAGTTGTCATAGGTCTCTCGATAGCCTTCCTCACTCATCCTGCACAGTCACTCAGTTTTTGCAGATGGCAGATTTACAGCTGTGCCATATCCTTTCTATTTCTTGACGATTGACTTAACTGCACTCCAAGGTATGTTCAGTGACTTGGAAATTTTCTTCTATCAATTCCCTGACTCAGTGGGAGTATTTAAAAGAGAGAAGTTTGTGGAAGTTGGCCATTTTTCTTGGCGGTTGATCAGGACAGGACTGCACAAGCGCGTGCAAGTCAGTCCGTGAGTCAGCGGGAGTATTTAAAAGACAGCAGTTTGACAGAGCGGGCGACAGAGTAGAGGGAGACAGAGTAGGAAGGCTTTGGTTCGAGAGGTTTTGGCTAGCAGAGGCTGAGGACGAGCTTCACTCCAAGTGAGGACCCCTCGAGACTCTTCGGTGAGGAGGCTGAGAGAGGAGACTACGCCACAGTTGGAGAGGGGGAGAAGTGGTGAAGAAATGACCGCTAGGCTGATTCAGTGTGCTGTGTGCATGATGTGGGAGGTCAGGGACACTGATGGTGCCTCTGGCTCCTACACCTGTGGAAAATGTGTCCAGATTCAGCTTCTAAAGGACCATGTTGCAGCACTGGAGAGGCAACTGGATGACCTTAGGTTCATCCGGGAAAACGAGAGTTTTCCGGACAGAACCTAAGTGAGGTCGTTACACCGAGGATACCAGAAGAGAGAAGGGGGACGACGATGAGCAAGGAAAGGATGCTTGAAGTACAGGAGACCCCGGGGGATGTACCTCTCGTAAACAGGTTCACCCTCTTGGAAGCTGTCGGGACAGAAGATGATGCCAGTTTGAGAGGCGGTCAGGTCTGCGAGTCAACAGTTGGCGCTGAAACAAAGCCAGGGAGACAGACATCAGGCAGAGCCGTGCTTGTAGGGGTCTCCATAGTGAGAGGTACAGAAAGGGGTTTCTGCGGCAACAGGCGAGATTTAAGGATGGTGTGTTGCCTCCCTGGTGCCAGGATCCAGGATGTCACGGACCGATTACAGGGAATCCTCAAGAGTGAAGGTGAACATCCGGAAGTGGTGGTGCATGTCGGCACAAATGACGTGGGGAAGAAGAGGAAAGACATTCTACAGCGTGACTTCAGAGAACTCGGAAGAAGGATGAAAAGCAGGACTTCCAGGCTGGTTATCTCCAGTTTGCTTCCAGTTCCTCGTGCTGGAGAGGGCAGGAACAGGGAGATAATGAATCTGAATGTGTGGCTGAGGAACTGGTGCAGGAAGCAAGGATTTACATTCTTGGACCACTGGGGTATGTTTCGGGGTAAGGATGAATTGTACAAAAGGGACGGGTTGCACCTTAATAAGCGGGGCACCAGCATTCTGGCAGGCAGGTTTGCCACTGCAACACGGGTGTGTTTAAACTAAGTGGGGCGGGGGGGGGAACGAACTGGAAATATAAGGATGGAGATAAAGGGAAAGTGAGAATAAGAAAAGTTAAGAAAGACAGCAGAATCAACAGAGCAGAAAGCTCAAGAAGGGATCGTACAGTATGGCCAAGTGATATAGGAACTGATATGGGAGGTGAGGGGAGTAATGAATTAAAAGTACTGTATATGAATGCACGGAGTATAAGAAATAAAGTGGATGAGCTTGAGGCTCAGTTGGAAACTGGCAAGCATGATGTGGGAATAACAGAGACATGGCTTCAAGTGGACAGGGCCTGGGAAATGAATATTCAAGGGTATACGTCCGATCGAAAGGACAGACTGATGGGCAGAGGGGGTGGGGTGGCTCTGTTGGTGAGGAATGATATTCAGTCCCTTGCGAGGGGGGACATAGAATCAGGAGACGTAGAGTCAGTATGGATAGAACTGAGAAATTCTCAGGGTCGAAAAACCCTAATGGGAGTTATCTACAGGCCCCCAAACAGTAGTCTGGATGTGGGGTGTAAGTTGAATCAACAGTTAAAATTGGCATGTCGCAAAGGTAATGCTACAGTTGTTAGGGGGGATTTCAACATGCAGGTAGACTGGAGGAATCAGGTTGGTACTGGACCCCAAGAAAGGGAGTTTGTGGAGTCCCTCTGAGATGGATTCTTAGAGCAGCTTGTACTGGAGCCTACCAGAGAGAACGCAATTCTAGATTTAGTGTTGTGCAATGAACTGGATTTGATCAGGGACCTCAAGGTAAAGGAACCATTAGGAGATAGTGACCATAATATGATAAGTTTTAATCTACAAATTGAGAGGGGGAAGGGAAACTCGGAAGTGTCAGTATTACAGTTAAACAAAGGGAACTATGGTGCTATGAGGGAGGAGCTGGCCAAAGTTCAATGGAACAATACCCTAGCAGGAATGTCAGTGGAATAGCAATGGCAAGTGTTTCTGGGAATAATGTGGAAGGTGCAGGATCAGTTCGTTCCAAAGAGGAAGAAAGATCCTAAGGGGAGTAAGGGGAGGCCGTGGCTGACAAGGGAAGTAAATGGACAGTATAAAAATAAAAGAGAAGTATAACATAGCAAAGACGAGTGGGAAGCCGGAGGCTTGGGAAACTTTTAAAGAGCAACAGAAGGTAACTAAAAAGGCAATACGCGGAGAAAAAATGAGGTACGAAGGTAAACTAGCCAAGAATATAAAGGAGGGTAGTAAAAGCTTCTTTAGGTATGTGAAAAGGAAAAAATAGTTAAGACCAAAATTGGGCCCTTGAAGACGGAAACGGGTGAATTTATTATGGGAACAAGGAAATGGCAGATGAGTTGAACAGGTACTTTGGATCTGTCTTCACTAGGGAAGATACAAACAATCTCCCAGATATAATAGTGGCCAAAGGACCTAGGGTAATGGATGAATTGAAGGAAATTCATATTAGGTAGGAAATGGTGTTGGATAGACTGTTGGGTCTGAAGTCTGATAAGTCCGCGGGACCTGATGGTCTGCATCCCAGGGTACTTAAGGAGGTGGCTTTAGAAATCGTGGACACATTGGTAATCATTTTCCAATGTTCTATAGATTCAGGATCAGTTCCTGTGGATTAGAGGGTGGCTAATGTTGTCCCTCTCTTCAAGAAGGGAGGAAGAGAGAAAACAGGGAATTATAGACTGGTTAGCCTGACATCGGTGGTGGGAAAGATGCTGGAGTCAATTATAAAAGATGAAATTACGACACATCTGGATAGCAGTAAAAGGATCGGTCCGAGTCAGCATGGACTTATGAAGGGGAAATCTTGTTTGACTAATCTTCTGGAATTTTTTGAGGATGTAACTATGAAAATGGACAAGGGAGAGCCAATGGATGTAGTGTATCTGGACTTTCAGAAAGCCTTTGATAAAGTCCCACGTAGGAGATTAGTGGGCAAAATTAGGTCACATGGTATTGGGAGCAGAGTACTGACATGGATTGAAAATTGGCTGGCTGACAGAAAACAAAGAGTAGCGATTAATGGGTCCCTTTCAGAATGGCAGGCGGTGACCAGTGGGTTCAGTGCTGGGACCGCAGCTGTTTACAATATATATTAATGATTTAGATGAGGGAATTAAAAGTAACATTAGCAAATTTGCTGATGACACAAAGCTGGGTGGCAGTGTGAAATGTGAGGAAGATGTTATGAGAATGCAGGGTGACTTGGACAGGCTAGGTGAGTGGGCAGATGCAGTTTAATGTGGATAAATGTGAGGTTATCCACTTTGGTGGTAAGAACAGGAAAGCAGATAATTATCTAAATGGAGTCAAGTTAGGAAAAGGGGAGGTACAAAGAGATCTAGGTGTTCTTGTACATCAGTCACTGAAAGCAAGCATGCAAGTACAGCAGGCAGTGAAGAAAGCTAATGGCATGCTGGCCTTCATAACAATGGGAATTGAGTATAAGAGCAAAGAGGTCCTTCAGCAGCTGTACAGGGCCCTGGTGAGACCACAGCTGGAGTACTGTGTGCAGTTTTGGTCTCCAAATGTGAGGAAGGACATTCTTGCTATTGAGGGAGTGCAGTGTAGGTTCGCAAGGTTAATTTCTGGGATGGCGGGACTGTCATATGTCGAAAGATTGGAGCGACTGGGCTTGTATACTCTGGAATTTAGAAGGCTGAGAGGGGATCTTATTGAAACATATAAGACTATTAAGGGATTGGACATGCTGGAGACAGGAAGCATGTTCCCGCTGATGGATGAGTCCAGAACCAGAGGCCACAGTTTAAGAATAAGGAGTAGGCCAGTTAGAATGGAGATGAGGAAAAATTTTTTCACCCAGAGAGTGGTGGATGTATGGAATGCCCTGCCCCAGAAGGCAGTGGAGGCCAAGTCTCTGGATGCTTTCAAGAAAGAGATGGATAGAGCTCTTAAAGATAGCGGAATCAAAGGTTATGGGGATAAGGCAGGAACTGGACACTGATTGTGGATGATCAGCCATGATCACAGTGAATGGCGGTGCTGGCTCGAAGGACTGAATGGCCTACTCCTGCACCTATTGTCTATTGACTTGTGCTTTTCAGTAACTTTTACATGGAGTTGTTTGGAGTGTTCTTTTGTTTTGGAGTTTTTGCCAGTATATTGACTCACCAACAGTTGGACCTTCCAGATACAGATGTATTTTTACTACAATCAGTTGAAACACCTTGACTGCACACAGGTCTCCAAAATCAGATCTCTATTTAACTAATTACATAACTTCTAAAACCAACCACCTGCACCAGTGATGATTTGGTATGTCATGTTAAGGCGGGGGGGGGGGGTGAATATTTATGCAATCAATTATTTTTTTGTTTTATATTTGTAATTAATTTAGATCGCTTTGATGTGAAAGTGTCTTTTTCTGTTAATCAGAGTCAAAAAAGTCAAATTAAATCCACTGTGATTCAATGTTGTAAAACAAGAAAACATAAAAACTCTGGGGGGGGGGCCACGGGAATCCTTTTTATAGGCACTATACATCCCTACTAAGAAGTATTCTAAATGCAGGATGATGCAAACACAACTGACAAGAGAAGTCAAAGCTAACATATTTTGCTAGAATATGCAAAATATAGAGAGAGCATAGAATAGAGCAAAAATTAGTGGGAAGTTAGAGAATTGGGAAGCTTTCAAAAACCAACAGAAGGCAACTAAAGTCAAAGAACCAAAAGATGGAATACAAAAGTAAGCTAGCCAATAATATTAAAGAAGATACCAAAACTTTCTTCAGATATATAGAGCATAAGAGAGGCAAGAGTAGATAATGGACGATTGGAAAATGTTGCTGGAGAGCTAGTAATGAGGGACAAAGAAACGGCAGATGAACTGCATCATTCTTCACTATGGAGGACATGGCAGTACACCAGCTGTTTGAGTGTCAGGATCACAAGTGAGTGAAGTTGCCATTACATGGGAGAAGTTTCTTAGGGAACTGCAAGGTCAGAAGGTAGATAAGTCACCTGGACCAGATGGTGTATGCCCCAGGATTCTGAGAGAGATGGCTGAAGAGATTCTGAAGGCATTAGCAATGACCATTCAAGAATCAATGAATTCTGGCAGGGTCCTTGAGGACTGGAGAATTGCAAATCTCACTCCACTTTTCAAAAAGGGAGAGGGGCAGAGAAAAGGCCAGTTAGTCTGACTTCAGCTTCAGGAAAATGTCAGAGTCAATTGTTAATGACCTGGATGAGGAAGTGGAGGGATGGGTTAGTAAATTTGATGATGACACAAAGGTTGGAGGTGCTGTAGATAGGGTGGAGGGCTGTCAGAGGTTACATTGATAGGATGCAAAACTGGGCTGAGAAGTGGCAGATGGAGTTCAACCCAGATGAGTGTGAAGTAGTTCATTTTGGTAGGTCAAATACGATGGCAGAATATAGTACGTATTAATGGTAAGACTCTTGGCAGTGTGGAGGATCAGAGGGATCTTGGGGTCCAAGTCCATAGGACACTCAAAGCAGCTGCACAGGTGACTCTGTGGTTAAGAAGACATACGGTGTATTGGACCTCATCAATCGTGGAACTGAATTTAGGAGCCTAGAGGTAATGTTGCAGCTACAGAGGACCCTGGTCAGACCCGACTTGGAGGACTGTGCTCAGTTATGGTCACCTCACTATAGGAAGGATGTGGAAGCCATAGAAAGGGTGCAGAGGAGATTTACAAGGATGTTGCCTGGATTGGAGAACATGCCTTATGAAAAAAGGTTGAGTGAACTCAGCCTTTTCCCCTTGGAGTGACGGAAGATGAGAGGTGACCTGACAGAGGTGTATAAGATGATGAGAGGCATTGATTGTGTAGATAGTCAGAGGCTTTTTCCCAGGGCTGAAATGATTGCCACAAGAGGACACAGGTTTAAGGTGCTGGGGAGTAGGTGCAGAGGAGATGTCAGGGGTAAGTCTTTTACTCAGAGAGTGGTTAGTGCGTGGAATGGGCTGCCAGCAACAGTGGTGGAGGCGGATACGACATGGTCTTTTAAGAGACTTTTGGATAGGTACATGGAGGTTAGAAAAATAGAGGGCTATAGGTAAGCCCAGTAATTTCTAAGGTAGGGACATGCTTGGCACAACTTTGTGGGCCGAAGGGCCTGTATTGTGCTATAGGATTTCTATGTTTCTATGTTAGGATGTGGTTTCAGGCTACTTGGAGGTACATGATAAAATAGGCTGAAGTCAGCATGGATTCATTAAGGGAAAATCTTGTCTGACAAACCTGTTGGAATTCTTTCAAGAAATATCAAGCAGGATAGGTAAAGGAGAATTAGTGGATGTTGTGTACTTGGATTTTCAAAAGGCCTTTACAAGGTGCCACAGAAGATTGCTTAACAAATTAAGACCCCACGGTATTACAGGAAAGATACCAGGATGGTTAGAACATTGGCTGTTTGGTAAGAAGAAAAGATTGGGAATAAAGGTTGGCTGCTGGTTACTAGTGGTTTTCCACAGGGGTCTGTGTTGGGACTGACTCTGTCAATGATTTGGATGACAAAGTTGACGGCTTTGTGGCCAAAGTGAATACGAAGATAGGTGGAGGGGCAGGTAGTTTGAGGAAGCAGAGAGACTACAGAAGGTCTTTCACAAATTAGGAGAATGGGCAAAGAAGGGGCAGATGGAATATTGTGTCAGGAAGTGTATGGTCGTGCACTTTGGTAGAAGAAATAAAGGCGTAGACTATTTTCTAAATGGAGAGAAAATTCAAAATTTCAAGATGCATAGGCCCTTTGGAGTCATCGTGCAGGATTTTCTAAAGGTTAATTTGCAGATTAAGTCACTTATGAGGAAGGCAAATACAATCTTAGCATTCATTTCAAAGGGACCAGAATATAAGGCCAAGGATGTAATGTTGAGGCTTTATAAGGCACTGGTGAGGCCTCACGAGGTATTGAGAGTAGTTTGGGGCCCCTTATCAAAGAAAGGACTAACATTGGTGAAGGTTCAAAGGAGGTTCAAGAAAATGATTCCAGGATTGAGGGGCGTTTGATGGCTCAGGGTCGGTACTCACTGGAATTCAGAAGAATGGGGTGGGGGGGGGTGGAATGTCATTGAAATCTATTGAATGTTGAAAGGCCTCAATAGAGTGGATGTGGACAGGATGTTTCCTACGGTAGGGGAGCCCAAGACCAGAGGACACAGCCCCAAAATAGAGGGGCGTCCTTTTAGAATGGAGATGAGGAGGAATTGCTTCAGTCAGAGAGTGGTAAATACGTGGAACTCATTGCCACAGGTGGCTGTGGAGAGTAAGTCATTGAATATATTTAAGTCAGAGGTTGATAGATTCTTGATTAGTCAGGGCATGAAGGGTTATGATGAGAAGGCAGGAGACTGGGGGTGAGAAGGCAGGAGATTGGGGCTGAGAGGGAAATGGATCAGCCATGGTGAAATGGCAGAGCAGACTCGATGGGCCAAATGGCCTATTTCTGCTCCTATATCTTAAGGTCTTCATCTTGTAGTTACTATATCCCTTTATTTGTCAGTTGTTTGCTCATGAAAGCATCTCAACATTTATCCTGTCAACCCTCCGTCAGATCTTACGGGTTTAAATAAAGTCACACCTTATTCTTCTAAACTGCAAAGAATACATACATAAACCCAGATGATAGGGTGTTAAGATTCATGGTGTGCTGGTCTTCATTAGTCAGGGGATTGAGTTCAAGAGCCATGAGGTAAGATTGCAGCTCTATAAAATTTTAGTTAGGCTGCAGTTGCAATATTGTGTTCAGTTCTAGTCACCTTTTTATAGGAAGGATGTGGAAGCTCAGGAGAGAGTGCAGAGGAGATTTACCAGGATGCTGCCTGGATTGGAGAGCAAAGAAGAATGAGAGAAGACTTGATAGAAGTGCATAGGGTATGGGATGTCTCAGATCGGGTCCAGAGTATTCTGAGGAGAGAGGGCGAGCAGCCAGAAGTCTTGGTACATGTTGGTACCAATGACATAGACAGAAAAAGAGGAGGTCCTGAAGGAAGATTACTGGGAGCTAGGAAGAAAATCGAAAAGCCGGATCTCCAGAGTAATAATCTCAGAATTACTGCCTAAACCATGCGCTAATGAAGATAAGAATAGCAGAATTAAGCAGATGAATGCATGGCTAAGTAACTGGTGCAAGGGGCAGGGCTTCAAATTCTTGGATCATTGGGATCTATTTTGGGGGAGGTATGACTTATACAAAAACAATGGGTTACACCTGAACTCAAAGGGAACTAAGATCCTGGTGGGATTGTTTAATATAGCTGTTAGGGAGGATTTAAACTAAGTTGGCAAGGGGAAGGAAACCAGTGTGTTAGGGTCGAAGAAGAGGAAAGTAGAAATAAGTCAAAGATATTGTAAAGATGGCAAGAAGGACAGGCAGGTGAACAGACAGGATAATTTGCTGTGCAATTGAAATGTAGCAAAATCAGTAACAGATACTAATCTAAATCTACTGTACTCAAATGCACACAGCATTAGAAATAAAGTGGATGACCTTGTTGTACAGCTTACAGGTTAAAAGATATGACATTGTGGCCATCACCGAGTCATGGCTAAATGACGGATGTGATTGGGAGATAAATGTCCAAGGATACACAGTGTACGGGAAAGATAGGAAGGTAGGTAAAGGGGTGGCGTGGCCCTGATGGTAAGCAACGATATCAAATCACTAGAAAGAAGGGACATAGGATCAGAAGAGGTAGAATCCTTATGGGTTGAGTTGAAATGGCAAGGGTAAAAAGACACTAATAGCAGTTATATACAGGCCTCCAAACAGCAGCCGGGATGTGGACTACAATTTACAACTGGAAATAGAAAAAGCGTATCAGATGGAAAATGTCAAGATAATTATGGGGGATTTTAATATGAAAGTGGATTGGGAAAGTCAGGAAGGTGATGGATCTCAGGAGAGGGAGTTTGTAGAATGCCTACAGGATGGCTTTTTGGAGCAGCTTGTCCATAAGCCCACCAGGGGACCGGCTGTTTTGGATTGGGTGCTGTGTAATGGACCTGAGGTGATTATGGAGCTGGAGGTAATGGAACCCCTTGGAAGTAGTGATCATAATATGATTGAGTTCAGTTTCAAATTTGAAAAGGAGAAGCTGGTATCAGGTGTATCGATATTTCAGTGGAACAAAGGAAATTACAGTGGTATGAGAGAGGAACTGGCCCAAGTAAATTGGAAAAGTAAGCTAGATGGAGGGACGGTAGGGCAAAATTGGATGAAATTCCTACAAGAAATAAGGGAAGTGCAGGAAGAATATATTCCAAAAAAAAAGAAAATCATGAATGGAAAAATGGCACAAATGTGGCTAACGAGAGAGGTTAAGGCTAAAATAAAAGCAAAAGAGATGGCGTACAAGGAAGCAAAAATTAATGGGAAAACTGAGGATCGGATGAAACTTGGTTTCAACTACTTTTGAACCAATTGAACTTTGACCAGAGACCAATTGATTAGCAAGAGCAAATTAAAAGGAGGCAGGGGGCAGAACCTGAAAGGCTGCTCGGCAAGGAAGAAGCCACTGCTCCAAAACCACCATAAAAAAAAGCCAGACTACAGTTTGCAAGTGCACATGGGGACAAAGATCTTACTTTTTGGAGAAACGTCCTCTGGTCTGCTGAAACAAGAGTTAACTGTCTGGGCATAATGACTATCATTATGTTTGGAGGAAAAAGGGTGAGGCTTGCAAGCCGAAGAACACCATCCCAACTGTGAAGCATGGGAGTGGCAGCATCATGTTGTGGGGGTGCTTTGCTGCAGGAGGGACTGGTGCACTTCACAAAATAGATGGCATCATGAGGAAGGAAAATTATGTGGATATATTGAAGCAACATCTCAAGACAACAACCAGGAAGTTAAAGCTTGGCCACAAATGGGTCTTCCAAATGGACAATGACCCCAAGCATATCTCCAAAGTTGTGACAAAATTGCTTAAGGACAACAAAGTCAAGGTACTGGAGTGGCCATCACAAAGCGCTGACCTCAATCAGATAGAAAATTTGTGGGCAAAACTAGAAAAGAGTGTGCGAGCAAGGAGGCTTACAAACCTGACTCAGTTACACCAGTTCTGTCAGGAGGAACGGAACAAAATTCCAGCAACTTACTGTGAGAAATTTGTGGAAGGCAATACAAAATGTTTGATTCAAGTTAAACAATTTAAAGGCAATGCTACCAAATACTAACAAAATGTATGTAAACTTCTGACCCACTAGGAAAGAGATGAAAGAAATAAAAGCTGAAATAAATCATTCTCTCTACTATTATTCTGACATTTCACATTCTTAAAATAAAGTAGTGATCCCAACTGACCTAAGCCAGGGAACGTTTTTTAGGATTAAATGTCAGGAATTGTGAAAAACTGAGTTTAAATGTATTTGGCTAAGGTGTATGTAAACTTCTGACTTCAACTGTACCTTGATGAAATGCTTTAAAAGGTTGGTCAATGGTCAACTGCCTGAGCAAGAACCTCGACCCACTGAAATTTGCCTATCGCAACAATAGGTCTACGGCAGACGCAATCTCAATGGCTCTTCACAAATCTTGAGATAACCTGGACAATACAAGCTCCTACATCAGGGTGCTGTCCATTGACTATAACTTAGTGTTTAACTCTATCATTCCCACAATCCTGATTGATAAGTTACAGAACCTGGGTCTCTGTGCCTCCTTCTGCAGTTGGATCCCAGACTTCCTAACCAGGCTACAATCTGTGCAGGATGGTGAACACTGGCACACCTGTATCAACAATGTTGGCAGAATCTCAGATGGAGATGAGAGGGCACATAGGAGTGAGATATACCAGCTAGCTGAGTGGTGTCACAGCAACAACCTTGCACTCAGTGAAATGAAACAGCTGATTTTGGACATCAGGAAGAGTAAGATGAGGGAGCACTAAGCAATCCTCATAGAGGGATCAGAAGTGGGGAGAGTGAGCAGATTCAAGTTCCTGGGTCTCAAGATTTGAGGATCTAACCTGGTCCCAACATGTCAATGCAGCTATACACAAGGCAAGCCAGCATTATTCATATTTTATTAGGAGTTTGGAAAGATTAGGTTTGTCAACTAAAACACTTGAAAACTGCCATAGATGTACCATAGAGAGCGTTCTGACAGGCTGCATCACTGTCTGTTGGGGGGGGGGAAGAGGGGGCTAATGCACGGGACCCGAAGAAGCTGCAGAAAGTTGTAAAGTTAGCCATGACCATCTGTGATATGAGACTCCATAGTACTCAAAACATCAAGGAGCGCTGTCCATTATTAAGCACCTCCCCCCACCCCACCAATCAACCAGGGAATGCCCTCTTCCCGTTATTACTGTCAGGAAGGAGGTACAGAAGCCTGAAGGCACACACTCAGTAATTCAGGAACAACTTCCCCCTACTGTAACTGATTCATTTATTTTTTTCTTTCTCTATCATCATGTATTGAATTCAACTACTGCTGTTAAGTTAACAAATTTCATGACATATGCCAGTGATAATAA
The DNA here is from genome assembly GCF_963921235.1 of Mobula hypostoma. Lineage (NCBI taxonomy): Eukaryota > Metazoa > Chordata > Chondrichthyes > Myliobatiformes > Myliobatidae > Mobula > Mobula hypostoma. The sequence goes on from NC_086115.1 coordinate 1,473,323, forward strand.
ACCTGATTCTGATCCTAAACCCTCAGGGACTGACAAGTTTTTCCCTTGGACCCTGCAGGAGGTAAGTGCAGAGATAGTTAAAACATCTTTCACAACAGAAGTAGTACCAAACGATGATGTTCCACTGTTTAAAAAAGGTTCTAAACATAAATCAGGAAATTATAGGCCGGTGAGTCTGACATCAGTTGTGGGAAAGTTATTGGAAGGTATTCCAAGGGACCAAATAGATACAGTATTTGGATAGACATAGTCATACTTTATTGATCCCAGGGGAAATTGGTTTTCATTACAGTTGCATCATAAATAGTAATAACACCATAAATAGTTAAATAGTAATATGTAAATTATGCCAGGAAATAAGTCCAGGACCAGCCTATTGGCTCAGGGTGTCTGACCCTCCAAGGGAGGAGTTGTAAAGTTTGATGGCCACAGGCAGGAATGACTTCCTATGATGCGTTGTGTTGCATCTCGGTGGAATGAATCTCTGGCTGAATGTACTCCTGTGCCCACCCAGTACATTATGTAGTGGACGGGAGACATTGACCAAGATGGCATGCAACTTAGCATCCTCTTTTCAGACACCAATGTCAGAGAGTCCAGTTCCATCCCCACAACATCACTGGCCTTACGAATGAGTTTGTTGATTCTGTTGGTGTCTGCTACCCTCAGCCTGCTGCCCCAGCACACAACAGCAAACATGATAGCACTGGCCACCACAGACTCGTAGAACATCCTCAGCATCGTCCGGCAGATGTTAAAGGACCTCAGTCTCCTCAGGAAATAGAGATGGCTCTGACCCTTCTTGTAGACAGCCTCAGTGTTCTTTGACCAGTTCAGTTTATTGTCAATTCGTATTCCTAGGTATTTGTAATCCTCCACCATGTCCACCCTGATCCCCTGGATGGAAACAGGGGTCACCGGTACCTTAGCTGTCCTCAGGTCTACAACCAGCTCCTTAGTCTTTTTCACATTAAGCTGTAGATAATTCTGCACACACCATGTGACAAAGTTTCCTACCGTAGCCCTGTACTCAGCCTCATCACCCTTGCTGATGCATCCAACTGTAGCAGAATCATCAGAAAACTTCTGAAGATGACAAGACTCTGTGCAGTAGTTGAAGTCCGACAGTCTGACATGGACTGATTAAGGATAGTCAACATGGCTTTGTGCATGGTAAGTCAATGATAAGTATACCGCTTTGGATATTGTTGTGGGGATGACCTCCCAGGGGAATGCCATGCTGACCAGGTTACTGGTACTGAGCATGGGTCCATGGTGCAGAAGGGGAAGAGGGAGAAGAAGACAGCAGTAGTAATATACTTTATAATTTATTGTTGCCAAACAATTGATACTAGAACATACAATCACCACAGTGATATTTGATTCTGCGCTTCCCACTCCCTGGATTACAAATATTAAATATTAAAAATAGTAAAAATTATTAAATATTAAAAATTTAAATGATAAATCATTAATAGAAAAGAGAAAAATGGAAAGTAATGTGGTGCAAAAAACCGAGAGGCAGGTCCAGATATTTGAAGAGTACGACCCAGATCCGGGTCAGGATCCGTTCAGCAGTCTTATCACAGTTGGAAAGAAGCTGTTCCCAAATCTGGCCGTATGAGTCTTCAAGCTCCTGAGCCTTCTCCCGAAGGGAAGAGGGACAAAAATTGTGTTGGCTGGGTGGGTTGTGTCCTTGATTATTCTGGCAGCAGTGCTCCGACAGCATGCGATGTAAAGTGAGTCCACGGACGGAAGATTGGTTTGTGTGATGTGCTGCGCCATGTTCACAATCTTCTGCAGCTTCTTTCGGTCTTGGACAGGACAACTTCCATACCAAGTTGTGATGCACCCTAGAAGAACGCTTTCTACGGTACAGCTATAAAAATTAGTGAGGGTTTTAGGGGACAGGCCAAATTTCTTTAGTTATTGATATTCCCAGTCTTTTCTTTGCACCCAGTGATCTCATTTAGACCCTGCCATAGTCTACTGGCATCCCTTTGGTTAGCCTGGGCTTCCAACTTGGCTCGATATTGCCTCTTGGTGCCCTTAATGGCTTTCCAGAGTTCACGCCTGGATTCCGTGTAGCGACTAAAAAGCCACATCTCTAGCCTTTATAAGGGACTTGACCTCATAATTCATCCATGTTAGGGAATACCCAGATCGTCTTGCGAGACACACAGTCCTCCGTGTATTTCCAAATAAAGTCCGTGACAGCTGAGGCATACTCCTCGAGGTTAGCTGCCGAGTCCTTGAATACTAACCAGTCCACCGATTCAAAGCAGTCACGGAGGACCTCATCCGTTTCCTCCATCCAACGCGACACTAGTTTTGACACTGTGACCTCCTGCTTCAGTTCCTGTTCGTAAGCCGGGAGGAGGAGTACGGCCTGATGGTCCAATTTTCCGAAGTGAGGTCATGGGACGGAACGGTAGGCGTCCTTGACTGCTGTGTAGCAGTGGTCAAGTATATTCGGGCCTCTAGTGGGGCAGGAGACTTTGGCAGCGCCTTTCTGAGGATGGCCTGGTTAAAGTCCCCGACTGTAATAAGCAAAGCCTCCGGATACCTGGGGACTCAACAGTCAGGGGAACAGACAGGAGAATCTGTGGATGTGAATCAGACGCTCGAATGGTATGTTACCTCCTAGGTGCCAGGGTCAGGAATGTCTCTGATTGTGTCCACAACATTTTGGAGATGGAGGGAGAGCAGCTCGATGCCTTGATATATATTGGTACCAATGACATAGGAAAGAAAAGCAAAAAGGTCCTGAAAAGAGAATTTAGAGAACCAGGCAGAAATCTGAGGAGCAGGACCTCCCAGGGTAGTAATTTCTGGATTGCTGCCTGTGCCATGCGCCAGTGAGGGTAGAAACAGGATGATTTGGCAGATTAATGTGTGGCTGAAAAACTAAGGCAGGGGTAGGGCTTCAGGTTTTTGGATCATTGGGATCTCTTCTGGGGGAAGATATGACCTGCACAGAAGTGACGGGTTGCATGTGAACCTGAGGGGGCAAATATTCCTGCAGACAGATTTGTTAGAGCTGTTGGGGAGGGTTTAAACTAATTCAGCAGAGGGATAGCAACCAAAGTGAAGAGTTAGAGTGGATGGTAAAAAGGAAAAGACAGCATGCAGTCAATCTGTCAGGAAGGGCAGACAGATGATAGGACCAAATTGCAGCCAGCAGGGAGAGTATCAATGCATTAGGGATGCAGAATCAAAAAGGGTAGCAAATAAACTACTCAAAGTGTTATATCTCAATGCACAGAGTACAAGAAATAAGGTGGATGATCTTGCTGCACTATTGGTCAGGTATAATGTTGTGGCCATCACTGAATCATGGCTGAAGATTGGTTGTAGTTGGGAGCTGAATGCCCAAGGTTACAATTTGAATTGGAGGGATAGGAAGGTAGGCAGAGGGAGTGGCATGGATCTGCTGGTAAAGAATGGCATCAAATCAGTAGGAAGATGTGACATAGCATCGGAAGATGTTGAATACTTGAGTTAGGAAACTAAGGGTAAAAGGACCTTGATGGCAGTTATATACAGGCCTCCCAACAGTAGCTGGGACGTGGATCACAGATTACAATGGGAAATAGAAACGGCATGTCAAAAGTGCAATGTTATGATAGTCATGGGATTTTTCAACATGCAGGTCAGTTGGGAAAATCAGGTTGGTAATGGATCTGAAGAGAGTGAAGCAACACACATCAAAGTTGCTGGTGAACGCAGCAGGCCAGGCAGCATCTGATACTGCCTGGCCTGCTGCGTTCACCAGCAACTTTGATGTGTGTTGCTTGAATTTCCAGCATCTGCAGAATTCCTGTTGTTTGTGTTTTCTGAAGAGAGTGAGTTTGTTGAATGCCTACAACAGCAATTTGTTGTTTAGTCTACTAGGGGATTAGCTATACTGGATCGGGTATTATGTAATGAACAGGAGGTGATTAGGGAGCTTAAGGTAAAAGAACCCTTAGGAGACAATGATCACAATATGATTGAGTTCAACCTGAAATTTGATAGGGAGAAAGTGAAGTCTGATATAGCAGTTTTTCAGTGAGGTAAAGGAAATTACAGTGGTATGAGAGAGGTGTTGGCCGAAGTAAATTGGAAGGCATGCTGACAGGGATGACATCAGAGCAACAACAGTCCATGCTTCTGGGAAAAATAAGGAAGGTGCAGGCTAGGTGTATTCCAAAAACAAAGAAATACTCAAATGGCAAAATAGTGCAACCGTGGCTGATAAGGGAAGTCAAAGCTAATGTAAAAACAAAAGAGGGGGCATACAAAGCAAAAAATTAGCAGGAAAATAAGGAATTGGGAATCTTTTAAAACCCTACAGAGAGCAACTAAGATAATCATTAGGAGGGAAAAGATGAAATATGAAAGCAAGCTAGCAAAGTCAAAATGGATAGGAAAAGCTTTTTCAAGTATGTAAAAAAATAAAAGAAATGGGAGTGGATATAGGACCGCTAGAAAATGAGATTAAGAAATAACAATTGGGGCAGATGAACTAAATGCGTATTTTATATCAGTGTTCACTGCAGAAGACACTAGCAGTGTTCCAGGCTTTGAAGGGTGTGAGGGAAGAGAAGTGAGTGCAACTACAAGGAAGAAGGTGCTCAAAAAGCTGAAAGAGCCAAGGGTACCTAAGTCACCTGGAACAGATGAACTGCACCCTAGGGTTCTGAAACAGGTAACAGTAGAGATTGTGGAAGCATTAGTATTGCTCTTACAAAAGTCATTGAGCTCTGGCATGATGTCAGAGGACTGGAAAATTGCAAATGTTACTCCACTCTTTAAGAAAGGAGGGAGGCAGCAGAAAGGAAATTATAGACCAGTTAGACTGACCTCAGTGGTTGGGAAGATGTTAGAGTCCATTAAGGTTGAGGTGATGGAGTACTTAGTGACACAGGATAAGATGGTACAAAGACAAGCATGGTTTCCTTCGGAGAAAATCTTGCCTGACAAACCTGATGGAATTCTTTAAGGAGAGTACCAGTAGGATAGATAAAGGGGATGCAGTGGATTTTGTACATTTGGACTTCCAGAAGGTTTTTGACAAGGTGCCACATATGACGCTGCTTATCAAGTTAAGAGCCCATAGTATTACAGGGAAGTTACTGGCATGGTTAGAACATTGTCTGGTTTTGGAATTTAATACAGAAAACTGAGATTTTGCACTTCAGTAGGACCAACCAGGGTAGATCCTGCACAGTGAACAGCAGGGCACTCAGGAGTGTGATAGAACAATGAGATCTGGAAAAACAGTACAGGTACATAATTCATTGAAAGTGGTGTCACGGGTAGACAAGAGTTGTAAAGAAAGCTTTTCAAACATTGGCCTTCATAAATCAATGTATTGAGTACAGAAGATGAGATGTTTTGTTGAATTTGTTTAAGACATTGGTGAGGGCTAATTTGGAGTATCGTGCACAGTTATGTCACATACCTACAGGAAAGATGCAAACAATGTTGAAAGCAGGCAGAGAAAATTTACAAGGATATTCCCAGGTCTGGAGGACCTGAGTTATAAGAAAGATCAAATAGGTTAGGGCTGTATTTTTTAGAATATAAAAGACTGAGAGATGATTTGATAGAGGTATACAAAATTATGGGAGGCATAGATAGGGTAAATACAAGCTGGCTTGTTATACTGAGGTTGAGTTGGACTACAACCAGAGGTTATGGCTTAAAGGTGAAAAGCAAGAAATTTAAGGGGAACTTGAGGGGAAGCTTCTTCACTCATCGGGTCTTGAAAGTGTGGAATAAGCTGCCAGAACAAGTGATGCAAGCAAGCTCGATTTCAGTGTTTAAGTTTGGATAGGTACATGAATAGTAGGGAAATAGAGAACGATGGTCTCATGTCGACGGGAGCAGGAAGTTTAAATGGTTTCAGCATGGATGAGCCAAAGAGCCTGTTTGTGTACTGTACTTCTCTATTACAATTGTGGTTCAAAAGGGTTGAAAAAGCACATTAAAAGGCAAGAGAACTCAGCACCAGCTTGTAAAATTGAAAAACCCAGTTCTTCACTGCTTCACTTTACTTATGGATTTAGAATGCAGGGACAGCTTTGGCTCAATAGGCGTTGGCGAGCACAGGCAGAGGCCAGGGTAGGTTCCGGTAAGATTTTTGTTCAGATTGTTTAGAGTAGAGAGAATGCCAGGCAGGATGTTGTAATACTCCTCTTGCAGGATGTGGGAAGTCAGGGAGCCCTCCGGTGTCCCTGACAACGACACCTGCAAGAAGTGCATCTAGCTGCAGCCCCTAACAAACCGCATTAGGGAACTGGAGCAGGAGCTGGATGACCTCCGGATTATTCGGGAGAATGAGATTATAGATAGTAGCTAAACATAGAACATAGAATACTACAGCACAGTACAGGCCCTTCGGCCCACAATGTTGTGCCGACCCTCAAATCCTGCCTCCCATATAAGCTCCCCACCTTAACTTCCTCCATATACCTGTCTAGTAGTCTCTTAAACTTCACTAGTGTATCTGCCTCTACCACTGACTCAGGCAGTGCATTCCACACACCAACCACTCTCTGATAGTAAAAACCTTCCTTTAATATCCCCCTTGAACTTATCACCCCTTACCTCAAAGCCATGTCCTCTTGTATTGAGCAGTGGTGCCCTGGGGAAGAGGTGCTGGCTATCCACTCTATCTATTCCTCTTATTATCTTGTACACCTCTATCATGTCTCCTCTCATCCTCCTTCTCTCCAAAGAATAAAGCCCTAGCTCCCTTAATCTCTGATCATAATGCATACTCTCTAAACCAGGCAGCATCCTGGTAAATCTCCTCTGTACCCTTTCCAATGCTTCCACATCCTTCCTATAGTGAGGCGACCAGAACTGGACACAATACTCCAAGTGTGGCCTAACCAGAGTTTTATAGAGCTGCATCATTACATCTCGACTCTTAAAATCTATCCATCGACTTATGAAAGCTAACACCCCATAAGCTTTCTTAACTACCTATCCACCTGTGAGGCAAATTTCAGGGATCTGTGGACATGTACCCCCAGATCCCTCTGCTCCTCCACACTACCAAGTATCCTGCCATTTATTTTGTACTCTGTCTTGGAGTTTGTCCTTCCAAAGTGTACCACCTCACACTTCTCCGGGTTGAACTCCATCTGTCACTTCTCAGCCCACTTCTGCATCCTATCAATGTCTCTCTGCAATCTTCGACAATCCTCTACACTATCTACAACACCACCAAAGTTACGCCAAAGGAGCAGAGGACAGGAATTGGGTCACTTTCAGGTGAGGGAAGAGGAAAGGGCAGGCAGAGCAGGGTTCCCCTGTGGCCATTCCCCTCAACAAGTATACTGCATTAGATACTTTTGCGTGGGATGACTTACCTGGGACAAGCTGCAGCAGCCAGATCTCTGGCACTGAGTCTGGTTCTGCAGTGCAGAAGGGAGGGTGGAAAAAGAGGAGAGCGGTAGTGATAGGAGACTCGATAGTTAGAGGTACAGATAAGAGGTTCCGTGGTCGTGACAGAGAATCCAGGATGGTTTGTTGCCTCCCGGGTGCCAGGGTCAAGGATGTCTCTGATCGCTTGCATGACATTCTGAAGTGGGAGGGAGATCAGCCAGATGTTATGGTGCACATTGGTACCAATGACATAGCAAGGAAGAGTGAGGAGGTCCTGGAGAGTGAGTATAGAGAGCTTGGTAGGCAGTTGAAAAGCAGAACCTCGAGGGTGGTAATCTCAGGATTGCTACCTGTGCTACGTGCCAGTGAGGGTAAGAACAGGATGCTCTGGAGGGTGAACAAGTGGCTGAGGAACTGGTGTAGGGGGCAGGGTTTCAGATTTCGGGATCATTGGGACCTCTTCTGGGGCAGGTGGGACCTGTACAAGAGAGACAGGTTACACTTGAACTACAAGGGGACCAATATCTTTTCAGGGAGGTTTGTTAGTGCTAATGGGGAGGCTTTAAACTAGATTTGCAGGGGGATGGGAACCGGAGTGCCAGAGCTGACAGTGGGGCTGGGGTGAAAATAAATGATGTTAAAAGTTCAAGCAAATCCACTAATAGAAAGGTTGTGAGTGGTGGTAAAAATCTTCTGAGGTGTATATATTTCAATGCTAGGAGTATTGCGGGGAAGGTAGACGAGTTGAGGGCGTGGATTGACGCATGGAATTATGACGTTACAGCAATTAGTGAAACTTGGCTACAGGAGGGGCAGGACTGGCAGCTTAATATTCCAGGGTTCTGATGCTTCAGATGTGATAGAGACAGAGGAATGAAAGGTGGGGGGTGGGGTAGCATTGCTTGTCAGGGAAAATGTTACAGCTGTGCTCAGGCAGGACAGATTAGAGGGCTTGTCTAATGAGTCCTTATGGGTGGAGCTGAGAAACAGGAAAGGTATGGCCACATTAGTGGGATTGCATTACAGACCACCCAATAGTCAGCAAGAATTGGAGGAGCAAATCTGCAGAGAGATAGCAGGCAACTGCAGGAAACAAAGTTGTGATGGTAGGGGATTTTAATTTTCCACATATTGATTGGGACTCCCATACTGTTAGGGGTCTAGATGGTTTAGAGTTTGTAAAATGTGTTCAGGAAAGTTTTCGAAATCAATATATAGAGGTACCAACTAGAGGGATTGCAATATTGGATCTCCTGTTAAGAAACAAGTTAGGACAAGTGACAGAAGTGTGTGTAGGGCAGCACTTTGGTTCCAGTGATCATAACACCATTAGTTTCAACTTGATCATGGATAAAGATAGATCAGGTCCTAGGGTTGAGGTTCTAAACTGGAAGAAGGCCAAATTTGAAGAAATGAGAAAGGATCTAAAAAGCATGGATTGGGACAGGTTGTTCCCTGGCAAGTATGTGATCGGTAAGTGGCAAGCCTTCCAAGGAGAAATTTTGAGAGTGCAGAGCTAGTATGTTCCTGTCAGGATTAAAGGCAAAGTGAATAGAAATAAGGAACCTTGGTTCTCAAGGGATATTGCAACTCTGATAAAGAAGAGAGAGTTGTATGACATTTATAGGAAACAGGGAGTAAATAAGGTGCTTGAGTAGTACAAAAAATGCAAGAAAATACTTAAGGAGGAATCAGGAGGGCTAAAAGAAGACATGAGGTTGCCTTGGCAGTCAAAGTGAAGGATAATCCAAAGAGCTTTTACAGGTATATTAAGAGTAAAAAGATTGTCAGGGATAAAATTGGTCCTCTTGAAGATCAGAGTGGTCGGCTATGTGTGGAAACAAAAGAAATGGGGGAGATCTTAAATAGTTTTCTTGCATCTGTATTTACTAGGGAAATTGGCATGAAGTCTATGGAATTAAGGGAAACGGGTAGTGAGATCATGGAAACTGTACAGATTGAAAAGGAGGAGGTGCTTGCTACTTTGAGGCAAATCAAAGTGGATAAATCCCCAGGACCCGACAGGGATTCCCTCGGACCTTGAAGGAGACTAGTGTCGAAATTGCAGGGGCCCTGGCAGATATATTTAAAATGTCGGTGTCTACGAGTGAGGTGCCAGAGGATTGGAGAATGGCTCATGTTGTTCCATTGTTTGATAAAGGATCGAAAAGTAATCCGGGAAATTATAGGCCGGTAAGTTTGACGTCGGTAGTGGGCAAGTTATTGGAGGGAGTACTAAGAGACAGAATCTACAAGCATTTGGGTAGACAGAGACTTGTTAGGGAGAGTCAACATGGCTTTGTGCTTGGTAGGTCATGTTTGACCAATCTATTGGAGTTTTTCAAGGTGGTTACCAGGAAAGTGGATGAAGGGAAGGCAGTGGATGTTGTCTACATGGACTTCAGTAAGGCCTTTGACAAGGTCCCGCATGGGAGGTTAGTTAGGAAGATTCAGTCACTAGGTATACATGGAGAGGTGGTAAATTGGATTAGACATTGGCTCAATGGAAAAAGCCAAAGAGTGGTAGTAGGGAATTGCTTCTCAGAGTGAAGGCCTGTGACTAGTGGTGTGCCACAGGGAGCAGTGCGGGGTTCATTGTTATTTGTCATCTATATCAATGATCTGGATGATAATGTGGTAAATTGGATCAGCAAATTTGCTGGTGATACAAAGATTGGAGGTGCAGTGGACGGTGAGGAAGGTTTTCAAAGCTTGCAGAGGGACTTGGACCAGCTGGAAAAATGGGCTGAAAAATGGCAGATGGAGTTTAACACAGACAAGTGTGAGGTCACTTTGGAAGGACAAACCAAGGTAGAACATACAGGGTGAATGGTAAGGCACTGAGGAGTGCAGTAGAACAGAGGGATCTGGGAATACAGATACAAAATTCACTAAAAGTGGCGTCACAGGTAGTTAGGGTTGTAAAGAGAGCTTTCGGTACATTGGCCTTTATTAATCAAAGTACTGAGTACAAGAGTTGGAATGTTATGATGAGGTTGTATAAGGCATTGGTGAGGCCGAATCTGGAGTATTGTGCTCAGTTTTGGTCACCAAATTACAGGAAGGATATAAATAAGGTTGAAAGAGTGCAGAGAAGGTTTACAAGGATGTTGTCAGGACTTGAGAAACTCAGTTACAGAGAAAGGTTGAATAGGTTAGGACTTTATTCCCTGGAGCGTAGAAGAATGAGGGGAGATTTGATAGAGGTATATAAAATTACGATGGGTACAGATAGGGTGAATGCAAGCCGGCTTTTCCCACTAAAGAAAGGGGAGGGAAAAAACCAGAGGACATAGGGTAAGGGGGGGAAAGTTTAAAGGGAACATGGGGGGGGGGCTTCTTCACACAGAGAGTGGTGGGAGTGTGGAATGAGCTGCCAGACGAGGTGGTAAATGCAGGTTCTTTTTTTTAACATTTAAGAATAAATTGGACAGATACATGGATGGGAGGTGTATGGAGGGATGTGGTCCGTGTGCAGATTAGTGGGACTAGGCAGAAAATAGTTCGGCACAGCCAAGAAGGGCCAAAAGGCCTGTTTCTGTGCTGTAGTATTTCTATGGTTTCTAATTTAATGTTTGTCTTTAGAGAAATTTGAGCTGTAGCTTCTTTTTTGCCAAGTATCAGCACTAATCTTTGATAATGATACACGTCTTCAATATCCATACATTACAGTTTCAAATCAAAACATCAATTCCTGTCAGGTTAATCTTGGGGGCTTCACTTCAACCATCTGACCTTGATGAACAGAGCACTCTCCACTTTACCCTGGCAAGGTAATTGAAATCCTCTGGCAAAAGGAATCAAGCCAGCCCACACCCGTATGTCAGTGTCGCATTGTAAGGTCTTAAAAGCTGGTGCTGAACAAGCAATTATGTGAAACCTGTGCCAATTTAGCAATTCTTAAGTACTGGGAACTGTGACGAGAATACACATAAAATTAAGATGTTTGCTGGCCTGGGTTAGCATCAGTGACATCAGCAAGTGGTCTGCCACCTGCCCTCAGGGGAAGGAGAGATAAGGAACAATGGAGCGGTGTCTGGAGATGTGTAATGAAGGGACGTGGGAGAGAGAGAGCTGTCTGGAGCGGCTCCCCCTTTGAATCCTGAACTGTTTGAAGTGATGGACAGGCGATCTGGAGATGTGTAATGAAGGGACGTGGGAGAGAGAGCTGTCTGGAGCGGCTCCCCCCCTTTGAACCTTGAACTGTTTGAAGTGATGGACAGGCGATACCCCAGCAGGGGGATAAAAAGGGACAGGTTCGCTAAGACAGACACACACGCCACCCGAGGTAACGAGACCCTGGAAGCGGTGCGCCTCTCACGAGTGGGTGAGAAGTACCAGACAACGACCAGGGTGGAAAGGTACGATCAGCGGGAACCCGGTGTGTGTCCGCCCTTGCCTGGGTGCTGGGTTCACTGCAGAGGATCGATCACATCTGGAGGAGGGGGTCACAGTCGGTGACCTCAGGTGACATCACCAAGGACCCCCCCAAAAGCTGCTTGTGAGCCATATCGCCGGTCCGTGAGTGAAGCTGTTCTGAATGATCAGTTGTTCCTGTTCCCTCTCTCTCTCCCCCCACGTTGTCCATCGCCATGGCAACGATTACTGCGAACTGAACTGGACTGAACTTTGAGTCATTTTGAAATTTGGTCATTTACCCCTAGACAACGATAGAGCTTGATTGATGCTGTTATCTTAGTTCTGTGCACATGTGTGGTTATCATTGTTGAACTGTTGCATTTATTATCCTTTCGATTACTGTGTTGCTTGTTTCTTTAATAAAACTTTCTTAGTTCTAGTACTCCAGACTCCAACCGAGTGATCCATTTCTGCTGGTTTGGCAACCCAGCTACGGGGTACGTAACAGAACCAATTTAATATTTTTTACAAAGTATAAACATACTTAAGCAGGAAGGACCATAACAAGACATCAGAGCAGAATTAAGCCACTTAGCCCATGGAAACTGCTCCACCATTCCATTGTGGCTGACTTAATATGCCTTTAAACCATTCTCCTGCCTTCTCCCCATTAACACTCGACACCCTTACTAATCATGAACCTCTCAAATTCTGCTTTAAGTATACCCATTGTCTTGGCCTACATTGCTGTCCTTGACAATAAATTTCAAAAATTCACTACCCTCTGGCTAAATAAATCCCCCCTAATCTCTGTTCTAAAGGGACATCCTTATATTCTGAGGCCATGTCCTTTGGTCCTGGACTTGGTTACCTTCAGAAACATACCCTCCACATCCACTCTGTCCAGGCCTTTCAATATTCGATAGGTTTCAATGATATCTTCCTTCATTCTTCCCAACTCCAGTGAGTACGAGCCCTGAGCTGTCAAAAGCACTTTGTGCTCTATCCCCTTCATTCCTGTGAATCTGCTCTGGACCCTCTCCAATGCCAGCACATCAACTCTCAGATAAGAGGATAAAACCCCAGTGTTATATCTTTGCTTTTATATTCTAGTCCTCTTTAAATTAATACTAACATTGCATTTGCCTTTCTTACTACTGACTCAGTGGGTGAAATAATGGAAATACACCTCCAGCAGAGGCGTAAGGCGCTCCTTCCCTCTACCAGCCTGCAGGTAAGTCACCCTTGGGCAAGATGTAGCACCTGGTCCTGGTTATGCAGTCACTGACGCTGGACTATCTCTGAACAGTATTGATAATAACTGGGGTTGTCCGTCTTGTAAAGACACTGCCCAGAAGGCGGAAATGGCAAACCACTTCTGTAGAAAAATTTGGCAAGAACAATCATGGTGATGGATAAGACCATAATCACCTACATCATATGACACAGCACATAACAAATGAATGGACTATTGACTCAACATGCAAATTCATTTTTAGGGAATCCTGTACTAGCACTCCGAATGTCATTTGTACCTCCAGTTTCTGAATTTTCTCCCCATTTAGAAAATAGTCCATGACTTAATTCTTCTACCAAAGTCAGGACGAAAGGTCTCGGCCCGAAACATCGACTGTACTTCTTCCTATAAATGCTGCCTGGCCTGCTGCGTTCCACCAGCATTATGTGTATGTTGCTTGAATTTCCAGCATCTGCAGAGTTTCTCGCATATGGAAGATTAGGTTAGTGTTGGAGGTTCAGTGGTGAGGTGCTTCAATGGCTTTGTTTAAAATTCAAAAAACTGAAAGCAATACTGAAAACTATTAAGACTTATTTTCACACATTAAATGGTTTGATATTCAGATGTTTTAGCCATATCTAATTTTGTTATCATGCTCTACTCAGTTACACTCAAATCTATTGCTTAGGATCGGCATTCTTAAAAAGTTTATTTGATAGCTTTATTCAAACACAAATATGCCACAGACCATGACTGGGACCTGTCCAAATAGCGAGAGACTAAACATAGCAAAAACCACACGATTAGTAGAGGGAGGAATGAAAAGAATGTAGAAAATTGGCGCGATCCACAATTTATAGGAGCAGCAAGCAAAGCAGTGATTATTTTTCAAATGGGGAAAATATCTAAATTATATTTATACTGCATTTAGGTTGCTTACATGTGCAGGGATCAATAAAAGTAATCCTGTTACCAAATTCCAATGATTTGCATGTTTGCTGTTATAAAACAATTCCCTTTTGCATTTGAGTCAGCTTGAGAAAGACAATCAACTTTCCTGCCATTTCCTTGCTGTAACTTGGGTCTAATTACATTTTGCATATTGTGTCAATGTTAAAGTTACACTGCATAGTTGCTATCAACTAATTTTTTTTATTTAGAATAATATATTTGGAGTGAATACTGAAGAGTCCTAGATATTTTTATTTTGCTGTGAATACAATTAGCATTTGTAGTTCATCCCTGAATGACAAAGAGCTCATCTTTAGCTAATGCTATGATGTCAGTTTTCCATTCTTAAACGTTGACGAGAGGCAATTATACACACACTGATTTCCAAAGAGTCTTTGCACCCAAGGCAAATGGGTTACACACCACAGTTAGGATTTCTAAAATATTTCACCCATTTTATTGGTAGCCAAGTGAGTCCTAGCACAAATATATTTACATTAATTACAAAATACTGGGGGGGGTGGGGGGTTAAGTCGTTTGAAAGTGTACCTTTTTAAAAAGTGTTGCAAGTGCAAGTAGTCATTCCATTTGATGTACTTTGTAAGCTTTTAATTTGGTTTTGAGTTAAAGAACCTAGCTTCCCTGATTTGTTCACTAATGTTACGTCCCCACTACACCAGATAATTTTGAACGGCGGTTTTGAGTAAGAATAACAGGCGTACACACTAAGCATTTTTCAAAATATCTCTGTCCACACTAACACGGATATTTGGGCGAATCTCCTCTGCTGGGCATGCGCAGAACACACAGAAAACAAGCGAAAAGGAAACGGAATACTTGGTGCGCGTTTGTCCAGTTACAGACTAGAAAAGCTTAAAATGAATTGCTCTTGGCTCTCGCGCAGGAGGACTTAAAACTGAAAAAAAAACAAATACTGGAGCGTATGGAGGCAACCGACAGGGAGTTCACGGACAGTATGACTGGGCTGACGACGAACATTGAAAAACTGACTAACTCTGTTGTATTATTAAAGCACCTTGTTAAATGTATAAAACATGTCTGCATCAGTGTTATCTTGTATTTCCATACAATGTTACATTAGGCTGTTACACATCTATTGTCAGAGAAGTACTTGCATGAATAGGTAAACCACCTTCATATAAGCAAGGACAGAAAACAGGGCAAAGTAAGTATGCTTATATATTCAGTAAGCTATGGGTGAAAGTATTTGATGAGTACATTTCTAACTCTTCTGGCTTCAGTCTCGTTGCCGTCTGTTCTGAAATTGTTAGGTTCTGCGAAGCATAGAATCAAATATCGCTGTGACAATTGTATGCTCTAGTATCAATTGTTTGGCGACAATAAAGGAGGGGGGGGAGGGGGGAGGAAATGCCAGGCTGCCGCCATCTGCCATGACAGCGGTTTTAAAAAGCTCCGGTTACCCCGTACACACTGTAATGGATATTAGGCGTTTTCAGATTTATTTACTCTGGAGACCGTTTCTGAAAATCTCCGTTTTCAGGGGATGAAAATGCCGTTTTAGTCTGGACAGACTGTCAAAACGAAGAGAAAAGGCTTTGTTTCCAAAATTATCTGGCGTAGTGTGGACGTAGCCTTAAGTTACACTGAAACACACTAAAGCACTGATGCAAAGACCGCATGTATTTTGTCTGCAGCCATGCCTAGCAACATCCTGTTTCACATGAGCACTGCGCTTGCGCGCAACTGGATCAGTTCCGTACATTCAAACATGCACAAAGGGCTTTCTTCTGCCAGCTGCACCTTAAAGGAATTCAGGTAGGTCACAGGCCATAGATAGGGGAAAAATCAATCAGGATTTTTAGGGTCCTGTTCAACCTTAATTAAATTCCTTTGCCAAGTACACAGAACACTGCAGCACAAGAAGAATTTATTGGCTGATATCTTTAAGTAAAAATGCTCACTTTCAGTATCTTGTAAAGAAGCTGGGAAAATATTTTAACCTTTAGTTTCTGAGAAATTAGAAAATAATAATTAGTATTAGATTAAAGTGAGCAGCATTAAACTTATGAGAAGGTTCCCATTTTTCAGAAGACTTAACACATTTTAGAATAACCGAAGTTTCAGTAAATAGTTTAATATTGTTTACACCAGAAATAATGGCAACACATTAAAATGTCATCGCTTGTGTGCAAAATGAAATAGCATATCAGATATACAATCACCTGTGATACTTGTTTTAATATTCTTACCTGAACAGAAATATTAAAAGGTCTTACTTTAAACGTTACAATGGAAGTGAATGTTCCTTCCAAGACAGCAGCCAAAAGTAATCCCCCACCCCTTTGCCACACCCATGGATCAAAGTTAATTGTACACTTAAGCCTTTAAAGTCATGCAACAGTTGCAAACGACTCAACAACAGCTCATTTACAAATTTACTATTTATAATGAATGCACAGATACACTGAATGACTTTTATAAAAACAAAATAAAGAGGCATTTTAATATTTTAAATGACAACTGGTTTAAAAATATCTGTTTACTGGTTTGTACATTGTTTATTTTGGTGAGCAGTCTAATGGTCTGATTGCACCAGTAAACAAACATATTTTGTGCTATCTGGTAAAAGGACTGCCGAAAGAGGCAGGCAAAAAATAAGCAAACCATTCTTTGTAGACTTACTGGTTATTAGCCAAATTAGTTTAGAATAATTGAAAATAATTTATCTGCTGCCATCAGGGATATGCATGTATAAAATTCTTTATATAAATTGCACTTAAATTCAAAATGCATCTCTAATTGTCTGATTTACTGATCATCGACTTCTCAATAGTATACTTCCAAATGTTGTAGTCTAGAAAATATCATTGTAGCTTAACTAGGAGCACAAGTGGTAAAGCTGTAGAAGGTAGTGGCTACTTTAAAGGCAGTAAATTTCAAAGTGACGTTGAGTTACAGAAAATTGGGAAGATCTAACCTTTTCAGATTGCTCAATATGACTCACTAAATTTGACTGAATCAGCCTAACCTGAAATCTGGCAAAATGAATTTTGGAACTAATCCAACAAAGCAGCTGTGTGAATGCATGAATACATTTGCACCGTTAAAAAATTCTACAAACTTGCTCACCGGGTAATGGCAGAAAGCATGAAGAAAAGATCCACCATTTCAGTCAATACTTCAGGAAGAATACTGAGATTACTAATGCACAGCTTCTCAGTGCATTTCTCCACTGGAATCCCACAATAAGATTTTTATAAACTGAACTGTAGACAAATTGTTAAAAGGGAATATTATCTGCTTCTGTTATACAGTACCAGTGGATGCAACAATAAAGTGAATACTGCAATTTTAAAACTTCACTAAGGCTGAAAACCTTGAATGTTTTTGTTATTTAAAGAAAACAGAAGGACAAAAGTCTTCACTATGCACTTGAAAACTTAAGATTCAAAAGACTTTCTTTTCATATCTGCTGATACGTAATAATACATTATGCTCTATAGCGGGGGTCCCAACTTTTTTATGCCACGGACCCCTACCATAAACCAAGAGGTTCGTGGACCCCAGGTTGTGAATCCCTGCCTATAGCAAGGCAAGGATTGGCCAAACACAACTTGAGTAAAAATGAAAACCATAAACATTACAAATAGACCTCACAGATTTTAGATAAAAACTGATATTTAGCATGTGATCTTTTAGTCTGTTGTCCTACACAGCAATACAATTTGCACCTTACAGTTTATATACTGGAATAACCACATTCACAAGAAATATTAAAAGTTTTACTGTCCAATTCAGTTAAAAGAACTTACTTTTGTTTCATTTATGTTTGCTGACATGTTTTAACTAGAAAACCTTGTAATTTAAATGTTTATTGAACACTAAATTTTGACTTGCAGTATACTTCAGATTAAAGGTAACATTTGGTACCAGGAAGTAGCCTTGCTCACATTCTAAGTACAAACCAGTGACTGTGGAAACAAAAAGTCTGCAATGCAAAATAGATTGCACAAAGCAGCCTAATCAATACATGTTGGACAGTGACGGCTGACGTTAAATTAACCAGTCAATAAAGGCTACACTGATAGCAAAATACTGTCAGCTGAAGAATACTGCTTTAATATCACTTTTACAACTTTTGGATTTCTTTGTTGTCTCTAATTTAGGATCTGTTGGAGGTTAAAAGATGATCACAGGGATAATCAGGCAGTAAGTAACTGCCAAAGAATTGTTGTTTTGATGACAACTAAGCATACAGCTTACTCCACAGTTGCTGCAGTGTTGACTAAGTATTACACATCCCTTGGTTCACAGACTTCATTTTCTACCTTGCAAATTTTTGCAGGAAATAGAAATCTTTTGAAAGAGATGACAACATAAATTACATTGATGAGCAGAATAAGTTCACAACAGTTTTTTTTTGCAAGGCTGAAAGCAAGAATTCTCCAGCAAACAGATCTGAACCATTCAAGACAACAGCAAAATGTAGACAAACAATAAGTTATAATTAATGAGCATCACAGTACAGCTCGAGGAGAAAGAAAAGTGGTTCTATTTCAGTGCAATTTGAGTTTTAACAACTTTTAAAAGGAAATTTTAAAAATTCACTATTTTTAATTGTATTAAATTTAAGTCTTAAAATGCAGTATCATTTGAGAGAGACATGCAAACATGATATAAAAGCCTTCCTGTAACCAAAAAGATGCTGACAACATGCAGTGATATGTACTACACCAGCAACTGGCAATAGTCTGTACAAACACTGAATCAACTATGTCCAACTGGGGAACTTCCCTCAAGTGAACACTGAACAGAATGAATGCTTTATATCAATACTATGTGCATTTCATTTATAGAATAGTTCCTAAAAACATTTTCCATGGATTTACTGTACATGTATTCACATTAACAAACAAAGTAAACTGCCAGGACTCGAATAACCCATACATACAATTTGGAAAAATACATGCAGCAGCAAAAATGTGTATGAGGAAAATTAGACCTCCACACAAAGCTTCATGTGCAGACACAACATGAAGGACAGGTTATAAAAATACCAATTCTTGGATGGAGTAACAGATTTGAAACTGATCACTGTGCTTTAAAGCTGTAAAGGGTTGGGGGAATATGGTGATTTTATTATGGAATTCCAGAAACAGAGAACTTTATGTTAGGCATCTATGGTCCAAAAGGTTTCAGATCGTATGCAAGAGAAAATTTGTGTTATGCAAGTGTTTCCCATGGATCACTTAGGAAAAAGCTGGCTGGGTCTGGGTGTATCCCTTTGCTTTGCTCTTAAGCTCTTCTTTGCACTTGATGGGGGGGGGGTCGGAGTTATTGAAATAATAGGAAACAAACTTTAATGGCCATATTCCTGTATATACTACATAGACTACAGTACAGTCAAACTATGAAGCAATGCAGTGTATGACCAGTGGATCTGTATTATACAAATATTGCCTGTCAGCATCACACAATTGCTTAAATCAAATGGCAAATCTTGGAGACTATGATGGAACTGATCAAGAATATACAGAAATTATTTATAAGGACATTACTTGACTCCCAGAAAATCATTTAAGTAGTCTTTTTCAAATATACAAAATATGTATGTGGGGAGATTTTTTTTAAAACTTTCTCTGCATTGCCTTAATTTGCATTTGTTGTCTCTCTCTTTGGTTTAATTGTTCTTCCCACCATTGGCTTTTGAACATACATGTTCTTGGCCTACCTTGCATGGTTCTTCCCTTTTCTATTTTTTCAAAATCTTCCCTTCCACCCTAAAACTTCATGACTTAACTTTTATCAATCACAGAATTAGACTGGGACACAAAAGAAAATGGCAGGCCTGAAGTATTTATAGGCTTTTGCAATTCTGACCGTGACTTATTATCTAGTGGCAGAAATCAAAGATGCAAGATAAAACTAGAATGGTAATTGGCACCTACATATTCAGAGAATTCCCCAGGTCCTATGCCTGCCACTGAGTATGTTAATAGTTAAGAAAATATTACATTGCATATTAAATACACAAAGTAATATGTTCAAATGTTAATACATAAAAATCATGCTGAAGATTTTGCAACATCCATTCCCAAACCTCACCCACAAAAAAAGAATGTTACTTCTCACATGAACCCTCAGTCCAGCACTAATTCTTTACAAGTTTTTAAAAAAATTCTAAATGGCTACAATTCCTCTATTACCAGAAACATACTGCAGTCTTAGTAAAATTGCTTTATATATAATGACAATAATGCAATTTATATTTTGTACAGTGTATTCAGTCAAACCATGGCACGATAAGGCCCCTGCATCTTCAGGAACTGGATGATGAAGGATGGACCACCAGCTACAATCTGCGCTGGAAGATGGCTGAGTGGGCAGTTCTCAATGCTCATGATGGACAACTTGCTGCAGAGTGCCAGCTCAAAAGGAAGGCTGTGCAGATTAGGATTATCATTTAAATACAATTCCTCCAAATTTTCCAGTGTACCTGTAAAATATCCAGGAGTTTAATTAATAGAAGCCTTTGTGCTGGATGCACAACTTATTGCAAAGATTTAGAATCTACAGTTATGAGCATTGCAGACATGCTATGTTGGCATCAGGATGTTATGACAACATTTACAACTGCCTCCAGCATATCCTTGCATTGTGTTGGCTGCTAATAGAAACAATGCATTTCACTGTATGTTTCGATGTGCATGTGAATCTGAATCTGAAACAAGTAGCATTAGTCCCACAACACGAAGAAAAATAATCAGGCTTCATCTCTGTACCATTCATTAAAACCAGCAAATTAAAACAACATTAAGCTATACTTTGACATGGCATAAATGATAAGTGACAATAAATAAAGATTTATGTTCCAAAGGTAAAGGGATTACAATGCCTAAAACACAAACTTAATCAAAGCAGAAAAAAAGAAAGTACCTAAATCAATAAGATAGTATTTTGTGTGTTATTCTGGATTTCCAACATCTGCAGAATTATGTTACTAATGTTTTCCACTCCATTGATTTTGATAAAAGAGCATTGACAAATTTTAACGTAAAATAGTTCATCTATTAGAGGGTAGTAAGCCTTACATCAGTAGTAGGGAAATTACTGGTTTATTAAAGACAATATTTACTCACATTTGTAAAAGCATGGACTTATTACTGATAGTTAGTTTAACTTTGTGCAAACGAGGCCCTGTCTCACAAATTTGATTTACTCTTTTTGGATGTGAAAGATAACTGGTGAGGGCAAGATAATTACTGAGGGATGCTGTCTACAGGGACTTTTGTAAAGCATTTGACAAGGTTCCTCATGGTAGGCTGATTAAGTCCTGTAAGATCAATAGAGTTGTTAATTTGAATCCAAATTGGCTTCATCACTGAAGAAAGAATTTTCTGAATGGAGTTTGTCCCACAGCTCAGTGCTGAGACTATAAGATATAGATAGGAGCAGAATTAGGCCATTTGGCCCATTGAGTCTGCTCCACCATTTCATCGTGACTGATCCCATTTTCCTTTCAGCCAATCTCCTGCCTTCTCCCTGTATCCCTTTGTGCTATGGCCTATCAAGAATATATCAATGTCTGCCTTAAATATGCATAAAGACTCTGCCTCCACAGTTGCCTGTGGCAAAGAATTTCACAGATTCACCACTCTCTGGCTAAAGAAATTCCTCATCTCTGTTCTAAAAGGATACCCCTCTATTTTGAGGTTGCATCCTCTAGTCTTAGGCTATCCCACCATAATAAACATTGTCTCTATATCCACTCTATCAAGGTCTTTCACCATTTGATAGGTTTCAATGAGGTTACCCCTCATTCTTCTGAATTCTGGTGAATACAGGCCCGGAGTCATCAAGCGTTTTTCATATGACAAACCATTCAATCCTGCAACCTCTTGTTTATTATATTGATGGTCTGATTAGTAAATTTGATGGGAAAACAAGGGAAGTTGACAAAGGATACAGCATGACATACATCAGTTGGAAATTTGGCAAGAGAAATGGCAAATAGAGTTTAACTTGAAAAGGATGAGGTGATAATTTTGGGAACTCAAATGCAAGAAGAGAAAGTATAAAGTCAATGGGAGGACACTTGGTAGCATTAATATGCTCCCTGAAAGTGACAACAAATGGATAAACAGTAAAGCGGGCATACAGTATGCATACCTTTATCATTTGGGGCATTGTGTACAAAAGCTGGCAAGTTGCATTGCATCTGTGTGAAAGTTTAGTTAGGCTACATTTGGAACAATGTATGCAGTTCTGGTTGCCGCACTATAGAAAGAATGTGAAGGCCATGGAATAGTACATAAGAGGTTCACCACAATGTTGTCCAAATTGAGCTGTATTAGCTAAAAGGACAGACTGGACAAACTTGGACTGTTTTCGCTAGTGAGTTAGAGCCTGAGGAGTGACCTATGTAAGCATATAAAATAATGAGAGGCATGGATGGGGTGGATAGTCAAGCAATATCAAATGGTCAAAGTTTAAGGTAAAAGGGGGAATATTTAAAGGACATTTGCAAGGCAGGTTTATATATGGAACGTACCTGGAATTTATTGACAGAAGGAGTAGTAAAAGCAGGTTATCACAGCAAAGTTTAAGGGGCATTCCAACAGACATAAATAGGCAATGAACAGAGGGATATAGACCTTGTGCAGGCATATGGAATTAGTTTAGATTGGCATCGTCATTAGACAAGTCATGTTAGACAAAAGGAGCTTCTCCTGTGCTGTAGTGTCCTGTGTTTGATTTTAAACATCCAGTTTGCAAAAATCCGGTGCTCAATACAAACTTGCTTAATAATCCTGGCATGTTTTAAAAACATTCAAACACAAGACAAAGAAAAGGTTAACGAAATCCAATCTTCCACTGACACAGTAAGTTTTTAAGGAAAAAAGTAAATGCTGATAATATCTATAACCTGCAACTTGCACAGACAGATGTGTGGCTAGATGAGTAGACTGCCTAATGTGATGAATTCTGACCTGCTTGTGTGAGTCTCCTGAGGGGGCATAATTCCTGTAGCTTTGATTTGGGTTCCCAAAGTCTAAAGCACAACTAGGAAAATGCAGAGGTACTGCACCCATACCCCTTCCACCAGTTTAGACAGTGAGGTGGATCTGAGACCCAAGCAGAAAGATCAGAGGCAAAGATCAGAGTGAAGTGAGGTGAATTATAAAGAAAAAATTAACAAGTTATCTTTAGGACTTGTTGCCATTACGTGTTTTATTTGGGGTAGAATTGAGCATAGATCATGTAATACAATACCCAGCACTGCTGAGCTCTGACTGAAATGCTTTGTAATGGAAAATCTGTTTTCTAACAGTAAGATTTCTCACCTTAACAAGTCAACATTTAAAATATTATTATAATATTTCTACATGCCAACTCAAGGTTCAAGATCATGCACCATTGGTTGTCAACTTACCAATCTCTTCAGGTAAATGAGTGAGCAAGTTCTCTCCTAAGCCAAGGTGAGTCAGACTGGTTAAGTGACCAATTCCCCTAGGAAGTGTAGTCAGCTGATTGTTGGTTAAGACCAGTTTCTATTAGGAAATAAAAATCTAGTTTTAAGCATGCATAAAACAAAAATTGACTTGGGTCAAATATATGAAGAACAGCAAATACAGAAACCTCTCCATGAAAAAAGATATTCTGTCTCTTGCCAATTCTGATTTCCATTTACAGATTATAACAAATTTCATGCAAACACAGGTGGAAAAAGGCCAAAGTTACTTATGTTTGTGCTAAAATTAAAAAAAAATACAAACTTAAGTGATGCAAACTTTTTACAGAAATGCTGTCATATGCAAGTTGAGAGTAAAGGAAACCTGTAAAGCATCATGTAGTATGCTCGGAGTTGAAGTGCAGTACTACATGCACAATGAGGTTCTATTGGAGTCCGAGAAGTAATTAACAGATACTAATTAACATCCTATTTCAAAATGAGATTAATGTCTAAATGAAACAATTTTTTTTCAAAATTAATCAATTTAAACAGCACTAAACAATTTTCCAAACATTGAGACATAAAATCTACTTGCTTCATGCCTTAACAATAAAATATTCAATTTCAGAATAGCCACACTTTTCTGTAAAATGGTATGGAATGTAATTGAAGAGTTTAAACAGATAATCAGTTGTCATGTCAGAAAAGGAGGATCACTAAAACATTTGCAACTTTAAGAGCTAAACAAGTTATGCTGCAGAACTGGAAGGTTGATATTTATTTTAAATGATAGATGGAGGCCGACATCTCTTCTAGCAGCTGTCTTCCATCTTCACACTCCCCCCTCCAGCATATTGTTTCCTGCGCTTTTAAAAACTTCTTAATTTTTGTCTGCCTCCATCTATCATTCACTTGCTACACACTTCCAAATCCACCCAGCTGCTCATTTCCCCTACCTATCATCTCAGTCCACCAGTTGCCTCAAAGCCCCCTTCTATTCCCTGTGCTGGCCATTTGTCCCACCACTCAGTCCTGATGCAGGGCTTTGGCCTGAAGCATTGGCATATTTCTTTCCTCTCACTGATACTGCTTGACCCGCTGGGTTCTCCCAGCAGATTGTTGTTTTTTTTTTCAAAATAACAATGATTATGACTACATACAAGTTATCCTCCTTTCCTGGCATAGACACAGAATACGACAGTCAGAAGGTGAAGCAAAAACAGCAAAATATACCAATAACATCACACCTACGACAATTCTGATCAGCACATTTCAGAATAAAAGTGACAGCACTCCAAAAGAGTCAATTTACAAGGTTCAGAATTTCAGCCGCTGGAACGATGGAGGCTGCTTATTTTAGAACAGAAAAAATTTCATCAAAGAGTCTATCTGAAAAGTTTGTTAATAAGACTTAAGCAGAAGAGCCAATAAGTGACTCAAAGTCATTAAAAAGACAGTTATCCAATTAATTGGCAGAAAGACAAAGACAAATTTTAATGCCTGAAAGAACAGTGAAAAAAGGGGAAACGCTCATATCTGAAAGCCTCAACAAGTACTAAACATTGGAAAATGGGATTTTCAAACTTGCTTCTATTAGACAGCCATAGGTTCAAAAGAAGCTTCCTCCCCTATAGATTACTGTGATTTTAAGAATATTTTGAAATGTGAAATATTTGCTACCTTCTAAAATGAGATGTGCCGACTGCGTACATGCAACCATAACTGCTGTCTTTCTAAATGATTGTACATTTAACCACATTGCACTTTGACACAATTCTTCAGGGAAAAAAATGCAAACCCAAATGATGTGTCATAAGTTTTGAAAAAGCCTTGCAGAACTTGAGCAATTGTGCAGGATTTTGTTTGAGGTCAGAAATTAGAACATTGCAAGGAATACAGAAACTTCTGATTTTATGCAGAAAGAGTGCTCACTGCATAGAAAAGTCTTCACTTGCAGCTCAGTTAACTTTCAGCAACATTTAACTGAGAAAAAGTTGCATTTCTTTTGTGCTGCAAATGAAAAAATAATATTGTCACAACAAACTCTTCGAGCTTTGCTGATTGCCACAGAATGTCACGAATTACAACACAAACAGACTAAAACCACTGTGTGAGTGCTGGTATTAACCAACAAAAGTAGTCTAATCCAATATAGTCACACTTAACCATTTCTCTTCAGCAATCTGACTAATCTATGTTAATATGTAGGCAATCCACTTGAGTACATTCAAGACATGGCAACCTTGGACTAACAAGTTTTTTCTACTTTTCATCTTAAACCTCTTCTTTATTTGGCACAGGACATTGAGTATTTCAGCAAGATAATGGGTTCAAAGCCAGTTTCACAGGCTTAAGTATACAGTGTGATCTAGTACTTCAGTGTAGTACTTAAGGTGCACTCCACAAAGACAGTACTTTGGTCATGTTAAAGTTTCTACCCTTTGATGTTTTTGTAAACTATCCCACAGAACTTTTGATAAGTATGAAACAAAGTTTTCTTGTGCCCTGACTGTCTCAAACAAGACAACTAGAACTGAGTACAACATTGAAAGAACATAGAAGAGTACAGCATGGAAACAGGCCATTCAGCCCACAATGTTGTGCCAAACTAGCTAAAAAGCAAATCAAAAATACACAAAGACTAATCCCTCCTACCTACACTAGGTTCATATCCCTCCATCTTCCTTACACCCATCTGCCTATCTAAACATCTCTTAAAACACTAATGTATTTGCCTCTACCACCATACCAGACATCCACCACTGAGTAAAAAATCTTACCCTTCATATCCCCCTTCAACCTACCTCCTCTCACCTTTAATGCACACCCTCTGGTATTAGACATTTCAACCCTGGGAAACAGATACCCCCACCCCCACTCTCTCAAAGCCTCTCATAATCTTATAAAGCTCTATCAGATCTCCCCTCAGCCTCTGATGCTCCAGAGAAAACAATCCAAGTTTATCCAGCCTCTCATGACAGTACATGCCCTCTGAACCAAACAGCATCCTGGTAAACCTCTTCCCCACCCTCTCTAAAGCTTCAACATCCTTCCTATAGTGGGGCAGCCAGAACTGTGTGCAATACTCCAGGTGTGGCCTAAACAGAGTTTTAAAAAATTTGCAACATAATTACCTGACTTTTGAACTCAATGCCTCGACTAATTCCATAAGCCGCCTTAACCACCTTATCGACCTGTGTAGCCACTTTCAAGGAGAGATGAACTTGGATCCCAGGATCTCTCTGCTCAGTAACACTGTTAAGGGTCTTGACCCTAAGTGTACTGTCTCCTTGTATTTGTCCTACCAAGGTGCAA